>NC_077228.1:522982396-523347396 GCF_027887165.1 Monodelphis domestica
CTTTAATTCTTCGTTCTTCTTTCTGCTCCATATTCCAAGGACCTTATCTTCGTTCTTCTTTCTGCTCCATATTCCAAGGACCTTAAGCTCCAACCTGTTAGACAGAGATATAAGGAGATGAATTCTCCACACCCAATTTCTCTCCCATTCATATAATCACTTCCTCTTGCTCCAGGCGTCTTAATTATTCTTTGATCCCACTCAGCTGAAAGTGTTTTTCTTATAATAATTCTCTGGATTTCTCCATTGAGGCTCTTTTTAAAAATGTTTATTTGTATTACATGTTGTGTCTTTCCAGCAGAAGGTAACCTCCTCATTCCCTAAAGGATATCATCCAACAATGTTGAGCTATCAAAGAACAAACAGTCGTCAAAAGAAGAAATTTCCATTATTATTGAGAACTAAATGAAAGACTATTCCAACTTACTAATCATAACAGTAGTGTAAATCATAACAGCTCTCACACCCAGAAAATTGGCACAGATCACAACACAACAAATGGAAATATCTCACGTTGGAGGAACTTTCCAAAGACAAGCACTTTAATACATTGTTGGTGGAGTTATTCATTGAAATGACCCTTTTAGAAAGCAATTTGGAATTATGCCAGAAAAGTGCCTAAAATATCTCTACCTTTTGTCCTAGAAATCCTACTGGTAGGCATCTATCCCAAAGATATAGATAGAAAGGAGGATCTCATATACAACAAAATAATTGTAACTACTTTTTGTAGTAGCTAAGACACATTAACAAAGTTCATTGGTTGTTGTCCTTCGTACTTGAAGAGGACCAGAATGACATCACTGATGTCTTTTTTTTTTTTTTTAATTTTAAACCCTTACCTTCCATCTTGGAGTCAATACTGTGTATTGGCTCCAAGGCAGAAGAGTGGTAAGGGCTAGGCAATGTGGGTCAAGTGTGCTGATGTCTTTTGATTTGAGCATAAGTCAGATTTACCTGAGGCAGAATTGCACAAAGTTGTTGACTTCACTCTCTCTTTCAGAATCATAGAAGACCAGCAGCAAGACAAAAGTCAAGATGACTTGTAACAGCTCACAATGCAGTGGTTGACCTTGGCTTCTTAACCAGTAGACTAAAAAATGTGATATCTGAATATAGTGGAAGACTACTGTTTTGTAAGAAATGATGAACATGGTGAATCTGGAGAAACATGAGAAGACATATTAACTGATGCAAAGTGAAGAAAGCATTAGCAAGAAAATATGGTACATAAGGACTGTAACAATGACAACAGACAGAACAATAAGATTAAGATGAATACTGGGGGATGGCAAAGAACAAGCTTAGCCTTAGAGAGGAATATTTCATACAACTGTGAAACTTCATTCCTGGATTAGGTTTGTTTTTTCTCTTTTCTTTTCCTTTTGTTATGATGGGTGGTTTGCTGGAGAGGAAAGGGAGAGAGATTTATTCAGAAACAAAGGTGATAGAATGACAAAAGTTATCAATGAGCATAAGATTTTAAAAATTTTTTAATTTTTAAATTTGAGACCTGCTCAACAAATTACTCATAAGTCAAGGTACAGGGATGAGAGAAATGATTTTGTGATTATAGGAGGGTCAAACTGGCAGTCTGACAGAGAAGTCACAGAGTCCTCTTGCTGATCAGTGACAAAGTTTAATGATTTGGGGTGTGGAAAGGAAACAAAGACTGACAGTTGATGGGGGAAGGGCAACTGGGAGTGACAGTTGGGTCTTGTGACTAGCACTTCCTTCTTGCCTTCCTTCCTGCCGGGCTGGACTTCCTTCCTGGTGTTAGAGGACGGAGGAACTCATTCAGCCCAGTCTGGAGTGGAGTACCTTTACTCTGTTCAGCCCAAAGACACAGGCTTCTGAAGGTTAGAACTGTTCTTGTTTGCTTTCTATCTACTGCTAAGATTCTGAAATCAACAAAACTTGCACAGAGGATGGGAGTGGGAGAAACCCTCTGCCAGCCTGTGGGGCCTGGCCTCAGCTCCAAAAGCTGAGGAAGACTTCAACCTTATTTAGGGACATCCCTCACCCCACCCCACTTTCCTGATACCTCTGCAATCCAAACGGGCTATTAAACTTTATCTTATGTGAATTCGCAGTCAAATAAGTGGACTGTCTTTTCTGGGGCATTGAAGGAGCTGAACATCAGTTCAGTCATTCATGACAAACAGTCCTTATCAGACTCCTGCTGCTTCCTCTCAGCAGGGGGCATCTCTCTCCTTTGCCTCACCAGGAGCAATATTCCCTTTCTCCCTTAAACTCCTCCATACCCTGCTACAAACCTCCCTTTATCCCCGTTTTTCTACTCCCTCCAATCCTTTCCCAATAAGTATTACAGGGGTACATACTTTATAGGGAAAATGACTTTTTTACAGGAAAAATCCTTTTGCAGAGACAATGGTTAGTATGATTTACAAGATACAGACAATGGATGTATATTACCTCAGTGGTCCTAAAGAGAGTTTTCTATAGGATAATAAATCACAGGTAACAGAGTTTCTTATAGAATTCCTGCATCAATAATTTCTTGGAAGGACATTTAGTATTTGAGAAGGAATTGGATTAAGTTCTCATGTTGGGGGGGGGAGTGACGTATCTGACTACTTCTAAACTATGGCTGTGATTTTACTGGATCTTTCACTACTTTCACTACTGGGGGCTACAACAATGAACATATTGATTAGTTTTACTGAACTGCTTTTGTCTTTCTTTTTTAATGTATACCTTTGAAAATGAATGTGATATAGAAAAAAAAAGCTATCCATAAAAATAAGATACATTTTAAAAAGAATATGAGGTCCTTGATGGCAAGGACTATTTAATGTTTATATTCAAGTCCCTAACAATAAATATAATTGTTGGAACATAGTAGGTTCACAAATTTATTGTTGAAAATAATTTAAAGGCCATTTAGTCCAAACCCTTCATTGTATAGATGAGGAAGTTGAGGGATCAAGTGACTTATTCATTATCACGTAGAAAGAGAGTGGCACATTTAGAATTCAAACTGAATCATCTGACTTCATACTGGGTGCTTTTTGCACCCAGCCATCATTGTTTTTCTCTCCCTCTCTCCTCTCTCTCTCTCTCTCTCTCTCTCTCTCTCTCTCTCTCTCTCTCTCTCTCTCTCTCTCTCTCTCTCTCTCTCTCTCTCTCTCTCTCTCTCTCTTTCTCTCTCCTAAAAGAGAAGAATGGCAGGGGCTAGGCAATCAGGGTTAAGTGACCTGCCCAGGGTCACACGGATTGGAAGTGTTTGAGGCCATATTTGAATAGTCTTTGTGTTTCTTAGGCAGGGGTCTGGAGTCAGGAAAATCCAAGTTCAACTCTGGGCTCAAACATTTATTAGCTATATGGCCCTGGTCAAGTAATTTAACTGCTGTTTGCCTCAGTTTCCTCATCAAATGGGAATAATAATAACACCTTCTTTCCCGGGTTGGTGTGAGGATCAAATGAGATAATAAAGTACTTGCCTGGAACTTAGTAAACATTCTATAAATGTGAGCTATGATTAAACATTTATTGAATGCTCATTTTCTAGATGAGAAAACTGAGGTTCATAGAAAGAGAATGGTTTTTCCAAGGTCTCACAATTATTAAATGGCAGAAATAAGATTTGAATTCAATTCACATCCTTTTACTTCAAATATTCTTTCCTCCTTGTTGATATTTATAATTTAATAAATTATTTATTCATTCTGTAGGTATCCTAGGGGCTCATAACAATAAAATTTGAGATTAGAATGTTTTGTTATTATAGCAAATATGTGTATAAGGGGAGACTTAAAGCCTTAACAGGCCAGAACATGGCCAAACAGATAGAAGAGATTTGTTGGGTTTAGTTCTTTGTCTGTGTCCTTTCCCTGTTTGTTCTATATTGGAGAATGGAAGAGGTTTGGTGTTGGAAACTGAATGACTCCTGAACACTAGAGATGACTAATAGTTGCTGGGATTATATTTCTTACATAAAAGATTACCAGATGTCTAAGCTTCAGATTTAAAATAAAAAGGCTTTAGGGAATGTTCCCCATAAGCTAGAATCAAGTGTCTGACAGAGTCTGGTCAAGCTTTGATCAGAAAGCAAATAAAGACAAGCATAAGCCTGAAGGTACTAGTTAATCAGCTAGATTGTTTCTGCTCTTTCTTATGAAGAACTGGGCACCTGACCTGGGGTTGATACCATCTCCTCCTGGAGATGAGAGGCTGAGATTCTACAGGGAATAAGACCTCATCAGGTAAAGAAATACAACAACCGAGATTTTCTTCTGATCTCAGAAAGACTTTTAGTTGGTCTGTGTTTGAGATGATCGCTTTTTAGTCAAAACAAAACAAAACAATTGCAATAGCCTATTTAGCTTTGGCCCTAAAGAGCCCAGCAGAACTCATTCTGCTCATAAAGAAGTGATACCCAAGTTGCTGACCTGAAACTAGAAAGAGGTACTCATCCTCACTCAGTGCACAGAGGGCTGGTGACTGGCAGCATCTGGCCATGGTGCTGACTTCAGTTAGTGGCTAGGTAAGCAGAATCATATAAAAGACCAGAGGGCAGGAAGGTAGTATAGAAGATAGAGCTCCAGATCTGGACCTGGAAGGACCTGGGTTCAAGTCTGGCCTCATACACTTCCTAGCTGTGTAACCCTGGGCAAGTCACAAGTCATTTAAGCTCAGTTGGGTAGCCTTTACCATTATTCTTCCTTGGAATGGATACTTAGTATTGATTCTAAAACAGAAAATAAGTATAACAATTAAAGTAGTGTTTGGCATAAACTGTTACAGATAAGAGTGGTTGCCTTAAATTGTGACTGCAGAAATATGGTTTCAAGATAGCATCTTGAGTTAAATCAAATATAAAGTGGTCACCAGGGAAAAATTCCCAAATATGAAATATACCCAAGTTAGCTGGGTTTTATAGAGATTTTAATTAATACAAATAAGGAATTAATGAAAGGGAGAGAGAGGGTAAGAGGAAATAATGAGAAAGGGGCTATACCAGCCTAGGCCAGCCTAGGCCAGCCTATGCTTAAGTACTAAGAGAGAGATATCAGTCAGTCTTTAATCACTCTCCACAAGATTTGTCCCAAGCAAGATTCTAGTATTCAGAGTGACCCTCCAGTATAGCTCATGAAGCTCAACTAAGTTCAGCCATCGAGCCCTTCCTTCAGTTTTGGCAAGCTGAGTCCTTTTCAGAGAGAGGGTCTCTTCAGAGAGTCCCCTGTTCTCAGCTTCTGACCTCCTTTTAAAGAGAATTTTCTCCTATGTCACCTCCCCTAAGTTCTCACATCTACCAATCAAAGTAGATGTTTTCACAGAACTGACCATTCTTAATTCACACCTGAGTAAACTTTTGAGTAATTCACACCTGAGTAGACTAAAACCTCACACCTCTCTTGTTTGGTTTGTCCCTTGCAAGTTTGCAAGTTGCCTGACCTTCATAGGTAATTAGCACCTTCCTAAAAATAGACTTAGCTTAAGACTTTTACTTCACTATAAGTATGAGTTAAGTACTTTTTCATTGTTCAGTAAGGAGTTTTACAACTTTATCTTCCCCTAAAGTATGCTTAAGTATGGGTGGAGTAGAGTTCTCACATTCCTGACTAAGTCCTTTCATTGTTAAAAATGGAGAATGGTCTTAACCAAATCTTCTGAAATAGGGTCTGAGAATTTTAAAGATTCACATAAGTTAAAAAGAAGAGACTGAGACGGGAAAGAAGAGCATGATTAACAACAATGTTGGAGATTGGAGATGGCTCTGGCTACACATGTTCCCTATGTGCTGCCTCTTTATGTGTGTACACTACCTGTGTCTTCTTTCCCCAATTTATGGAGGGAAGGCTTTTATTGGTGTTTTTTCTTATTATTCCATTTCTGTATTGGATAACTATAAGTAATGCCCAAGGGAAGACCTGGGAGTTCTGGTTTTAATAATAATAATAATAATAATAATAATAATAATCACCTAGTAAGTGAGGCAGGATTCAAACTTGGGGCTTTGTGTCTCCAAATTCTATGTCTGTCATCTAGCTTTTTTAGTAGAACTAGACCCACAGAGTAGCTATCACTGGAGACCCTGTTGTGTATTTGGGAAAGAGGTGCTCACTGTGAGATCTAATGGACAGCCCTAATACTGTAACTTGCTAGGTTGGCCTCACGAAGGCCTTTCATTTGACAATCCTTCTAAATATGACCACAGTCAAAATGGCAGAGTAATCAGTCTTTGGTCAGGAAAAGGCAGATATTGCTAATAACTTCAAGGAGGGCACCAGCCATCCCTCACTGTGAGAGTGCCAACAGCTCACAAAAACAGAGCTGGCCCAAGCTTCTGGGTTTGTGTTTCTAAAGTGGCTCCCCATCTGTATGCAATGAATGCAGAATTAGTGGAAGCAACTATGTGGCAAAGCAGCTAAGTCTGGGGAGTCTGGTAGGCAGGCTGACTTTCCTTGACTTCCTTAATGTTGCACATGTGACTCTAGAGAAAGTCTTGTGCAATCAAACTGAACTGAAAGCTGTTGGAGTTCCCAAGGAATATCAAACACCAAAAAGGGTGAGCCTCAATGATGAAGTCACAAGAAGTGTCACAACCGGTGCTCTGAAAGCATCTTTCCATTTGTCACTGAGGGAACATTGTCAGTAGTCTTAGGAAACTAGAAAAGAAGATCAGGGGCTATATAAAGGCAAGAAAGTGTACCTTTTTCATGGACCTAAGCAAAGATTCTTCTTTTTTTAATCCTGACCTTCCACTTTAGAATAAATACTATGTATTGATTCCAAGGTAGAAGAGCAGTAAGACCTAGGCAATGGGGATTAAGTGACTTGCCCAAGGTCACACGGCTAGAAAGTATCTGAGGCCAGATTTGAACCCTGTCTCTCAATCCATTGAGTCACCTAGCTGTCCCCAGGGATATTATTCTTATTCCATACTCAGACTCATTCAGGAAAATTCTGTATCATTGCAAACCTCATCTCAGCTAAGTTCTATAGTTAGGTAAGAGAACAAAGAGCATTCTGCTCTACAGTCAAGTGATTAAGCCCTCCCTCTGGTCCTGGGCCTATCATAGAAGACAATTGCTAATTTATATTTATGGAGTTGTTGTTTTTTTAAATGTAGAATGCATGAAAGATGAAGGAGTTAGTGGTTAGACTGGGAATCCTGGAAGTGGACCTCTGAGGAGGCAGCGTGTTCTTTGAGGCCTCCTTCTGCACCTTGCCCTTAACCCGATGTTTAGGATTTTTATTATAATGCTGGTATTATGACCCTGGCACTAGTAAGCTTGTATCAGGAAAAGTATGCAGAAATTGGGATCATCACCTCTATCCTCAACCCCCACCCCCCAACACGCATTGCCTAGTTCTACCTCTCCTCGGGATGTCTGAGTTTGTAATCCCCTATGTTCTGTGCCCAAGTCACTCCACCCTCCCCATTAATCCCAAAACATACAAACATAATCAATATCAAAACATTTTTTTTCAGGGATTGAGAGCCAGGTCTAGAGACAGGAGGTCCTGGGTTCAAATCTAACCTCAGACATTCCCTAGCTGTGTGACCCTAGACAAGTCACCTAACCTTTCCCAGTCTTATCTATAAAGTGAGAATAATAATAGTAAGTCATTTCCCTGCTCTGGGCTTTAGTTTCCCCAACTTTGTAATGAGGCAGGTTCAACTAGATCAGTAATTCTCAACCTTTTTAAAAGTATAATAACTTCCCTTATTTACTTCTTTTGTTAAAAAATAGATTTTTATAGAAACCTTTTGTTTTTATATTTCCTAGATTTCCCCTTCCCCCCCAGAGAACAATCTTTTTGAACAAAGAATTTTTTAACATTAGTTTAAAATTTTTTTTTGAGTTTCAAATTCTCTTCCTCTCTCACTTCCTTCCTACCCTCTTCTATTCCTGAGTTCATAAGCAATCTGATATTGATTCTCCATGTGCAATCATTTAAAACCAAAGAAGTTTTGTAAAAGAAGATTAAGGGGGGGGGAATCAATGAAGCCAATCTACGCATGAAAATGATCTGAGCCAGGTAATATTCCACACCTATGGACCCTGACCTCTGCAAAGGAGGAGTTGAGGAGTGGGGACTAAGTGTGCTGCTTTCTCATATCACTTCTTTGGAGTCAAGCTTGTTCTTTTTAATTTCACAAAATTCCATTTTGGTGGTTGGACATTGATATTCTTTCTATTCACGTTGTTGTAGTCATTGGGCACATTCTTTTCCTTGTTCTACTTCCTTTCACTTTGAATTTGTTTATGTAAGTACATTCTTCTGCAAGTTCATTGTGTTTGTAATTTCTTCCAGCATAATAACATTCCTGTATGGTCATTCTTTGCAGTTATCTAGACATTCCAAGTTGACTTGCCTACTTTGCTTCTACTTTTTCACTCTCATAAATATATATATATATATATATATATATATATATATATATATATATATATATATATATAGAGGACAATTTTGAGGAATTTGTGAGAAAGAATGCTAACCAGATCCAGAGAAAGAACTGTGGGAGTAGAAACACAGAAGAAAAACAACTGCTTGAATACATGGGTTGTGGGGATATGACTGGGGATTGTAATAGGTAGTCTAACCTCAAAAATATGGTTTCCAAGACTGCGAATTGCCAAAACTGTAAAGGTTTTGGCCAAACTGTAAAGACACTTTTTAGTGTGTTGATTTTATATTAAAAATAAGTGGTCACCATGGGAAAATTCCCAAATATGAAAATACCCAAGTCAGCTGGGTTTTATGGAGATTTTAATTAATACAAATGAAGGAATTAAGGGAAGGGAGAGAGAGGGAGAAAAGGAAAATAGTAGAAAGGGCCTAGGCCAAATGACCTAGGCCTGAACCTAAGGGAGAGCAAGTCAGTCTTTATCACTCACCTCAAGATCATCTTCAAGCTGGGTTCTTCCACTCCAAACAGAAATTAGCCTCCGAACTGAATTCAAATTGTAACTGAATTCAATTTCCCTGAACTTGTTCCTTCGCTTCCTTTTAAAGAGATTTTTCTCTTATGTCACCTCCCCTAAATTTTCACGTCTACCAGTCACAGTAGATGCTTTTCCCCAGGACTGCCCATTCTTAGTTCTCACCACTCTTTAGTTCTCACCTTCTCTGGGTAAATTATATCTTCTGAGTACTTCATACCTCTTTTGCTAAGTTTGCCTTTTGTAAGTTGCTTGACCTTTTAGTGATTAATTTAACCTTTATAGGTACTTAGCACCCTTTTGTATGAGATCTAAAAATAGACCTAGCTTAAGGTTTTTGCTTCACTATAAGTATGAGTTGGGGACTTTTCATTGTTCAATCAGGAATTTGCAACTTTATCTTCCCCTAAGGCACTGTCTCAGCAGGGTGGAGTAATTTTAAAGTTCTCCATACATTCCTGACCAAGTACCTCCATTGTAGAAAATGGGGAATAGCTTAATCAAATCTTCTGAAGTAGAGTCTGAGCAGTTTTAAGATTCACAGTAGAGAGTAAAAACACAGATGAAAAGCAACTACTTGACTACAGGGGTTGAGGGGATATGACTGAGGAGAGATTCTAAATGAACACTCTAATGCAAATACCAACAACAGGGAAATGGGTTCGAGTCAAGAACACATGTGATACCCAGTAGAATCGTGCGTCAGCTATGGGAGAGGGAAAGGTGGTGGGAGGGGGGCGGGGAGGAAAGGAAAATGATCTTTGTTTCCAGTGAATAATGTTTGAAAATGACCAAATAAAATAATGTTTAAAATTAAAAAAATAACAATACTATTTCGTTTTCAGCACAGAGCACAGCTGAGAGATACATAGATTTGTTTTGTATATTAGCATAAAATCAGGGCAAAATGTAACATCACTTTTAGTAATTGATGCCTAAAAATAAACCCTTAAATATACTTGAAAAAAAAGATTCACAATAGATATTCTGAGGGTGTAATTGATTGATACTGGATAACTAATGGATCAAGCTTGCCTACCCTTCTCCTGGTTTCCTCTCTTTCTTCAGAAGCCTTTCAGCTCCCCTCTCCCCCCTTTCTTCACTTACTCAGTGTGAGCTATGAGATTTCAGAGGAAATGCTCTTTTCTCTTCTTTTCTCAGCAAGAGTTTATTTGGGGAAGACAGGACAAGGATGGAGGATAAGGTAAGAGGGATAGGGTTTCTCTATTCTCTATAGAGAGTGTTTGGAGGATATTGAGGGTATGGCAATTCTGTCTCAATTGTGACACAGAGTCAGAGAGATATGAGGACAACTGTCTTTCTTCTTCTTCTGCCAATCAGATCAGATCAGTTCCAGAGATACAAAATAGCTTCTTCTCCACCTCTGTCAGAAGCCAAAAGCCACCAGCCAAAAAGCCTCCTTCAGCCCAGTCCAGTTCAGCCATTGGCTTCTCTCCTGGTAACATTCTAAAAGGAATCTTCATTTTGACTGACAGCTTCTGTCCTCTGTTTTCTGTCTTGCATGCATGCCTTGCAAATTCTCTTATAACTTCTCTCTTTTCCACATTTGACTGGGGATGTAGACTCCAAATGAACATCCTAGTGCAAACATCGACAACATGGAAATAGGTTCTGATCAAGGACACATGTAATATCCAGTGAAATTGCATGTCAACTATGGGAAGGGGGGGGGGAAGGAAGGAAGGAAGGAAAAGAATATGATTCTTGTAACCAACAAATAATGTTATAAATTGACTAAATAAATTAATTTAAATTAAAAAAGGAATAAAAAAATTAAAAATATCGGTATAAATATTTTGGTTTCTGGGAAGCCTTTCTTTTTATCAGTTACTCCCTTGGGGTATGTTTCCTTAACTTACATGGAAATACCACCAGTGAAGGAAATGATTCACTTTCTCAAGTATGATTTTTTTTTTAATCTCATTTCATTAGAAAGTTTCTGTTTCAAGGAAAGACAAGTAAGTTTTACCCACTAAGTGAATGTGGGAGCAGCATAAGATGATCAGGGACTTCCGTGCCCAATGCATCCCAGATTGTAAAACTTCTGGGTATTTAGAAAGTCAGGGTCTTTCCATTTAGCAAGGCTGTGGAAACAAGCCCAGTGTACCCCAGAGTGGGTAGCCATGTACTTAGAAGTAGTAAGACACAAAGCTTTTCCCCTTAGAATGAACCCAATCCATTCTTCTCCCCAGATACCAGATATCCTGCCAGTAAATCCCTGGTGTAAGAATTCCATGAGAAATCTAGCTAGGGAGTCACCCATTGACTTAGTGACTTAGTGAACCCAGCTAGGGAGTCACACATTGTCATATTGATCCATTACCTAAAGAAAACTCCTGGTGAGAATCATTGAAGTAATTCATATCCATTATCCTTATCTTGTGAATCATGACTTATCATTGGCTCTGTATAAAGTTTACCTAATCCCTTTACTATGTCATTTACCCTATAAATTGAATACCCCAAATCATTAAACTTTGTCACCGCTCAAGGAGACTGTCTGCATGGTGCCTTATCAGCACAAACCTCTTGTAATCCCAGACATCATTTTTCTCACTCTGGTTTGGAAGACCCACGAGCTGTTTCCAGAGCTGGACTCTGGGAAGGAGAAGAGTTGACTTAACACAGTTTTGAGAAATTATCATTAAAATTTAAATTTGGAGGTTTTGAGAGTTTGATTCCCTCATCCTGCCCCCCAAATCTCTCTTCTTACAAAAATTTTGATGATTATATCAAGTGCAGAAACCCAAGTACAAATGATCTAGAAAATATTTCCTTGAGTTCTGTTAGCTGTTATAAACTCAGAGGCAGGAATATAGAGAAAGCAGTCCGATAGAAGATAGTGTATCTACTTAGGCAACTAGGTGGCACAGCAGTTAGAGCACTAGCCCTTAGAGTCAGGAAGACCTGAATTCAAATCTAGCTTCTAACACTTACTAGCCATGTGACCTAGGAAAGTCAGTGAACCTCTATTTGTCTCAGTTTCCTCAACTGGAAAACAGGGATAATAATAACATCTACTTCCCACGGTTGTTGTGAGAATCAAATTAGATAATATTTATAAAGCACTTAGCATGATACCTTGCACATAGTAGGCACTCTATAAATGCAAGCTATTTTCATTATAGATGAAGCTGAAATGTCAATATTGCTCACAGGAGCTGATACTTGAAAGGAAAAGTTAAGTCAATGGCAGACTTAACTAGTCTTAGTTAAGGTCAATGGCACTTGTGTAGATATTCATATTGTATAGTCATAAAAAGCCTTCTAGGTATCCTTTTGTAGAAGACAAGTTCAGCATGATTGTACAAAGAAAACTCCTAATAAACAAACAAAACTTCTACGACCACTGAAAGAGTGAGTTCATAAAACAAGATTGTCCTTTAAAACCCCCCCAACAACCCCTCCTTTCTGTCTTAGTTACAACTCTAAGACAGAAGGACAAGGGCCAGGCAAACAGGGTTAAGTGATTTGTCCAGGATCACACAGCTAGGAAATGTCTGAGAAGACTGTTTTTTAAAGGGAAGAAAAGCAATGTGGCATTCTGAATGTCAATGGCATTCGAGGAGTCTATCACTAAGAAAGTCTTTAACAAATGAAAGAGGAAGGAAGGGCAGATTCTGTTTTACATTCATGCCCATCTCAGCTTTTCTCCTCTAAAGACTTTTGCTCCAAAGAATGGACAAACGTATTACTTATATGATCAATGAAACAGTGAGTTTGTAAAGACAGGATTGGCTTAAAAGCAAAGCAAAGCAATATTCTGAATGTGTTTCTGGTCTATTCCTGTGAGAATTGTGGGAACTGAGTGAAGCACACTGGTTCCATCTTGTGCCTCAATTCTGGATTGAGCTCATTCCCTGTCTATTCCATTAAGGATCTAGTCCATTTCTCATCTTGGGACAAAATTATTCAGTTATGGAAACATGCATGGGGAGGCGAGTTAGGAAGGATGTCTACTCCAAGCATGTAAAGACTTTCCTCTTCACAATGGGCAGATGAGAACAATTAGTTCCACTGACTATGAAGGCAGCTGAAGCAGGCACTGGGGAGCACTTGAGCTTGGTCAGACATGGAAGCTGCCAGGGCTAGTCATCCACTACATACTGGGCCATTGCCAATCATCTTGACTTTTGGCTTGCCACTGGACTTCGAAGATTCTGGAAGAGAGAGAAAGCCCTAATGACTTTGGACAACTCTGCCTCCTTTATATCAAACTCCCAAGTCAAAGATATTACCTTTGTGATGCCACTGATCCTCTTAAAAAATGAAGGATGAAGTACAACCCCACAAGGAGCTCTAACAACAGGGAGACAATGTGGGACAGTGGAAATAAGACTAGTTCTAGAAATACTAGTGAAAGTCTCAGTTCAAATCTTGCCCCTGCTGCTTACAGTAGACAAATCATTTCAACTCCTTGACTCATTTTCCTCATCTGTAAAAGAAGGAGTTTGGACAAAGAACCTTTCAGCTCCCTTCTAACCCTAGAAGCCTATGTTTCTCCCCTGCTTGGGATGTCTCCCTCTTTTCCTTTGCCCCTTAGGATCCCCATTTCTCTTGAGGGTTCACCTTCTCCAAGAAGTCCTTCCTGATTCCTCCCTCCCAAATGAATTTGTTTTCACTTATCTGCACTTCCCTTGCCCCCACTAACTCCCAGGACATCACAAGCTTTTGAGGTGAGGGACTGATTCTTTCTTCATCCTTGAGTCCCTAGTGCTTAACACAGCATCTCCACACAGCAGTCACTAGATAAATACGTGTGAATTGAAGCAGGATTGTAGAAAGTGTGAAGATGAACAATGTCTTATTAGTCTAGACTTAATAGTCTAGAAAGATAGGTCGGGACCAGGTTGACAAAGGCTTTAAATGCCAAACAGGGGAGTTATTTGGTGATCAGTCTTTTCAATTGGGTCCAACTCTTCATGACCCCATTTGGGTTTTTTTGGCAAAGATATTGGAGTGGTTTGCCATTTCCTTCTCTAGCTCATTTGACAAATGAAGAACTGAGAGAGCAAACAGGATAAAATGACTTGCCCAGAATCACACGGTTAATGTCCAAGGTCAGACTTGGATTCAGGAAGATGAATTCCTCTTGACTCTAGGCCAAGTGTTCTATCCACCCTGCTTCCTGACATTGACCCTAAAGGCAATAATGGATTATTGGAATTTCTTGAGTAGGAAACATCCCTTTAGCAGCTGTGTGGTGGATTGATCAGAAGGAGCAGAATTCTAATGGAAATGTAGGAGACTATGGCACTGGACCAGATAAAAGGTCATGAATGCCTGAGAAAATTGAAGAATGTAATTGTGAATAGTGAGGAGACTAATTTAAGAAGTGTTGTGGAGGTAGAAATGACACAATTTGGCTACTAAATAAGTAGGTAGATTGAGGGAAGGAAGGAGCCAAGGATGATAGTTGGGTGACTAAAAGCTGGTAGCACCTTAATATAAATAGGAAAGTTCAGAAGAGGGGTTACTTGAGGTGGAGGGGAGATCCTTTTTAGATGTATTGAGTTTTAAAAATCTTTGCAACATTTAGTTCTAAGAGTCCACCAGCAGTTGAAGATCTAGGCTGGAGTTCATGGGAAAACTTAGGGCTGTATAGAAAGATCTGAGGGTCATCAGCATAGATATAATAGTTTAACCATAAATGCTGATTACCAAGTGACAGTTCAGTGAGAAGAAAAGAAGGCTCAGGTCAGAACCTTGAAGTTAGGGAGTGCAATATGGTATATGATCAAGCAAAGAAGGCTGAGAAGTAGTAATCAAGTAGTTAGGAAAAGAGCTGAGAGAGGAGAGCATCCTAGACATGTTAACAGTGCTAAATATAGTAGACAAAAATCAAAGCTATCAATAATCATATGAAAAAAATTTCTAAATCCCTCTTAGTTAGAGAAATGCAAATTAAAACAACTCTGGGGTGCCATCTCACAACTGTCAAATTGGCCAGTATGACAGCAAAGGAAAATGATAAATGCTGGAGGGGATGTGGCAAAATTCGGACACTAATACACTGCTGGTGGAGTTGTAAATTGTTCCAACCACTCTGGAGGACAATTTGGAATTATGTGCAAAGGGCTTTAAATGAATGCCTGCCCTTTGACCCAGCCATACCACTGCTGGGTTTGTACATCAAAGAGATAATAAGGAAAAAGACTTGTACAAAAGTATTCATAGCTGTGCTTTGTGGTGGCAAAAAATTAGGAAATGAGGGGATGCCCTTCAATTGGGAAATGGCTGAATAAATTGTGGTATATGTTGGTGATGGAATATTATTGTGCTGAAAGGAATAATAAAGTGGAGGAATTCCATGTGAATTGGAATGACCTCCAGGAATTGGTGCAGAGGAAAAGGAGCAGAACCAGGAGAACTTTGTACATAGAGACTGATACACTGTGGCACAATCGAATGTAATAGACTTTTCTACTAGCAGCAATGCAATGATCCAGGACAATCCAGAGGAACTTGCAAGAAAGAATGCTATCCACATCCAGAGAAAGAACTGTAGAACCAGAAATACATTAGAAAAATATGTGATCAATCACGTAGTCTGATAGGGATATGATTAAGGTTTTGATGTTAAAGGATCACTCTACTGCAAATATGAATAACATAGAAATATGTTTTGAACAATGAAACATATATAACCCAGTTGAACTGCTTGTCGGCTTTGGGAGGGGGGCGAATAGAGTGGGGTGGGGAAGATCATGAATCATGTAACCATGGAAAAATATCCTTAATAAAAATTTAATAAAAATGGGACACTAATGTATTGCTAGTGGAGTTGTGAACTCATCCAATCATTCTGGAGGGCAATTTGGAATTATACTCAAAGGGCTATAAAAGAATGCATACTCTTTGATCTAGTAATACCACTACTAGGTCTGTATCTCAAAGAGATTTAAAAAATTAAAAAGGTTCAACTTATACAGAAATATGTATAGCTCTGTTTTTTTGTGGTGGCAAAGAATTGGAAACTAAAGGAATGTTCATAAATTGGGGAATGACTGAACAAATTATGGCATATGATAGTAATAGAATACTATTGTGCTCTAAGGAATGATGAACAAGATGATTTCAGAAAGAGCTGGAAATCCGTACATTAACTGATGCAGAGTGAAATAAACAGAACCAGGAAAACACTGTACACAGTAACAGCAACATTATGGAATGATCAAATGTGATAGACTTTTCAGCAATACAATGATCAAGGACAATTCTGAGGGACCTATGAAGGCTATCCATTTTCCAGAGAAAGAACTGTAGGAATAGGAATGCAGATGAAAACAGGATTTTTCACCTGCTTATTTGGGTATACATTTTGGTATTATAAGATTATTCACTTACAAAAATGAACAATATGACAAAAATTTAAAAAATCCAAATAAATATAGTAGAGAAGTTAGCGTTGAGATGAGAACTGAACAGTCACTAGATTTGGCAATTTAAAGATCTTTAGAAAGTGCAGTCGCAGCTGAGTAAAGACAGATGCCAGATGGTAAAGAGTTGGGAAATAAGAAGAAAGGAAGTGAAGGCAGCAAGGACAAATAGCTTTTTCTAGAAGTTTGACTAAGTGAGAGAAAGGACATAAAGCATGACAGTTTGAGGGGATAGTAGAGTCCCTGAGGGTGTTTTTGTAGGCAACAGGGAAAGAATTAGCAGAGAGAGACTGAAGACTAGAGAGATAACTATGAAGAAAATTCTCTGGAGAAAATGATAAGGAATGGAATCAAGGGTACAAGAAGGGACACCTCCTCATAGGTCAATGAAAGAAGCACTGGAGATACAAGTACATAAGAGACTGGAAGAAGAGAGAAGAGATCAATATTTATAAAGCATTTCGCACAGAACCTGGCAGTACTTTCTAAATGCTTGGCTTAGGGGCATCTAGGTAACACAGTAGATAGAATGCTAGGACTGGAGTTGAGAAGACCAGGGATCAAATATGACCTCAGACACTTCCTAACTATGTGACTTTGCACAGGTCACTTAACTCCAATTGCCTAGCTCTTACTGCTCTTCTGCCTTAGAATTAATATTAATTCAATTCTAAGACAGATGGTAAGTGTTTAAAAATGTAGTTGGCCCCTTCACCCCATAATGTCAAATGGTTTTGAACTAGATAGAGAAAGGGAAAGAAAAGAGAGGAAACAGAAAATGACTGGCTATTTTCTTAGTAAAGTAAATGTCAACATCCTCTGATAAAAGGGTGAAGGAAGGAGGAGGTATGAGAGTCATGAGGAGAGATGAGAAGGTTTGGAACAGTCTTACAGAATCTATTAGTTGGGGGTAGGCAGATTGCCTGTTTGCAGTGAGGACCCAGTTGAATTTAGTTAACATAGAGATCTTGGTCAGCATTATTGCACGATTTCCTCCGTCTCTGTTTGGCAGCATGTAAATAGGCACTGCTATTATAATTAATTTTTTTAAAATGCGTTAGAAGGGAAGGGTAGGGAAGAAGGATCTATTCTGAAATTAAGGTGATATAGCAAAAACAATAAAATTTAATAATAAAAATAATTATTGTTGGAGTTATTATTATAGGTAGTAGTATGGCATAATTTATAGAGCTTTTTTTGGAGTCAGGAAGACCTGGATTCATGTCCTGCTGGTGACATTTACTTTCTCTGGGACCTTTGGCAAGTCCCTTAACCATTCCAGTCTTCTTGTTGTTCAGTTGTTTTTTCAGTTGTGTCAGACTCTCCCTGACCCTATTTGGGATTTCTTGGTAAAGATCCTGAAGTGGTTTGTCATCTCCTTCTTCAACTCATTTTACAGATAAAAAAACTGAGGCAAAAAGGGAGAAGTGACTTACCCAGGGTCCCACTGCTAGTAAGTGCCTTTGGCCAGATTTGGACTCGGGTCTTCCTGACTTTAGACCCAGCGCCTGTTTCAATATGGCTCCACCTGGTGACGTATTAGTACTTCTGACCAGCCGTAAATTATAGAACAAAAGCCTGCCTACATGAGCAAGCAAGAGTTGCCCACTGGACATCCTCTAAACCAAGGTCTAAGCCAGTTACTATGCCAATAATAGTGACTAGAGAAGGAGTGCTTGTAAGAGTAAATATATTAACCACCTTTTTGGTGGAGCCAGGTGGAGGAGGCTGGAGGGAATGTACATTTTGACAGGGGAGGTGAGGAAGGAGGAAAGATTTTGCAGCCTGGGTGGTTGCCCAAGAAGAGCCAGTTTGGGTTGGTACCCAAATGGGTACATGAGGGCTCCAGGCCCTGGGTTGGGAGAGAGGAAGGGTTTTGCATGACTGGTTTTCTTTCCTGTGCACAGAGACATATGCCTCAAGATACAAAGACTTCAGGACATGTGAAAGAAGTATGTTGCCTCCCCTTCACTGGTGCTTCTTGCTAGACCCCAAATGCTCCCTTTTTGTGCCCAGTTCCCAGATCTGTGCTAGACAGGGGGAGACCAGAGAAGCAGCAACCCCCATTCCTAATTCATCTTCAGGAGTGTGTGTGTGTGAGAGAAAGAGGGACAGAGACAGAGACAGAGAGACAGAGAGAGATACAGAGAGGCAGAGAAAGAGGGGGGGGGAGAGAGAGAGAGGGAGAGACAGAGACAGAGACAGAGAGGCAGACAGAGAGCGAGAGATAGATAGAGAGGGGGGGGGGAAGAGACAGAGACAGAGATAGAGAGAGGGAGAGGGAGAAAGGGGGAGACAGAGAAGGAGAGGGAGGGAGGAAGAGAGAGGCAGAAAGATAGGGCAAGACAGACCGAGAAAAAGAAAGGAAAGAGAAACAAGGGGAGAAAGATGGAGAGAGAGAGCATTATCATATACATGGATTAATTATGATTAGAAATATAATCAATCCATTAAGCTATCAATCAGGCATTTATTAAGGATGGGCAATGAGTAAACAGAAGCCTGCCCACCCTCTACCATGTGTCAGGCTCTGTACTAAGGGCTGGAGATACAAAGACAAAAATAAAAGTCTTCATCCTAAAAGAACTTCCATTCTCTTAGGGAAAATAAAATATATAATGATACATAGTGAAAAAATACATATAACATTGTCCCCCTGCCTGCCACCCTCTCACTCCAACCCCAACGCAGGTACCTAGCCTAGCCTTCTCCTCCTATTCAATGACTTTGCTCTCAGATGCTGTCATGCTCTCCATTAACGTGCTTCACCACAACCATTTGCATTTCCACGGGGTACTCTGGAAGACAAAAACATCTCAAGGCATATAATGCCAAGAGCCCAAGTTCTGGTGCCAAAGGGCCTCGGTTAACTTGGCTAGTCATGTAACCTTATAAAATGAGGGGGCTGGTCTCTAAGATCCTTCCGATTCTAAATCTGTGATCCTTGGAATCTGATCTCTACTGTGTCTAAGGTCTAATGTGATATCAGCATTGTAACAAGCTGGCAGATGTAATGAGCAAAAGAGAAATGACTGAGGAAACAAAGGTTTGATTTTCTGAGCATATCAATGTATTAAGCAATGCATGCCAACTGCCTAACAAATCGGGACCAGGCTCTTTCCTCAGTTAGAACTGGACCCCAAACACAGGGGAGATAGACTTTTATACATTAAAAACAATTAATTAAAACAGTCAATTAATTAAAGGAGATAATACACCATTAGGTCATTTGATTTCTAATTGGATGAAAGATTAAAGACTTTCCAAGTTGGGAGAAAGAAAATTAACAAATATAAGTTCTTAAAATAAAAAAAAAAAGAGATATTCCACTCCTCCTAGTGTCTGGAAACAATCAAAGGAACATGGAAACAATAACTGATTGACTGTTATGATTGTGAGAAAGCACCACATCTGAATCTCTGGATCTCATTGGGTTTGTAGTCAATATAACCTAGGTCCTTGGTCAACGATCTCTAAACAGTGGATAGAGGTCATCCAGTAATCAGTCAAGCAAGGCTAGGTTCAAACAATGCCAAAAATTTTCTCTCAATTCCCACAATTTAATAAACTTTTCTCCTATGACCGAATTTGGACTAAGCTCATAGTTGAATAGAAAAGGCATTAATCTTACTCCAGAATTGAGTCACAAGATGGAGTCAGCATGGTTTACTCAATTCCCACAATTAACCTCTTGTTTTCCCAACCCCCTTGATTCCCTCAATTTTCTCACACAGAAGAGAGAGTTTTGAAAAACGGCCCTGGCCAGTGTTCTTTCAATGGCTACTATTTTTGTTAAGATATGTTAAGATACCAAAAAAAGGAACCCTCCAGAGTTATCTAACATTTACCCCTGCAAGAAGAGGGGGCTCGTAGGGGACTGCAGTTAGAAATGTTTGCCACCGAAGAGCCAGAGGAAATCACACTGGCCTTGTTTTCGAAACTCCCCACCGCAGATCCAGACCCCATTCCCCTACACTTCCCCTTGTTACCGCCTTCACAAGACCAAAGGACCACAGAGCTAGAGGCGGAAGGTTCAGCAGCCATCAAGTTCAACTCCCTCCAGCCTTCCCTTGGAGCTGGGGTGAAGTGATGTGCCCAAAGTCACACGACTAGTTAGATAAACACAACGCTCCTTGGTCCTTGGTTCCTTTCCCCAGAGCTGAAATATAGGGCAGCTCCCCCCCCCCCCCCACTCCTCCCATTTATCCTTCTCTCAGCTGTTTTCTTATCATGATTGAAGGGAAATGGCTCTGGCCAGGCTCAGGACAAATGAATACTAGGTGAGTGCCAAGGTTCAGGCTATGAGTTAGGAAGCAAGAATTGAACCTTCTCCCACCCACCTCAATAAACATGGTCCTAAAGGATGATAACGTTACCCCATCTCCAAGGGGTTCATTTTGTACCCCCCATGCCTCATTCTTTTATTCATCTTTAAAGCAAGGGGGTTGGATTAGATGGTTCATTAAGGCCTTTCCAGCTCTGAAGAGGATGTGGAGAAGGATGGAGAAGATTTGGAAAAGGAACAGGTGGCAGAAGTGAGAGAAAAGTGAAGGAGGAAGACGGGAGAGGGAAAGAAGGTGGTAGTAGTAGGAAGAACATCTGGGATCTCCCTTAGATGCTATAAGCTGGCCAACACAGACCTTTTATTAGTCTGAAAAGGAATTACTGTTCTCTTTGACCCTAGAGGGCAGGAACCAGGAACAATGAACAGAAGCAAAAAAAAGTTTTCAATAATAATAAGTAATATAATTTAGTAATAATGAATAATAATAATAAAATTGGAAAAGATCTCTCCATTCACTAATGGTTTTCCTATCACCAGAAGAACTCAAGTACAGAAGAGCAGTAAGGTCTAGTCAATGGGAGTGCAGTGACTTGGCTAGGGTCACACAGTTAGGAAGTAGCAGAGGCAGGATTTGAACCCAGGTCTCTTGACTCCAGGCCTGGCTTTCTATACACTGAGTCACCTAGCTGACTTCACTTAAACTCCTTTCCATGAAGCAGATTTGAAAATATTAGAGTTGGAAGGGAGCTCAGCATTCACCTAGTCTGAGTCATACCCAACAAAGAAATTCCACTATCACATCCTTGCCAGGTCTGTACTTCAGTCTGTACTTGCTTTATAGATGAATAAAATGAATCTGAGGAAGACAGAGATCATGCACACCCATCTAGTGGAAAGAAATTGGTACTTGGAGTCTCATAAGACTTGGGTTCTACACTCTAGTGCAAATACCAACAACATGGAAATGAGTTCGAATCAAGAACACATGTGAAACCCAGTGGAATCACACGTCGGCTATGGGGGGGGAGGAAAAGAAAATGATCTTTGTCTCTAATGAATAATGCTTGGAAATGATCAAATAAAAAATTATTTAAAAAAAAGACTTGGGTTCTAATCCCAGATCTGGTGGGCTCTTTGATGAGGAATAAGTCCATAAGCCTCGGTTTCCTCATCTGTAAAATGGGGGCAATATTTACCCCACAGGATGATTGTGAGGATAATGCCTTAAAGGGCTATCTCAATGACAGAGGTTTTCCTGATTCTAGGTCTTTCTTCCACATCATACGCCCCACACCTCATTCTTTCTCTCATTGTCGTCGTCTGGTTTTTCAGTTGTTCCTGCTTCTACATGACCTTATGAACTTTGTCCTTGGGGTTTTCTTGGCCAAGATACTGCAGTGGCTTTCCATGTTCCTTTCCCAGTGTGCCTCGTTTTATAGACGAGGAACTGAGACAAATAGGGTGAAGCAACTTGGCCACAGTTATATAACTAGTGAGTGTCAGAGGCCATATTTGAACTCAGGTCTTCCTGATCTCAGGTCCAGTGCTCTATCCACTACGCCACCTAGCTGCTTCCTTTTCTACCTTATTCCTTTTTCTCTTTCTCTTCCCAGTTCTTCCCCACCTTGACTCTCCAATCTCTCACTGATAACTGTTGCTGTGAAGTTCGGATTCCAACCCTTCAAAGAGGAGGAAGGGTGCTGTAGTGGTTAGATCCTCAAATTGGGAGCCCGAAAGATATGGGAGAAACACACCCAAGTTTGTAGCAGGGTCTCTTCCCAAGAATGGGAGACTCAAATTCTGTTCAGTCCAGAAGTAAGAAAAGAATTGTATTTGAAGTAATGGTGGGGTTTTGGTAGTAGAATAGCCCAATAGCTGGTAGAATGGTCTGGGGGCTAATCAGGTAGCCTTTGGGCCAATGGATAAGCCCAGGCACTAGTAGAGGAACCTCTTTGGAACTTGATAGCATGGAATAGCAGCACCGCTCTAGGGTGGCAGCTTCCTCCAAGGAATGGCAGCTTCCTTACCCTGTGGATTGGGCCTGGCATCTTTATTGGGGTCTGGTAGCTTAGCATCTCTCTTTGGGGTTTGTTGCCATAGGGAATAAGGATCCTGTGCAAGATTGGAGGGTTCTTCTGGAATGCCAGGGTCCCCAGTGTGCGGGTCCCTTGTTCCTCCATTGTCCACCTTGTCATCATTTATCAATGTGGGGGAGTTCTTGCTGCCCTTCTAGAATGGGAACATTGGGGGTGATGGAATGCAGTCCATTGGAGGACCCCTCTAGGTAATTATTTTTTTAGTTGAAAATTTTTATTTAATTAATTACTTTAGAATATTTTTCCAGGGCTTCATGATTCATGTTCTTTCTCTCCCCTCTTCCCACCCCCTTCCCACAGCCAATGCACAATTCCACTGGGCTTTACATGTGTAATTAGGTAATTAATTATTTTTAAGAACAATATGAGTAATTAATAGAAACTGAGTAGGTACAAAGATGATGCCTAGTATAGAATATTTCAGATCTAGTACACAGAGTGGATAATCGAACAATCTGCAATTCATACTTAACTAATGCTGAAACTATGGCTTTTGCAGTTGATATTTAACTAGTGCTAACCAGTGAGAAATATAATACTTGGGAGAATGAGGGTCTCGTTCCTATTACTGCCCCTCACTGCCCACTGTCAGCCCCCATCAAGAATACTTGGGTACCTACTTCCTGTCTCTAGATTTCTGGATTTTAGCTCTTAGTGTCCACTTTGATCATGCTCCATCAGACCATCAGGCCTGACTAGGCTATATGCCTATTTATTATTAATTATTTAGATTAGTAGTAAGATTATTATTAAGATCGTTAGATGACTAGTAAGAGTATTAATTATTGGGATATTAATAAAAAGTATTAATAAGAAGATTATTATTAGGAAGAACTAGCATTTAAATGGTACTTCAGAGTTTCCAGAGCACTTTACATGTGTGATTTCACAATAACCCCATTTTGCAGATGAAGAAATGGAGTCTGAGAGGTTCAATGATTTGCCCGCTGTCACACAGCTCGTAAATATTGAAAAATCAGGATCATAATTCAAGTCTTCTAGATTCCTGATTTTCACATCACCACCACTACTGTCTACATTTCCCAGTGTCTACACCTTCCCTTTAGCCCCAAGACCATCCCTAATACTGAAGAAAAATTTAAAATATAAAAACTAGCCAACATAGTCCAAGAGTCTGGCATTATTCATAGGGTGGCATATCCATAGTCTTTCAGCCCCCTCTCACCACCCTGTGAAGAAATAAAGGGAAGAAGGTTCCTTCTCCTGTCTCTTCTTTGGGGCCAGTCTTCCTCCTTATAATTCTGTAGCATTTTTAATACAAGAGAGAGAGTGATAACATTAATTTAAAATAAGAACCATCACTGACATTTGTATAGCACCTTAAAGTCTGCAAGGTATTTTATAATGTTAGCTATTGGATCCTCCCAATAACCCTTACCAATGAGGAAACTGAGGCTCAGAGAGATTAAGTGGTCTGCTCAGCTACTCTACATCAAGAGCAGGATTTGAACTTAGTTTTTTTTTATTTTAAGTTCAACCCTCTATGCACTAGATCAGGCTGCCTGTACTCAGACTACTGCCCAGATGTTGTTCAGTCATTTCACTCGTATCCTACTCTTTGTGAACCCATTTGAGGGTTTTCTTGGCAAAGATACCAGAGTGGTTTGCCATTTCCATTAACAGGTGAGGAAATCAAAGCAAACAGGGTTAAGTGACTTGCTCAGGGTCACACAGCTAGTAAGTCTCTGAAATTGACTGGTTTTGAACTCAGGTCTTCCTGACTCCAAACCCTGTGTTCTATCCACTATGCCATCTAGTTGTCCTATTGCCTAATTATCCAAACTGTCTTTCTATATGGGTCCTTCTATTCAACCAGCCTGGTTCTCTGTACACTGATTCTGACATCCTTGATCAGACTCAGTGCCTGCCCAGTTCTCTTCTGCATTCTCTGTTTAGGGGAGAGGAGGGAGCAGTAACTAGGGACCTCAGTGAATGAGGAAAGATAGTCATCACTGTGTAGTAGTGAAAAAAGGAACTCTATTAATAGTCCAATAAGGTGGATAGAGAGCCAGGTCTGGAGTAAGGGGGTCCTGGGTTCAAATTTGGCCTCAGATACTTCCTAGCTGTGTGGTCCTAGGCAAGTCACTTAACCCCAATTCACTTACCACAATAACACCACTCTTCTACCTTGGAACTGATACTTAGTATAGATTCTAAGACAGAAAGTAAGGGCTTGGGAAAAAAAAAAGAATAGCTCAATATGTCATCATAGATCTAGATCTGGAAGGGACCTTACAGGTCTTCTATTCTAACCCCCTTCATTTTACAGAGGAAGAAATGGAGGTCCATGAAGGAGAGTTGAGACTTACCTAAAGTCATATAGTCAGAAAATAACAGAAGCAGGATCTGAACCCATAGCTTCTGGCTCCAGAGCATGTGTTCTTTCCTTAGTCTAGGACTGGGCATACAGGAGGAACTTTAAAGAACTAAAGAATGAAGGCATTAAGAATTGTACAGTCCTGACCCCCTTGTTTTTCATTATTTTAAAATTTCTCTCAAGAGAATTTTTTTTTAATTTCAGTATCTCTATATCTTGTGGAGATACAACAGCTTTTCCAGCAAAACCCCTTAAAGAAAGTTCTGTTCCTGGAACACTTCAGTTTGGGCTGTTAGCAGAAAAGGAGGGCTGTGCGCTCTCACTCTGACAGCTTGATATTAACAATGGCCACGGTAATTTGTGGTGTTCTGTTGTCCTCATTCCCAGCTTCTATCCAGCCTTGTATATTGCTCTATTGGCTCAGCCTTCTTCCTTCTGTGTCCTTTCACAAGAGGCTTCCCACGGTCCTCTGGGTTGTCCATCTCGATCATTCCTTGGGCCATAGTAACATTGTATGGTGCCCCTGTCAGTTTCACCTTCTCCCTAATACTGTTCCAATTGTTGCAATGCCCTCCTTTAGGACTATAGGCTGAGTAAAGAGAAAAGGAATCTGAATCTTAAAGAAGGGAAGAGACCAACTTAAAGTCATTCAGATCAGTTGATGGTAGAGGCTGTTTAGGATATGGGACTCCTGACACCTATGGGCAGCTTGTTGGAGAAATGGATAGAGCACTGGAGTCAGGAAGACGCATCTTCCCAAGTTCAAATCTGACCTCAGACACTGACTAGCTGTATGAGCCTGGGCAAGTCACTTAACCCTGTTTGCCTCAGTTTCGTCATCTGTCAAGTAAACTGTTGAAGGAAATGACAAATTTCTCTAGAATATTTCCCAAGAAAATCCCAAATGGGTTCAGAAACAGTTATATAGACATAAAATAACTGAACAACAACCTCTAACATGTGGTCCAAGTGTCTTTACTAACTGTAATTGAACCCAGGAAGATTTGTCAATTGGTACTGTTCCTTCATTTAGTCATAGAGCTCAACATCTGTGGTATAATGGAAAGAGCTCTGAATTTGGAGCACTAAACTTAGAGTCCAATGACTAGAGTTCAATCTCCATTCTTCCATTTAATATCTCTGTGATTTCAGGCAACCTCTCTGGGCCTCAGTTTCCCCTTACCTGAAAAATGAAGGAGGTTGTTTTTGTTTCCCTCTAAGTTTACTTCTAGCTCTGTAAGAACCCATAACCCTCTCCCAAGCCAGCAGCAGTTAGCTTGACTTAATTAAAACTGTCTGGTGAGTGTTTGCCTGAAATATGAGAAGAAAGGGTAGGGCTGAGTTTCTGGATGCTTAATCCCAATGGATTAATCAAGTGGAGCTAGCCCAAATCTCGAGGAGAAAAATACTGCCAAGGACCATCCCCCTGTTGGTTATAGGAATGACCTTTAGAGTCTTCTGTATCAGCTTTTTTTTTTTTCCAGTTTCCACCAAAATAAACCCCTTGACTCAGCCCCACCTCCAACTTCCTTGTTCTTGGGTGGCAAAACACTGTGGATTAATTGATTCACAAGAAAGGATATTTCCTCTTTATTGGAGAACTATAAAAGGAGTCGGGAAGCCAGGGAGGAGTCAGAAAAGCAAGAGTACCCCTTCTCCAGGATTCTCCTCCTTTTTTTTTTTAACAAATATTTAACTATTTATAAAAATCCCTTAGGCCATCCCCAGTCCTCCGTCTCTTCTCCTCTGACAAGACCATGAAGGCTTCCATGATGGTTCTTCTTCACCTCATATTCTTGGCTATCTGTTGTCAAACAACCTCTGAAGCAGGTAAGACTGAATTCCTTCTATCTGCCTTCCCTTTCTTCTCCTTTCCTATTCTCCCTCTGTTGAATGTGGGGAAATATGAGCTGCTTCTGGGGCAAAGCGCCCAGGGATGTGGGGTGGCATAGACTCGGTATGCTGGTATAAGTCTGGGGAATTGAGTGTGTTGAGTGTGAGTAGAATGACCAGTGTTAGGGATTGCCAGTGAAGAGGGGCACTGAGATCAAGGAAGTGAAAGCTTAAATGTAGGGGAGAAGGATGGATCATGCCATTGATACAACAAAGCATCCCTGCTACTCCAATACAGCAGGGGAAGGAAACTAGACATGGAGCCAGGAGACGGGTTCCAGTTGTGATTCAATATTACCCTTGCTTTCTACCTTGAATGAATCTCCATCTAACCAGAACCTGGGTTTCCTCATTGATAAAATGAAGTGTTTCAGAGGCAGCAAGGTGGCACAGTGAATAGGGCATCAGGGCTGGAATATGTAGGTCTTGGATTCAAATTTGGCCTCAGACACTTCCTATGTGACCCTAGCCCTTGCCCTTCTGTCTTAGAGATGTTACTAAGACCGAATGTAAGGGTTCAGTTTTGTTTTTTAATGAGATGTTTGAACTAGATATTTAAGGGCTCTTGAAGCTCCTGTTTTATGATTCAATAAATCACTTGTCCTCTTTTTGCCTCAGTTTTCTCATCTGTAAAAGGGGAAGAGTTAGACTAGATGATCTCTAAGTTCTCTTCCATTTCTGATATTTTCTGTGATTCTATAGCGAGTCAAATAGAGTCAGAAAATGAAAGGAGAGAAGAGAGATAGGCAGACAGCAGGGGAGAAGAGGAGCAGGAATAGTTTTGGGGTATTATTACTACTACCAATCAAGAAATCTATTTCCAAGATGTGCAAGGCATTTTATTTTCAGTTGCCACAACAACTCTCTGAAGAGAATACTATTATTGTCCCCACTGGATCAGCCTTGGATTCTGGGTCCAACAGGTTATTTGCTACCTGCTTAAGTTAATCCACATCCACTACGTGCTTCTCCACTCTCTTCTGATGCATTCCAGGTCTTGCCTCCATAAAGAAGCTCAGGGAGAATGTTGGCTTTTGCTTTCAGGACCAGCTTGGGTTCATTGGAGATAGAAAAATTTAAGAATACCTTGAGGGACCACATTGTGTCAAGGGACATAGTTCATTTTTTTTTCTATTCACAAGAAATAAAATAAAGATTGTAGGGTAAAAGTTAATATTTCAAAGTAAAATTATAATATCTGCTTGTAATTATTTGCATTTAATATGCATTTGCACAGAAGAAATTATAGTAAACTAGAGTAAACATATAAAAAAGAGCTGATATTAATTAGTGTGCCTGGTCCTCCTAGTGTTAAAAGAGTTGGATTGAAAGAGGGAAACTGAGGCAAATAGAGGTGAAGTGACTTTGCCCATGGTCATATGGCTAGATTTGAACTCAAGTTTTCCTGATGCCAAGTCCACAGTCTAGGCCTAGAAGCAAACTTATTTTATAGATGAAGGAACTGAGACCCAGAGATGTTAAATGACTTGCCCAGTGTGGCAGAGCCAGGATTAGAACCCAGGTTCCCTGGCTCTGATCTTAGAACTCTTTTTTTAAAGACCTTACCTTCCATCTTTTTTTTTAAACCCTTACCTTACTTTCCACCTTAGAATCAATACTATGTATTGGTTCCAAGGTAGAAGAGTGGTAAGGGCTAGCCAATGGGGATTAAGTGACTTGCCCAGGGTCACACAGCTAGGAAGTGTCTGAGGCCAGATTCAAACCTAGGATCTCCCACCTGTCTCTAGGCCTGGCTCTCAATCCACTGAGCCACCCAGCTTCCCCCTGTTAACTTCCATCTTTGAATCAATATTGTGTATTGGTTCCAAGGCAGAAGAGCAATAAGGACTAGGCAATGGAGGTTAAGTGACTTGTCCAGGGTCACATAACTAAGAAGTGCCTGAAACTAGATTTGAACCCAGGACCTCTTATCTATAGACCTAGCACTCAGTCTATCAGATACTCAGTTGCCTTCCTGCAACTCTTTCTTTTTACTACACAAAATAGGAACTAATTTGTAGGTAGGGATGAAGGAAGGAAAAAGAGGGAGGAAGGGAAAAGGGAAATAAGCATTTTAAGCACCTACTATGTGCCAGGCACTGTGTTAAACACTTTCCATACATTATCTCATTTGATCCTCATAACAACTTTGTGAGGTAGGTGCTCTTATCATTCCCATTATAAAGTTGAGGAAACTAAGGCAGATAGAGGTTTAATGACCTACCGGTGTCACATAGCTATTAAGTGTATAGGGTCAAGTCTGAACTGGTCTTTCTGGCTCTAGGTCTAGTCCTCTAACCATTGCACCACCTAATTGCCTGACTTCTCTACAGAGGATGGAAGTCAGGGCTGAGTTCTGTAATGGACCAGTCTCACCCTGACACTAGAGTGTAAGCTTTCCTGGGGAAAAGACAACATTTTGTTTCATTTTTGTGTTCCCAGCACCCCTCACCCAGTAGGTGTTTCATGACTATTTCTTGATGAATTGAATTGAAGTCCTAGTCATGGCTCTAAGCATCAAAGCTTCCCTTAAAGGAAAGTAGAGTGAGAAGGAAGAGGAAGTCCTCCTTCTTATCCCATATTTAGATTCAAATTCTATTTAGATTTATATTTAGATCCTCTGCATATTTCAGGAGCCGCAGTCGTCACCTCCTCTTGTTGTACAAACTACATGCGGAAGACAATCCCCAGAAACCTGGTGATCAGCTATCGAGTGACCAACCGGAGTGCCTGTTCCATACCTGGAGTGATGTGAGTGTTTGAGCCCTGTGCCTAGGAGTCATCTTACTTGTCCTCTTTACTCTCCTGTACCCCATTACCAATCAGTTCATTGCCTTATCTGGATTTTCTCTCCTCAACGTCTCTCCCATCCATCCTACTCTACACTCATTTAATCATCACCTTAGTTCAGGCCTTCAAATGCCTCCTAAAAGGTCTCCTTGCCTTCCAAGGAGGTCTTTGGCCTCTCTCCTCTCGAATCCATCCTCTACACAGCAACCAAATGTCTCCGGTCCAACTGGCCTTCTTGAGGTTCCTGCCATATAATATTCTGCATCCCAGTTCCATGTCTTGGCACAGACTATCTCCATGCCTAGAACTCACCTTTCTCTATCAATTCATTTATTTATCTTTCAGTAACCCCCACTAGAATGTAAGCTCCTTGAGGGCAGGGGCCATTTCACTCATCTAATAACAATAATAGCTAGCAAGGATACAGTGTCCATTATGGGCCAGGCATTGGAAGGGGCACTTTAGAAATATTCACAACCTACCATGGGAGGTAGGTACTATTATTATCCCAGTGTTACATTTGGAGAAACTGAGGCAAAAAGAGTGTTTTTTTTTAAGTGACTTAGCCAAGATCAGTTGTTAGTGCCAGAGCCCAGGGCCTGTCAAATGTATTGAATACATGTTGATCATTTGTAGGGTCTCTTGACTACAAATAGCCAGCCTGTGATGGAATTTTCTACCCCAGAGTTGGTTGTGTACTCCCAAGAGTCTAGACTGTGGAGCCCAGGGGCACCTACCCTATGTGACTCTGTGGCTCCTTATATTCCCAGCAGAAAAGAAGCAATTGTAGATTCCTAAACCTGGAAGGAAGCTTAGGGGAAATTTAAACACCTTCATTTTGCAGAAAAGTAAAATGAGCCTAGACAGGAGAAGGAACTTGCTTAAAGTCCCACAGTTAGTGAGTGATGGACAAAACCAGGAAATCTGGGCTGCGGAGGATAGAGTACTGGACTTAGATCAGGAAGATCTAGGTTTAAATTCTCTACCAGGTACTTTCTAGCTGTGTAACCCTCAGGGAGTCACCTACCTTCCCTTTGCCAACATCTCTTATCTGTAAAATGGACTCAGTGGGCTCTAACGTCCCTCCCAATTTTGTAACTTGGAACTTCTTTTCCTATGAAATTTTGTAGCTGCATCTTGTTTATGAAGCCTTCATGGGCCAGGGCACTGAGCTTCTGACTACTCACATCCTCTGAAATACTAAGTTTTTCATGTATGTTTAATTTTTATGGTCCAATGATATGGCATTACATTCTGAGTTTGTTATTTTAATCTGGGTTAGATGTGGTGACCAGGATTAGTAACCCTGAAATCATAGAGGCCTGAAAGTTAGCCCCCTCTCCTTCATTACTCTTTCCCCTCTTTGCATTCTCCATCTTCCTCTCTTCCTTCCTTCCTTCCTCCCTTTATATTGGTGCTGAGTACTCTCTTCTGTCCACGGTTATAATTTTGAGATCATCATCATAATTAATTTTAGCTTTCAGAAATGGTCCATTTCTTGATCATCTTCAAATCTCTGAGTAATCATTTAATTCCTTCCTCCCTCTCCTCCCTCTCTCTCTCTCTCTCTCTCTCTCTCTCTCTCTCTCTCTCTCTCTCTCTCTCTCTCTCTCTCTCTCTCTCTCTCTCTCTCTTCCTTCCTTCCTTCCTTCCTTTCTTTTTCTTGCTTGCTTCCTCTTTTATGAAATTAGATTATTTCACTTGGAACATCCCCAAGTTTCCTTCTGAATCTGATCATCTGTTGTTCCTTCCTCTACAGCTTTATCACCAAAGTAAAACGAGAAGTCTGTGCTGACCCTACAAAGCAGTGGGTCAAGGATTACATGAAGATGATAGACACCAATAAGGCCAAGGTCTCCATGCCGGTGGGGTTGAAGACCTTGAAAAAATCCCTCAGGACTCCATCTTCCAACAGTACCAGCATAACTAGCTAGATGGGGGTGGGGAGGGGAGGGAGGAGTGGTATGTACTGGCCAGTTACCTGGGGGAATGGAGGAGGTGGTCTTTCTTTCTTCTATCTCAGCTAGGCCATAATCAGAATGAACAGCTGGTAATTTGTATCTCCCAGGCTCCCAAATGTCCATTTACTACCCCTGTGGGAAGGAATCTGAGGGCGAGGTGGCAGAGCCAGGATTCGAACCAGGTCCTCTGCCTCCAGTTATGGCCTGCCTGGCTGATCTCTAAGATCCCTCCCAGTGCTAATGTCCTCTCTGCTCACGAGCAAATAAAATAACCTATATAAAGTGCTTCTGCTTTGTAAAATGTTCCAGCCCTGTAGACTGTCTTTCCATCCTAACCCTCAGCTCTGCAGTCAATGGCTCTAGTCCTGAGGCAGGGTTGGGCTAGGAGGGCAGATGAGGATTTTGCTGGGTGGAGTCCAAGGTAGTCCATAGTAGTAAAGATACCTTCTTTACTGCTTATGGTGGCCCCGAGGGTGTAATCCTTTCCCCAGAAAAGCTAGATGAGTCCCAATTCAAGAGCTGCCTTTCTAGACCTATGCATTCTTTCATCTTGGGGTGCATGGCACAGAGCCATCCACCTAACGAATGTCTGTTGATTGACTTGTGTGAGTGAGACAGAACATGGCCTCGTAGATAAATGGAGGGCCAAGCTTAGGGTCAGGAAGACCCAGATTCAAGTCCCACCTCTGACACATACTGGCTGTGGGACCCAGAACAGTCACTCTGCTTCTAAGTACCCCCAGGCAATTTTCTAAGCATCAGTGGAAGGAATTTCCATGCTGGAAGACAACATAAGATGGAAAATGGATGGAAAGAATTTTTTTTAGGTGGATGAAAATTAAAAATAAAATAAAATGGATGGGAAAAAAAAGAATATCCAAGACACTAGATTCCACTCTCTTCCAGATGTGCCTAGAGCAACATTCAAATGGTATCAGGGAGAGACTCCTTGCTCTTGGGTCAGACCCTAAGTGAGCTTTACCTGGGACAGATCCATTAGTAGGTACCTAGAGTTTAGAGACAGGGGACCTGGAAAGTGATCTCCTCATAGTTTATAGTATCATTAGAGTGGCAAGGGGTGATTCATTTAACAGAATAGGAAACTGAGGCAGAGAGAAAGGAAGTGTGACTTGCCTGTAGTCACATAGCTAAAAAGTGTCAGAGGTAGAATCGTAGACCTAGAGCAGAGCTAGAAATGGCCTTGGTCAGTGCCCTCATTTGACAGATGATGAAACAGAGGTCCAGGAAGGGGCAGTCAGCCTGGCTTGAGGGTATGGAATCATGACATTTATGGGGGGAAGACCTCACTTCTGTGAACTTTTTGTATCATAATTTATAATATAATTATTTGTGTATTTATCTCATCCCTTTTCCTAGAATGTAAGCCCCTGGAGGTCAAGGCCTCTGTCTCCTTCCATTCTTGTATCTGTAACTCCAACCCAATGCCTTTTCCTCCTGACTGTTAATAAATGGCTATTGAATTGGAATAAACTGATCTTTGGTTGAGGGCTGGATGAAGGTCTACCACCATATTTTCACTAGACACTTTCTGATATGTTATCAGAAAGCCCAATTTTCTCAGCTCAGAGAAGAGGGAATTATTCCATTTTTGAGAGGCTTTGCCAAAAGGTTCCCTTCCCAGCTACGTAGCAAAGTGGGTACAAGGTACCAGAATCAAATCATGCCTCAAACACTCCCAAACTGGGTGACTTTGGGCAAGTCATATCTCTCTCTCTACTTCTGTTTCCTATCTAGAACATGAGGCTAATAATAACACTTTCCCCCATAAGTAGGGCTATTGTGAGGAACAAATGAGAAAGTATGTGGTGCAGTGGGTAGAGTGCTGGGTCTAAAGTCAGGAAGCCTCTGCTCCCTGAGTTCAAATCTAGCCCCAGATACTTAGCAGCTGTATGACTCTGTGCAAGTCACTTAACCCTGTTTGCCTCAATTTTCTCATCTGCAAAATGAGCTGAAGAAGGAAGTGGCAAACCATTCCAGTATCTTTGCCAAGAAAAATCCAAATGGGGTCACAAAGATTCAGACCAGGCTGAAAAGTGATTGAGCAAACATGGAAATAAAGGCACGCTAGAAATACTAGCTATTCTTATTTGAAGAGCTCCCTTCCTCAGAAACTTTCACCACCCTCAAAAGTCACTTTCCACTCATTTTGTGCAGCACTTTATAGCCCTTAAAGCAGGACATTAATATGATTCATTATTGCTCTTAGTCTCAGGAAATCATTGATTTCCTTAAGTGGTGCTTCTGGGAGGCTACTTGTGGGAGAGGAGGAGATTTAGCTTCTGGTACAGCTCTCCTGTCTAAAGTTGGTTCAGAGATGCTGGAGCAAGAGAGGCTGCTGCTGAGTGGACGTGGGGAAACTGAGGTTTAGGGGCCCACCCAAAGACAAGTGAACACTGAGCAGTGACGTTTGTTGTGGGAGAACTGTAAGGTAAAGTCCTGGATCTGGACAGGTTGCCCTTGTCAAGAAGGATGACTCTAATAGCTAGTTTAAAAATATAAAAGAGATTTATTCATTTGAATATAAGCCAAATGGAATGACTGAGGGAGGCAGAGTGCATAGAATGCTGCCTCCTAGAGGAGATGTGTTCTGGCCTTTATGTACCCTTTCAACAACAGGGTCTACGTGACTACAGATGGGATGATGGTGGCATGTTACTGGGTCTCTGGAACCCGAGATGGGTCATATGGTTAAGTCCTATGCCTCAAAGTCAAAAGGGGTGAACTGTTCAGTTTAGAGGACAAGCAGACATCTGGAATATCTTGTCAGGAGCAAGCTGAGAGGTGCTCATGAAGAATGCTCAAAGTCACCTTCGCTCAGCACTGTAGGAATGCAAGGAAAAATGAGTTACTCTCTGACTTGGGACACTTTCTGGGGTTTGGGGGTATCTAGGGGAGGCTTGTACCCCCATATCAAAGTTGAGGTCTGTCTGCAGGTTGCCTGACTTCCTATTCTGTCTTTGGGGACCTGGACCCCAATAATTTATGATCTCAAGCTGGAGATAGGGAGACCATTCCAAGAGGCAGGTCCCCCTAAGCTGGTAGAAGATGGACACCATCAGCAGAGCAGGGAGGCCCAAAGACCATGGGAAAAGAGGAAAGAAGGCTGGGAAAGCCTCGTGAAATGTTAGCAGGGTCTCCCCTGGGAGTAATCCTAGACGACCAGTCCTGTTCTGCTGGAACATTCCTTCCCCCTCTCTGGCCCCATCTAATTTCACCCAACCTGGAGACCTCAGACCAGTGGCTTGGTGAGAGAACAAAATACTTTTGTCTTCTCATCCGTGTAAGATGAGATTTAAAGGTATTACCATGAATGCAGATGGCTTACAAGGAATCACTCCCATTTTAATAAACCCCTTACCTTACTTAACTGTTTACTATGTATTGGTTCTAAGGCAGAAGAGAGGGAATAGACAATGGGGGACAAGTGACTTGCCCAGGGTCACATAGCTAGGAAGTGGCCGAGGCCAGATTTGAACCTCTAGGCCTGGCTCTCAATCCACTAAGCCACCCAGCTGCCATTCCCATTTTTGCAGAGCATCTTGGAGTGATAACACCTTGTAGGACTCTACAGGCTAGGTCTAGGTCTCAGTAAATGCAGTAGGGCTCTTTATAAAGAGGGTTAGGGTCTCTTCCCTCATCCCTCAAATAGCCAAGTCTTGTCGATTCGATCTGTGTGACCTCTCTCCCACATATATCCCCTTCTCTCTACTCACACAGCCACCCCACCTAGTTCAGGTCCCATCACCTCTTGCCCAAACTATTACAACAGCTCCTAGTAGCTCTCCCTGCCTTCAGTGATCTCCATGCCCTATTCATCCTCCACAGAGTTTCCAGAATCATTTCGTAAGGCACATGCATGAAAATGCTGTTTCTCTGCTCAGGGACACTACCCATTGGAACTCTGGGAAGGAAGCTCAGAGCTGCATTTTATAGAGGCTCTCCCAGAGAGAACTTGTCAGAATCTACAAGCTAAATCCTCTGGATTCCCAGGCTATCATTCTATCCAGATTTAAGCCTTCTCAAACAATCTGAGGAGACTGCTTTGACTAAGGAGGGCTCCCCATCCTTGGCTTTCCAGAAGTTGCAGTTACCTTCCCAAAGTCCTTTGGCTTGGATACTGGATGGCACTGCAAAGAAGCAGAGAAAATGGGCCCCCGAGACCATATGCTTTTTATTCCCAGCACTTGCATTCGCTCGGCATATGGTTCCCTTTCTCCCAGTTCCACGCCTTCTTTTTGGCACGTGCAGTCTGCTGGCTGCTCTCACCTGAAAGGGATGGAGCCCTTTATCTAGATCTGGGGGAAAAACCTCCTAGTGTTTTCTTTTCCAACCACAAAATTCTTAGGAAATCTCTTTAGGGAGCCTGTTCCCTAATAAAAAGAGCCTCAGCCTCAGGCTCTCTGTCAAGCCTGGACAGCGAACACTGAAGAACCATGAAGGCGTCCAGGCTAGCTCTCTGTGTCCTCTTGCTCGGTGTCCTCTGCTCCAAAGCCCAGGCTGCCACACGTAAGGCTTCTCCCAAAGTGCCTTTCTTTCCTCTCAGGGCTGGGGGCCCGGGGCAGCGGGGAGATGGGACCTTTCCAAAGTCTGTCTGACTTGTTTTGTAGATGGCAGTAACATTGCCCGGTACTGCTGTGAGACATACAGCCCTAGACCCATCGCCTGGAAGTTGGTCCAGAGCTATGAACTGACCAAGAGCAGCTGCTCCCTCTCTGCTGTCATGTAAGTATATCTTCTGGCTGTCTGGAGAATGGGGAGAGGGAAGCTTCAGAGGCGCTAGAGATAACGCAACCTTGTGTTCAAGCAGGATGCTTGGCTCTCAGCATTGATAGCCTTGGTGTGCCTAACTCATTGATGGGCTCGCTCTTTCCTATTCCACCTCCAATATTTATTAGCTGTGTAATAGTGGGCAAGTCACATTCCCTCTCTGTTCCTCTGTTATGCAGAAGTTTTCATATCTGCAAAATGGGGATAAGAATCCCATAATCCTAAATCACTTCATCTTTCTTTCCTTTTTTTTTAAACCCTTACCTTCCATCTTGGAGGCAGATCACTGATACACCCACCAGTCCTATACTTAGAAAGATTAAGTGAGGGGGCAGCTGGGTAGCTCAGTGGATTGAGAGCCAGGCCTAGAGGTTCAAATCTGGCCTCAGCCACTTCCTAGCTATGTGACCCTGGGCAAGTCACTTGTCCCCCATTGCCTAGCCCTTACCACTCTCTTCTGCCTCCATCTTGGAATCAATACTGTGTATTGGATCTAAGGCAGACGTAAGTCTAAATATACTGGTGGGTATATCAGTGATGTAGCCCAATCTAGCCTCTGTCCTTATGTAGCATTTCCAAGAAACTATAGCTGTTCTTGGGAAGGTGATGGGGGGGGGGTCTACTATTTCCTCTGGGGCTAGGGTTAAAGTATGTGCAAAGTGAATGTATTCTGGGAAGGTTGGGGGTAGGATGGAGCAGGGATGGGGGACTATCCTATGGCAGTGCAGTCATAGATCATCAGTCTAGAGCTGGAAGGGACCTTAGACCAGTCCAACCCCTTCATTTTACAGAGGGGGAAACTGAGACCTGAAAGGAATAGGTGATTTAGGACTGCAAACCCAGGACAGCTCACTAAAGGACCATTATGAGGAAAGCATTTGTGAACTGCAAAGATAAGGCTGTGTAGCCTTGGTGTTGTCCCTAGGACAGGAAGATAGTCAAAAGATGGTGTGTTTTTTTCTTCCATCTATAGATTCACCACCAAAAAAGGACAGAAAGTCTGTGCTGATCCCAAAGCAAAATGGACTCAGCGATATGTGGCTTCCCTGAAATCCCAGAAGGTCCCTACGCAAACTTGATCCCACATCCAAGGCCTTGAGGCCATTGTCAGTCTTGTTTAGCAGCCCAGCAGCCCCAATGGAGCCAGAGACCCATTGCCAGAGAGAGGCCTGAAGAGTTTGGGTGTGACTGAAGAAGAGAGGAAAGTTGTCCAGCAGGTCTTTTACTCTATAGAGGCTGCCTCAGAGGTCCTCCTTCTGGGACTCAAGTTGTAACCTCATGTATTATAATAAATGTTGCTGGTCTTCAAACCTGTGTGGCCTCAGCTGTGACACCTCTGAAACATGGTACCGTGTGTGGACCCATGGGAAGAGGGAGGAAGTTGGGCTGACTCCTCTGTTTGCTAACCAGGTGACTTTGGGCAGGTGACTAAGCCCCCATTTCCTCATCTGTCAAATGATAGTTTGACCCTTTCAGCTCTAGACCTCTGATCCTAGTCGAGACACCTCTCGGAGTCTCAGTTTCCCCTTCTGACAAATGAGGGGGTTGGACTACAACCTCAGGGGCCCTTCCAGCTTTAGATTCATGATCCTATAGTAGTAACAGGTAGCATTTATAGGGCACTTTAAGGTTTGTAAAGTACTTTACAGACGTTATCTCATCACAAGAACATTAGGAAGGGGTTATCATTATCATTCACATTTGATAGGTAAGGAAACCAAGGCTGAGACGGTTTAAGTGACTTGTCCAGGATGAAACAGATAATGGGTACCTAAGGCAGGATTTGAGCCCAGTTCAAATCTGGCCTCAGAGACTTACTATTTGGATGACCCTGGGCAAATCATCTGTCCTTGCTTGCCTCAGTTTCCTCATCTATAAAATGAGCTAGAGAAGGAGATGGCAAAGCACTCTGGCATCTTTGCCAACAAAACTCCAAATAGAGTCATGAAGAATCAGGCATAACTGAAAAACAGCTAAACAACAACAGTATTCACTGTCCCATCTAGTTGCCTTCTTAGGACAAAAGGAAAAGGAAGACAGACTTCCCAGTTGTTGATTGACTGATAGAGAATAAAATACAACAAAATGTCCTTTTTAAGGACCTGCTCTGTTAGCCAGCAGAGATACAAAGGCAAATGGGAAACATTGTTGTCCTCAGGGAGCTAAAGATCAGAAGTGGGAGTCAGACCTGCATAGATACTTATATCCAGAGAACTCCTATGAGAGATACAAGGTAACCTTGGTGGGAAGGCCTCTGGGGCATCTGAGGAGATCAGGAAGTATCTTGGGCTGAAGAAGATGGGGGAGCTGAGCTTTGAAGGAAACCAGGAATTCTAAGACTTTTTGTGGGTGTAAATCATGTCTCCCCCAGAGAGATCCTCCAGAGACAGATCACAGCTTCCTCTTCAGAGACCAGAAAGAGGGATGGCTTTGGAGTGGGAGAAAATCAGAGATTCCCATCCCATCCCTGCTACTAATTGTAATTCACCGTGCAACGACTGGGCAATTATTTCCCCTGTCCGGATCTTAGCTTCCTTCTCTGTAAAATGAGGGAGTTGGGCACAAGTCCCCATATGATCAAAGACAGAAAGAAAAAGCCCATATAGGCCAAAAATATTCATATTAGCTCTTTTTGTGGTAGAAAACAGGAAATGGAGTGGATGTTCTCTGATTGGAGAGGGACTGCAAAGACCTATGGGACAGGACTGTAATGAATCATAGGGACAGAGTTAGAGCTGGAGGGTACCTTGCCACTACCCCCACCCTTGCCAATTTACAGGTGAGGAGCCTGAGGCCTGGATACATGAAGGATTTACCCAAGATCGCACAGGTAATGTGTTTCAGAGCTAAGATCCAAATGCAGGTCTGTCCTCTGATTCCAAATCCTGAGTCCCTTCCAGCTGTCTCCCCAGGCACAATGAGAACTCTAGGACTGAATCTGGCTGAGGAGAACCCTGGATAATTCTACCAACCTAGGGAGTCTGTCCCCTGGGTGGGTGGATGGGAGAACAGAGCTATATAACTAGGGCAAGGTGAAAAGGACTTTGTTCTAGAGTACTAACATAAGGGAAGGGTGCTTTATCACCACAGTGGACTTCTGGATCCCCCCTGGTTGGAGTCCTGGCCCATCTCAAAGATCTCTCCATAGGTCTATCCACACTCATTCGTCTCCCAGCCCAGCCCATCTGTCTCCACCTGACCTCAGACATGGAATTTGCCCTGGGTAGCAGATGTCTTACTTATACTGCTGAGGAGGGGAGAAACCAGCCAGGAGGAGTGAGGAATGGGGAAGGGGGTAAAATCTTTGCCTACAGGGGCAGAGGAACAGTATGGAAATAACACTGGCCTGGAAATCAGAGACCTAAATTCACATCCTGCTTGGCAGCTATGTGCCACAGTGGATAAAGCATTGGGATTAGAGTCAGGAAGACCCAATGACAAATTTTGCCTCAGACACTACCAGCTATGTGATCCTAGCAAGTTACTTAACCTCTTTTTGCCTCAGTTTTCTCATCTATAAAATGGAGACAATAATAGAACCTACCCTCCAGGGCTGTCATAAGGATCAAATAAGATTATAATTGTAAAATACTTTGCAAACATTAAACTTCCATATAAATGCTGTTCTTTAGTTGTTTTTGTTGTGTCTGACTCTTTGTGACCCCATGGGGAGTTTTCTCAGTAAAGACACAGGAATGGTTGGCCATTTCCTTCTCCAGCCCATTTGACAGATGAGGAAATTGATGTAAACAGGGTGAATTTGAAACTGGCCAGAGCTGAATTCAGAAAGATGAATCTTCCTGACTCCAAGCCCAATACTCTATCCACTGCACCATCTAGCCACCTTCCTATATAAAAGCTATTATTGTTGTTGTTATTCCACTAATTATCTATTGACCTTTGGACAAATCATATGTCCTCTCTGGGCCTCAGTTTATGGCTCTGAAGAATGAGGTGCAGGGAATTAGGATATGAATTATTCCTAAAGTCTTTCTTAGTAAGATGGACTGCCATCTATGGTGCTCATCAGATTGGCAAAGAGGACCAAAAACAAAAAACCAAAAACGGAATATGGCACGTTGGAGGGGCTGGTTTTTAACATGCTCCTAGTGGAGCTCAGAATCAATTCAGCCCCTCTCAAGGGTGCCTCCATATTAAAATTGAGCAGCCAGCTCCAACCCAGTAAGCCTGGGTTACCATTATTGTTGATGCCATCACATAATATATGTGTTGTGGGGGGCTGGAGATTAACCCTCGGTCCAGGGAGGGAGCCCTTTTGAGAATGACAGACTCTGGTGGAAACCCTTTAAAGACAGAGAGATTTATTTAGGTTGAATGGTCAGGAGGCAGCATGGAGGACCAACTGAACAGAGAAACGTTCAGGATTTTTATACCGTAAAGGGATGGGGTCTAAGTGACTTGGAAAGGGAGGATGGGGAGGGGGATGAACAATGGGAACAAACAAGCGGGGCAAGCAGGGGAGACTAGGTAACAGAGTAGGTGCCTTTGGGTGTCAGGGCTTAAACATAAACATACATCATTGATGACATCCTGATCATAAGGGTGGGTTAGTTATCCATCTTGAGAAACCCAGGGATGTTTGGGATCATAAGTGGTGTTTGAGCTGTAGGGATCATAAAGGTGGGTAAGGAGAAGCCTGGTGAGTTTGGGATGTAAACTAGAGGCATCCCCTCGTGCTCAGACCCTTATCTTAGCCAAAGCTTAGAGGTGGAGGATCCCATGTGTGTTCAGCTTCCAGCCCTCCAGGGGGAATTCTTTGACCTGGGATGTCTCCAGGAATTTGGGGTGTCCTGGGGGATGCTGGTGCCCACCACATCTGTATATGTACATATTATGCACACATACATATGTAAATATATCCACATATACAAATATATTTCTATATCCATGTAGAAAACATATTTACATATAAATACATGTCAACATACATGCATATACATGTATAAATATATATATTGACATGTATATTCCCCCTTCTCCCACCTTCTTGTCCCCAAATAGTTAATTCTAGGTTAATCCTAGGACAGCAGGACAGATGATCTCACAAGGATGACTTTGTTCTTCTCTATCCTTCCCCCACACCCATTGTCTCTTCTATATCAAACACTCAAAACAATAAAAACTTAGAGTATCTCTATCTGTTGACAAAACCCATTACAAAAAAATACAAACAGCAAACAGCATCAATTTAAAAAAATATACCCTTACTTTCCTCTTAGAATCAATATTGATTCTAAGGAGAAGAGTGGTAAGGGCTAGGCATTGGGGGTTAAGTGACTTTCTCAGGGTCACACAGCTAGGAAATGCCTGAAGCCAAATTTGAACCCAGGACCTCCCATCTCTGGGCCTGGCACTCAATCCACTGAGCTACCTAGCTGTCCCCAAATGAACCCACTTTTAAAAGAACTAGAAACTGTTGAGAGCAAACAATGACAATTCACTGGGTAGTGGAGAGGCAGGGAGAGAGGAAGTAGTTTCAAACATTTATTAAGCACTTACTTTGTTCCAGTCTTACACTAAAATCTCTTTCGAGCAGTAGGTAACACGTCAGTCTCATAAGCTGGAGGTCCTGAGTTAGATCCTTGGAAGGAGGGTGTGATACAGTGGGAGAGGCTTCTGGAGACCATAAGAGTCACTAGGCTTGGGCTTAGCCTCTACCTCAAGTGAATTGTCTTTTACTTTAGGGTCCATTATTCCCTCTGAAACTGCTACCCTTCAAGGTGGATTCTCACAGGAACAAGGAACAAGGGCAAGTTTTGGGGTCTCCAACTTACAAGCTAGTCCTAAAATTTGGGGTTCATCAGATCTTACAAGGCTACAAGTTTGGGGTTTTGGGATTCCATGTTGAACAGCGTCTTCTTTGAGGAACTGCAAAGAGGCCAGTGTCAGTAGATCACAAAATATGAAGAGAAGAGAAAATTGGAAGAAGACTGGAAAAGTAGGAAAAGCCCAGGTTGCAAAAGGCTTTCTGAACCAAACACCATTTCCTGTTTTATTACAGAGAAATCTGGGAGTCACTGCAGTTATTGAATGGGGAAAGACAAGGACAGACTTGCCTAGGAAGCTAGCCAAGGGACAATAGAAAGGAGAGAGACATGAAGTAGACATGAGGTGACAAGAAAGATAGTGGTAGTCTCTCGGTGACCGAGAATGACTATTGTCTTTGTGCATTATCATCTATTGATGTACCCTCATGTGGCTTTGGAGTCCAACGGCTGAGACGCACAGTTTGTGGCACATGGGGCATGGGACGCCAGTTGTTACGGGAGGCGCAGTTGTGGCCTGGTGTCGGTGTTCACGTGCAGCGGCAAGACGTCAACGTCGCTCATCTTCAAAGGTGGCGGCGGCATGGTGAATGTGGGTTCACCAGCTGCTTCTGACAGAGGCAGCGAGTTCTAGTTGCTTTCGTGTAATGCCAGCCCACTTCAACTTGGACGTTAGCTGATCCTTGTATCTTTTCTTTGGTCGGCCTTGTTTCCTGAGTCCAGCTGACAGTTCGCCATAGAATACCTGTCTTGGTATTCGCTGTGGGTCCATGCGGATGACGTGTCCAGACCATCGTAGCTGGGTTTTGAGGACCAGGACTTCGATGCTGGTGGAGTTGGCTCTGTCGAGGACTTCCTGATTGGTGATTCAGTCCTGCCATCGGATCCTCATGATTGACCGGAGGGAGCATTGGTAGAATTGCTCCAACTGCTTCATGTGCTTCCGGTACAGTGTCCATGTCTCACAACTGTACAGGAGTGAGCTGAAGACCACTGCGTTGTACACTTTGAGCTTCATTGCAGTGCTTACACCTCTGTGTTGGAGGACTTTGGAGTGCAGATGCCCGAGTGCCTGGCTGGCCTTTTGGATACTGGCATTAATCTTGTGGTCTAGGGACCCGTCGTTGGTGATGGTGCTGCCCAGGTACTTGAAAGTGTTGACGTTAGAAAGCTGAGTGCCGTCGATTATAATGCATGGCTGGTTCGTTGGCATCCCTGGTGCAGGTTGGAACAGCACCTCTGTTTTGCTGAGGCTGATAGTTAGGCCAAACAGTTTTGTTGCGGAAGAGAACCTGTCCATAATGGTTTGGAGATGATTTTCTTGGTGGGCCATGAGAGCACAGTAATCTGCGAAGAGAGCTTCCAGGATGAGTCTCTCTATTGTCTTTGTTTTTTGCAGTCAGGCGGCAAAGGTCGAATACTGAGCCATCCAGTCGGTATTTAATGTAGATGCCCAGGTCTAGATCCATCACAGCATGTCGTAACACTTGGGTGAAAAATAGGTTGAATAGTACCAGAGCGAGGACACAGCCTTGTTTCATGTCATTGGAGATAGATACAATTACTAATTCCCACAACCCAATGGGGCAGTTACCTTCTGGATGGGCAGACCATTCCTTAAGCAGGTGAGTGAACTCCATATAGTCTTTTGAGGGTAGCATCACCCTGTACTTGCAATCAGCCTCCCCCTTTTTGTGCTTCCACACCTGGGTTCTTTCTTCTCTGGTATGAAATTTAAAATGGTTGAGGTCTTAAACTGTAGTGAGTTAAAATGGTGGAAGATATAAATTGTGATAGATATAAGAGAGAGTGAGTAAATTTGACCGCAGAAAATATGTTTCACTACAGTGTCTTGGTTTTAAATCAAATATAAGGTGGTTGCCAGGGAAATATTCCCAATTATTCAAATGCCCAAGTCAATTGGGTTTTATAGAGATTTTAATTAACAATACAATGAGTAATCGAAGAAAGAGAGAGAGAGAGTAAGAAAGGAATAAGTATGAAGGGCCTCAAGCCAATATGGCCTAGATCTGAACCGTAAGAGAGAAATCAGTCAGTTTTTTAACACTCACCACAAGGTCTGACTAAACAAGGATTTTAGTGACACCAGGCCAGCTCCATCTCAGCTGACTTCACCAGAGAGCCTTCCAGCCAGAGACTGTTCCAAAGGGCCTTTCTCCAGAGCCTCTCTCAAGAGGTTCTTCCCAAGCGATCCTCATCAGAGATCCTCCAAAAGGATTTCTCCAAAAGGATATATATCCCCCTCAAGAGATTCTGCTTTTTCTTATATAGGGGTTTTTCTCCCATGTCACCTCCCCTAAGTCCCTACATCTACCAATCACTGTAGATGTTTTCCAAAAGACAGCCCATTTTGAATTCACAGCTGAGTAGATTAATCTCTTTTGTAAGAGAGAAAAAAATGCTGCTGTGTCGACTAATTTCATTAAGAGAAAACCTCTGAGTAAGTTTTCACCTTTAAGGTCTAAGTAGTTTACAAGTTGCCCCACCTTTATAGGCACTTAGCATCCCATTGTATCAATTCTAAAAACAGGCCTGGCTCAAAGAACTCCTTGCCTCACCATAAGCCTGGATCCAAGTACTTTCTTTTGTTTAGCAAGGAGTTTTCTCCTCCAAAGCAGTCTTAAGTACAGGTGGAGTAGAGGTCCTCCCATTTCTGATCCTGGCAAGTTCTCACATCAAAATGGGGAATGTTTCTCAGTAGGGAGTTTATTCCAATTAAGAATTCCCCGATGGGGAAATTTTTAACATTCATAAGTCTGTGAAATTTTAAGGTTTACACTGGGGAGTTCAAAACTTCCTGGTTTTCCTGATTCCTTGTGGCTCCCACTGTAAAAAACAGACTCGAATACAGGACTACAATCCCCACAAGCCTTTGCTCCACTTCCCCAAAATGCTTTGTAATCTCATGGGAATTCTGAGGTGGGCTGAGATTGAGGAAGGATTTAAGCTGGTGGCAAAGGTTTTTGGCACTTTTGGACTTCCGTTTTGGAGCAGAAGCTTCTCTTCCATGATGTGAGGTTATTTTGTCTAGGCCTCTGGCCTAGGCACATGTTTCTTACTTGTATATTCTTTAATCCTTAATCCTTAATAAACCTCTAAAAATATAATACTCCTTGCAGAGAGAAACTAATTTCTATCTGCCTCAGTCTCCCCATATTCCTAAATTTTAATCTTTACAGTTTGGCGACTTAATGGGAAAAAAACTCTCAATCTTCTGATTTCTTTTCTGATGTTAATTAATCTTTAATAGCTAGTACCTAGAAAAAAATTTTTTTTGAGCCACATCTCTCTGGCCAAGGTTTTTCTTTTTTTTTTAACCCTCGCAAAGCTGCAGTCCCTGATCCAGACCTGTTGCGGTTGCCACCCACCTGGCCCCTGGCTGCTAAGTTCTCCCTGCCTGCTTCTCCTGCTTCTGCTCCTGGCCTCTCACCTGGTGTCCGAGCTCCCGGCCCTGTTTGTCTGCGCTCTGGTGCCCGGCCCTGCCCACCCCATAGTCTTTCTCTTGCTCACCTGGCCCACCTGATTCAACCAAGATTGCAATCACCTAGTGACCTTGCTGCCCAACAAACCCAGTTCCTTGGAGCAGATCGCTCAGGACTCATTTCTATCAGCTGGTAACAAAACGAGGTATTGGCTCCACGTGGGTGGCCTGGGCTCCATGTGGACTGGGGCAGGAGGAGGTATCAGAGCAGGGGAGAGAGAAAAGGGAGAGGAGAAGAAACAGATTTTTTCAAACAGAAACTTAAAAAGCAATGGGCTGTTTAAAAGGAAACCTTTTGACTCTTCTGGTAATTTCATTGATTTTACCTGCCTGTCAGGGAGCAGATTCAGCCCAAAGATTCAACTTTAACTTTGAAGGGGCAAATGGATGGCTCAATGAACTGGGAGCCAGACTTGAGGACATGCGGTCCTGGGTTAAAATCTGGCCTCAGATACTTCCCAGCTGTGGGGCCCTGAGCAGACCCCTTAGACCCCATTGCTTAGCCCTTACCACTCTGCCATCTGACAATAGACATTTAAATGGATAAGAACCCAAGGAACTTTGAAGAGACTAAAGGCTATATTCTAAGGCATTTCAGACTCCAATGGTTTATAAAAATCTCTGTATTCTATTGCATTTTTTGTTATGGTTTAACTTTGTGATTTTAAGTTCATATATTACTGGATTCAATATTATTCTGCTTGAACTGAAGGTTGATTGAATTTATTTTGAATGTACTGAGTTTTAAAAATTCTGTTGTTTTTCCCCTATAACTATTGAACAAATATTATTGTGAATAAGCCCATATATGAAAAAAACAGCTTTTTTCTATTTTGCCGAGGATAGATGGACTTCAGAACTGGTTACAATTGTATTAACAACCTTGGAAAATTTAATGTGCTAAATACCTCAAATGATTTGATCTTAAGGGTTTGTTAAATATGATTTTTGGAATTTTTTTTTAACAATCTGGTTATTTTTGCCTGCCCCTACCACAAGGTAAGGCCAATAGTAGCTGAAATGAAATGCATTTTATAACCCCCAACCTTCCTGCATTTCTAAATATGTGAATGGAAGTTGGGGCAGTTAATCTCAGGGCATTTGTATCCCTAAAAGCCTCCAAAAGGAGCACCCCTTTATTTATGCTCTTCAGCTCACTACTTTACTTGCACCAGAATGATATATAGATTTCTTGATTATGTTCTTAACACAAGATGAGTTTTACTTTGTTTAAAAAAAATATGTTTATTACCAAGGTTGAAAGATTGCTATGTTTGTAAATGTGACAAATGTCCATCAATTCATAGGTTTTAAAAATGTCATACAGCAACTTATGTGAAATATGAAAGTGTGTTTGTTTGCTATTGTAATTAATTGGGCTATTGAGAATTTGGGGGATTTTGGTAACTCCATATTTGTACTACTGTATTTTTAAAAATGAAAAAATTGTTACCCTTGTTCAATTCATTTGCCTTCTACTCACAGTGATCATGGCCATATATTAAGAGGAAATGGATCTCATTTTTGGTGAGAAAGCCTTGTATTTTATATTTTCTTAGCTGACACAGAGTGTCAATGATTATAAGCTATATTTTTGCATTTTTAAAGCTCTTTTATTATTATATTTTTCTTGCATGTGCAATATACTTTTTCAGTTTTTTTATTATTTTTTCTCTCCTTTTTATATTTGAAGCACATGTCACCAGCATTAAGATTTTCTTTAACTTTTTGACTTTTCAGTGCTACAAGTTTGAAATACACTTGCTAATGCATGCCCTAAAAGGCTTGTGACTATAAAAACGATGCCACTAATTATTTAAATAAATTATGGGACTTTGCTTAATGATTCTGTCTGATTTCAGGACAAGATATACACACAAGAGCCATTGCACAGAGCCAAAGAAAGGCCAATCCAGGATGGATTGATGCACTTCTAGGCCAATACAAAGGTCTTGAACCTAGTGTGAAGACTCAAGGTTACTGTGTTTAATATGTGTTAAGACATAGGCTTTCCTTGTGTCCACACCCACTCTGAAGATACTCACAGACGAGTATCCCCAAACTTGGCTCCTATAATCTGGTCCCTTTCTTTTCTGCCTCTCATAGTGTGGTACCTTTCTGTAGTCCTGGCTATTGACTGGGTAAATGCATCATTGCTTAGATCATTTTGATTGGGCCCTGATTCAAGGACCTGTTATAGATTTAGTTTTCTTTTACTTGGAATTTTTACACATAAGACTTTGATAGTCTATATTTTCATCCAGAAATTTTTCTTTTTTTATTTCAATTTTTCTGATGTCTTTTAATATCTCTTGCCAATTGATTCATATACCTCATACCTCAGCCATGCATCCCTAAGTGATCCTGTATTTGTCAATCACCCTCTTAAAGGGGGGAATGTAAAAAATATCATTATTTAAATTGCAAAGTTTAAATTCATTTTGAGAAGAATTTTAGGTAAAGAAGATGCTACTTCCCTGAATTCAGAAACTGAACTGTTGGAGAAGCCACCATGAAGAAGCCTCCAGACAACAAGTTGCACAAAATTGAACTTTGGGTGTGGTTGATTGAACATTTATCTGTATGTAAACTTTTATGCCAAAGGGGACTGCCCCCTAACTGGCTTTCTGTCAATGCGTCCAGTAATTATTGGTTTTGTTTTTTTCTTTCCTTATCCTCAAATTATTGTAATCTTTAAATTGATTATGTTTTTATGATCCTTTGGGGAAGGACTTCTTCCCAGAGGATCAAATGGGGGTATGTAAAAAATAGACTCGAATACAGGACTACAATCCCCACAAGCCTTTGCTCCACTTCCCCAAAATGCTTTGTAATCTCATGGGAATCTGAGGTGGGCCGAGATCGAGGAAGGATTTAAGCTGGTGGCAAAGGTTTTTGGCGCTTTTGGACTTCCGTTTTGGAGCAGAGGCATCTCTTCCATGATGTGAGGTTATTTTGTCTAGGCCTCTGGCCTAGGCACATGTTTCTTACTTGTATATTCTTTAATCCTTAATAAACCTCTAAAAATATAATACTCCTTGCAGAGAGAAACTAATTTCTATGTGCCTCAGTCTCCCCATATTCCTAAATTTTAATCTTTACACCACCTCCTATGATTCTTCAGTCTCTCCTACCAGTACAGGGTGGGATGGGAACCCCAACGCCTATATATACAGAGAAAGAGTTAACATCCAATGTAAGGCACAAAAAACACAATCCCTTATGTACACATAAAGAGAGTTCACATTAATTTAATTTTTTTTTAAACCCTTACCTTCCATCTTGGAGTCAATACTGTGTATTGGTTCCAAGGCAGAAGAGTGGTAAGGGCTAGACAATGGGAGTTAAGTGACTTGCCCAGAGTCACACATCTAGGAAGTGGCTGAGACCAGATTTGAACTCAGGACCTCCCGTCTCTAGGCCTGGTTCTCAATCCACTGAGCTACCCAGCTGCCCCCAAGAATTCACATTTATAGAGTCCTCTGAGATTTGCAAAGTATTTTTCAAATATTATGTCATCTGAATCTCTTAGTATAAGAGAGATGCTGTTATTATTACTATTTTGTTGATGAGGAGATGAGACTCAGAGATCTCTGACTGTGATTTGCCAATGTCACACAGCTAGGAAGTTTTCGAGGTGGGATTTGAACCCATCTTTTTCCATTTCCCAATCCAGCACTCCATCCAATTGCAATGACTGCAGTTTCCAGTCATCTCAACAAGAATATCTCCTTCCTCTGGATCCACTTTGTTTCTCTGGAGCCTCTTCAATGTGAGACCCAGCAGTGAACAAAATATCCAAGATGTAATCTGATCTGGCAAATGCTCCAGGGTCTATCTTTTCCTGAATTCCAGACTTCTTCAAGAAAGCAAATAATTGCATTAGATTCTTTGGAAGCCTGGGCACAGGACTGGTCCAAAATGACTTTATGGTCTCCTAATATTTGTTCACTTCTCTTTCCCCAGAAATAGCTATTAACCCCAACGACCCACCATAGTAGTTATAGGACTTCCTAGAACACACACACACACACACACACACACACACACACACACACAAAGGAGGAAATTAAACACTCTTTGTTCACGTTGGCTCATTAATTCAGAATCACAAGATTTCAGAGCTGGAAGGGACTTCAAGAGTCATCTTGACAATTCAATTCATTCTACATTTTAGAATTTACAACAGTCAAGTAGTGATTCATCCTTTGCTTGAGTATCCCCACAATGAAAGGGAATCTACTCCTCACTGGAGCTTAATTATTAGTAAGACAGCTAGGTGGCCCAGTGGATAGAGCACTGGGCCTGGAGTGAGGAAGATATCTTTCTGAGTTAAAATCTGGTCTCAGACACTTACTAGTGTTAGGGTCCGAGAATAGATCACCCAAAGGAGCACACGGAGACAATACAAGTCAGGCAAAAGGGAAGTTTATTACTAGTGCGCTAGGGGTAACTCAGCCAGGTGAGTTCCCCCGAAGCGGAGTCTGAATAGGGTTTATATAGAGTAAAGTGGTCATAGTTGAGTTACATGAAAGAACATTCTGTTAAGAATGTTAATCAAATTAGCATAACAGGTGGAAGATGTCAGGCAGACATGAAGGTGGTCATATCATGTGGGTTCTTGGATAGACATGAAAGGTAAGTGACTACGTGACCACTGGCATACTTCAGGGGTCCTGTAATTCCTGGGACCTTGCCCAGAACATTCTGTTGAAGGATATTCTGTTGTTCCTGACAGAGTGAGGGTCAGTTAATTTTTACTACATAACACTAGTTAGGTGACCTTGGGTAAGTCACTTCACCTCTGTTTTCCTCTGTTTCTTAATCTAGAAAATGAACTAGAGAAGGAAATGGCAAACCACTTCAATATCTTTACCAAAAATAAAACCAAACAAGCAAACCCAAATGAGGTCACAAAGAGTTGGACATGCCCCCAAATGACCAAAAAACAATTATTAATGGGTTTTTCCCTCCTTTCAATGGACCAACTAACTTGATTCAGCCCAGAACACAAACAATTATTATCTTTATTTTACAAATGGAGAAACCAAAGCTAAGAAAGTTAGAAAGAATTTATAAATCATCTAGTCCAACCTCCTACTTCACTAGAAGCCTTCCCTGAAGGCTTCTAGTGAAGGGACACCCAATATCTTCCATGGTAGACCATTTTGCATCAGCTCTGACAAGTCTAAATTTCTCTGAATTCATCACTCATCATTTCTTATGACACAGTAATAACCTCTTACATTCAAATACCGCAACTTGTTGAGTCACTCCCCAATTAATGAACACCCACTTTTGTTTCTAGTTCTAGAAATACTTCTGTTTTCACGTATTCTTTCCATCTTTCTCTGCTATCTTTGTGGTGTCTCTGGGCCAAAGGGCAGACAAAATGAGTGTCTTGGCGTATAGTTCCAAATTTCTTTCCAGAATAGTTGAACCAATTCATAACATCATGCATTAAGGTGCCTGTATTTCTATAGCCCTTTTGATTATTGTCATTTTCCTTTTTTGGTTATTTTCGCCAACTTGATGACTATGAAGTAGAACCTTGAAGTTGCTTCAATTTGCATTTTTCTTATTAGTGATTTATAGGTGGTGGTTGTTTTCTAATATGGTTATTGGTAGCTTATATTTCTTCTTTGGGGAGTAGCCTGTTCTTTTCCTTTGACTATCTTTAAAAAAAAATTTTAAACATTATTTTATTTGGTCATTTCCAAACATTATTCACTGGAAACAAAGATCATTTTCTTTTCCTCCCCGCCCCCCCTCCCACCACCTTTCCCTCTCCCGTAGCAGACACACGATTCCACTGGTTATCGCATGTGTTCTTGACTCGAATCCATTTCCATGTTGTTGGTATTTGCATTAGAGTGTTCATTTAGAGTCTCTCCTCAGTCATATCCCCTGCACCCCAGTAGTCAGGCAGTTGCTTTTCATCGGTGTTTTTACTCCCACAGTTTATCCTCTGATTGTGGATAGTGTTTTTTAGATCCCTGCAGATTGTTCAGGGACATTGCATTGACCCTAATGGAGAAGTCCATTACATTCAATTGTACCACAATGTATCAGTCTCTGTGTACAATGTTTTCCTGGTTCTGCTCCTTTCACTCTGCATCACTTCCTGGAGGTTGTTCCAGTCTCCATGGAATTCCTCCACTTTATTATTCCTTTGAGGACAATAGTATTCCATCACCAACATATACCACAATTTGCTCAGCCATTCCCCAATCAGAGGGCATCCCCTCGTTTTCCAATTTTTGGCTACCACAAAGAGTGCAGCTATGAATATTCTTGTACAAATCTTTTTCCTTATTATCTCTTTGGGGTACAAACCCAGCAGTGCTATAGCTGGATCAAAGGGCAGACAGTCTTTTATCGCCCTTTGGGCATAGTTCCAAATTGCCCTCCAGAATGGCTGGATCAATTCACAACTCCACCAGCAATGAATTAGTGTCCCCACTTTGCCACATCCCCTCCAGCATTCATTACTTTCCATAGCGGTCATGTTAGCCAATCTGCTAGGTGTGAGGTGATACCTCAGAGTTGTTTTGATTTGCATCTCTCTGATTATAAGGGATGTAGAGCACTTTTTCATGTGCTTATTAATAGTTTTGATTTCTTTGGCTGAGAACTGCCTGTTCATGTCCCTTGCCCATTTATCAATTGGAGAATGGCTTGATTTTTTGTACAATTGATTTAGTTCTTTGTAAATTTGAGTAATTAATCCTTTGTCAGAGGTTTTTATGAAGATTGTTTCCCAATTTGTTGCTACCCTTCTGATTTTGGTTACATTGGTTTTGTTTGTGCAAAAACTTTTTAATTTGATGTATTCCAGATTATTTATTTTGCATTTTGTAACTCTTTCTAATTCTTGCTTGGTTTTGAAGTCTTTCCCTTCCCAAAGGTCTGACATGTATGCTATTCTGTGTTCGCCTAATTTTCTTATAGTTTCCTTCTTTATGTTCAAGTCATTCACCCATTTTGAATTTATCTTGGTGTAGGGTGTGAGGTGTTGATCTATTCCTAGTCTCTCCCACACTGTCTTCCAATTTTCCCAGCAGTTTTTATGAAATAGTGGATTTTTGTCCCAAAAGCTGGGATCTTTAGGTTTGTCGTATACTGTCTTGCTGAGGTCACTTGCCCCCAGTCTATTCCACTGATCCTCCTTTCTGTCTCTTAGCCAGTACCAAATTGTTTTGATGACCGCTGCTTTGTAATATAGTCTGAGATCTGGGACTGCAAGGCCCCCTTCCTTTGTATTTTTTTTTCATTAATTCCCTGGGTATCCTTGATCTTTTGTTCTTCCAAATGAACTTTGTTATGGTTTTTTTCTAAATCAGTAAAAAAAATTTTTGGAAGTTCCATGGGTATGGCACTAAATAGATAGATGAGTTTGGGTAGGATGGAAACCTTTATCTTTTGTCTTAGAATCAGTACTGAGTGTCATTTTCAAGGCATAAGAATGGTAATGGCTAGGCAATGGTGTTTAAGTGATTTACCCAGGGTCACAAAGCTAGGAAGTGTCTGAGGCTAGGTTTGAATTCAAGAATCTGGCTCCCTATTTACTGAGTCACTTAGCTGCCCCTGATTATTTATCTAATGGATATGGCTCTTGTTCTAATAAATGGAACTATATGATGGCAAAAATCTCCAAGTTACTTCCATGGAGGTCCCAGGAAAACCTTCAATGTAGACAGCAGGTATTGTCTAGTCAGGCACTGTCTTCTTGTTCTAGCCAGGGAACATCCACTTGTGCCAGTCCTTTTGCCATGAAGTATGTTACTCTGTTGGAACAAGGGTTTGCTGATTTCCCAGGTTACACATGTAAGGAACATCTTCATACTGCTAGAACAACATAGTTATTACCTGATTTAATTTTCCCAGATCTGAAACAAGAATGCTAGACATTGTGGTACAAGGGAAAGAATCCAGAATTTGGAGTTTGAAGACATGGGTTTGAATCTTAGCCATTTGTGGCTTGGGCACACTTGATATATTGTTTAGTTTTGCTGAACCACTTTTCTTCCTCCATTTATCTTTTGTTCTGTGTTTTAGGTGATGACTCTCTTGGTAGGGGAGAAGGAGAAGATCTGTTTGGAATGAATGTGACATAAAAACAGAAGATATCAATAATTTTTAAAAATATAGAATTTGGGGAATAAGAAAGGTGCTTTGACAGAGAAAGGTACATGTCCCAATCATCAAAAATGGGAAGAGAATACTTCTACAAATTATAATCTGAGAAGCTTGATTTCAATTTCTGAGGAAATGACAGCTTTTATTATTATTAATGAGATGTAGGGGATGATCTATGGATTATTTCAATGTCTATTTTGCCCTTTTGTTCAAGAATATCAGGGTAGTTTTCTTGGATAATTTCTCATAATATGGTGTCAAGGATTTTTTTTTTGTTCCAGGCTTTGAGGTAGACCAATAATTCTCAAATTGTCTCTCTTTTATCTGTTTTCCAGGTCAGTTGCCTTTTTACTGATATATTTCACATTTCCTCCCATTTTTCATTCTTTTGATTTTGCTTTATTAATTCTTGCTGTCTTGTGAAATCATTAGCTTCTACTTGCCCAATTCTAGTCTTTAAAGACTGATTTTCAGCTATGATCTTTTGATTTTCCTTTTCTGTTTGGTCTATCCTGCTTTTCATGGCTTCCAGCAGGTCAATTCTGGTCTCCAATTTGCTTATTAAATCATTTGATTTCTGTGCCTCTTTTTCCATATGAACGATATTGTCTTTTAAGCTGTTTTCTTTTTGTATTACTTTCATTTCTTTTTCCTACTTTTCTTCCCATTTTTCTTCTATCTTTCTTACTTAGTTCTTAAACTCCTTTTTGAGTTCCTCCAGAGCTTATGACCAATTTCCTTTTTTTTTAAAAAAGTTTAGATGTGTTTGCTTGTTTTTCACTCTCTGTGTTGCTTCTGTATTTTGCTCTTTTTCTCTATAGAAATTATCCAGGATCAAGAGATTTTTTATACTGTTCCTTATTCCTTTTGCTACTAGTGGATTAGGGTTCCTGCATGTTGGTGGTCATTGCTTTCTTAGCTTCTGTATCACAGGGCTTTGCCTTGGTAGTATCTTCCCTTCCCTGCAAGAATCCTGAGTGAGGGCAGGTAGATCTGTGATGTTCTTTGGGTAGTATGAACTTTAAAGTGTTTTTCCCTGAGGCTATCTTCCCAGCCCCTGCTGCCTTGGCTATGGCCAGCCTTGTTTCTGCCCAAGCTCCACCCTCTTCAACCTTGATCACTGCCAAGGCCTGGTACTGCCCTCAGGGGTAAGTCTGTGGTGTTTTCAGCCAGATCCCAAGATTTCCCAAGCCCTCACTCTAACTCTGTTGGGGTAGGTGATGTAGGGGAGGAATGATTAGCTTGAGCTTTGATTGGGAATTTCCACTCACTGCCTACCTTTAATGCTGTGTTCAGTGGATGAGCTCTTTTACTTATTCAATTTTAATTTCTGTTCTTTTGAGATGCTTTGTAATGATTGGTTGGAAGGAGATTTAGAAGGCTCCTTCTACTATGCCACCATCTTGACTCTGCCCCTCTATTAATGAGATGATTAATAAATATCTAGAAAAAGAAGCAATGATCACCAAGAGGCAACATAATTTTATCAAGAATAGGTTATACTAGATTTATTTCCTTTTTGGACAGAATTTGACTATTAGAACAGAAGACTGTAAATAGTTTCCCTAGATTTTTTTCTAAGCATTTGATAAAGTTTCTATTCTTGTGAACAACAGAGAGGGATGTAGATTAGATAACTGTGGGTGAATTTAGAACTGGTCAACTGCCCAGACTCAAAGCATAATAATTTATAGTTCAGTGCTTACTTGGAGGGTGGGAGCCAAGATGACAGAGTACAGTCAACAGTTTAGCTGAACTCTTCCAACTTTCTCCTCCAAAGAACTTCAAAATAACTCTTCAAATTAAATTTTGGAGCAACAGAGACAATATAAGGTCAGAAGAAGACATTTTTCCCACCTAATAAAACGAGATATAGGCAGTTTCAGGAGCTCTCAGCCCAGTGGGGGTGATAGGGTCAGATGACCATTCAGAAAGAAATTATAGGATACCCTTTGTTAGTTCTGGGTGTAGCTGGTATTGACTGGCAACTCTATTGCCCATAAGCAGTTCTGGGTCTCAGTTCCAGGGCAGAGAGTAGTGCTTGTGATCAGTCACAAGGGAGTAGGGGCCCTGGTCACAGCTCCAGGGCCAAGAGGAGTTATATAACCTATGACTGAAAGAGAACAGAAGGGCTGGTCACAGTTCCAGGACCAAAAAGAGTACTAATATTTGTGGCTATAGGGGAACAGGGGCTTTTCCTGGATAAAGACCAGAGCACATACCAGGAGAGCAGTTATTACTCCTCTCCCTGGATCATACCATCTTGTAAGCACTGAAAACTACAGACCCCAAAACTAGCTCTGAAAAAATAGCATGAAAAATCCTAAAGTTTGGTACCATATCTTCTGACTCCCAGGTGCGCAGATCTCAATTTTACCATAAAGTCCAATGTCAAGAAATATACTAGAAAAATAAGCAAATAACAACAAAAAAAGAATTTGACCATAAAAAGCTATTATAGTAGTAGGGAAGATGAAGGCATAAACTCAGAAGACAACTCGGTAAAAACAGCTCCAAACAAAGCCTTAAAGAACCCAAAGCCCAACAAGAATTCCTGGAAGAGTTAAAGAAAGAGAAAAAGGTGGTAGAGGAAAAATTGGGAAAAGGAATGACAATATGCAAGTAAATTATGAAAAGAGAATTAACAGCTTGGTAAAAGAGGCACAAAAATACTGAAAAAAGTAAGACCACCTCAAAAAAAAAAAAACAGAATTGGCCTAATGGTAAAAGAGGTATAAATATTTACTGATGAACAGAATTTTCTAAAAACTATAATAGGTAAAATTGGAAAGGCTACAAAAGTTCAGTGAAGAAAATAATTCCTTAAAAAATAGAATTGAGTAACTATAAACTGATGACTCATCAAAACATCAGTCAAAAGAATGAAAAAATAGAAGAAAATATAAAATATCTCATCAGAAAAACAACTGACAGAAAATTGAAAGAACACTCATCAATTAGGGAATGGTTGAACAAGTTGTGACATATATTTGTGATGAAGTGCTATTGTGCTACAAGAAATGAGAAGGATGGGTTTGGGGGAAAAAAGTACTACAAGACCTATATGAACAAATGCAAAGTGAAGTGAGAAGAAACAGGAGATTATTGTGCATAAAAAAATCCAAAACAATGTTGTGATGATAATGAACTGTGAAAGACTTGACTACTCTGATTTACAATGATCTGAGACAATTCTAAGTGTCTCATGATGAAAAATGCTTTTCACCTCCAGGGAGAGAACTGGATTCTGAGTGCAAATTAAAGTATAATTTTCTTGTTTCCTTCCTTCCTGGCCAGTATGAAAATGGGTTTTTTCATCATTTCACACGTGTAATTAATTGACATAATTTTGCTTGCCTTCTCAATGGGTGGGAGAAGGGTGGAATGGAGGGACAGAATTTGAAATTCAAAATTCAAAAAATCTCTAATGGGGTCATAAAGAGTCAAGACATGACTGAAATGACTGAATGATAACATACATGAAAATCAGTCGGTGAACTCAATACTTTTAGATAAAAGAAAAGATAATGCCATCAAAGTCCCCTGACATCTCCATGCTCCAACCCTATCAATAACTCTGCTGCTAGAAGATATAATGCAGCAAGTCAACACCACTTGGAACAAGTTACAATCAAGCCAAGTTCTCTTCGCAAGAGATTCTTGATCTTGGTCTATTAAACCAGGGTAGATTCCCCAATAGAAGAGTGATCAAAATGCAGCTAGGTGGTTCAGTGGATAGAGAGCCATTCTTGTAGATGGGAGATCCTGGGTTCAAATTTGAGCTCAGTACTTCCTAGCTGTATGACACCAGGCAAGTCACTTAACCCCAATTGCATTGCTCTTCCCTCTCTTCTGCTTTGGAACTGATACTAAATATTAATTCTAAATAGAAGGTAAGGGTTTAAGTGAGAAAAAAAAGAAAGCAAGCAAAAGACATGAATAATTGGTTTTCAAAACAACAACAACAAATCCAAGAGCTCAGGAACCACATTTTTAAATGCCTCAATTCATTAATAAGAGCAGAAATGCAAAAACAACATTGTACCCATCATAGGAGCAGAGATTTCAAGAAACCTTAGGCATCATTAAGGTCAACTTGCTCATTTAACAGGTAAGAAAACTGAGGCCCAGAGGGATGAAATGACTTGCCCAAGGTTGTAAAGCTGACAGGTTTCACATCCTACTCTACTTGACTTCAAATCTTGTGGTTTATTCATCTTGTTTCCCTGAGATGAATTGGGAAAGATGAAAAAAGATAAAAATGATAGATGTTGGTAATGCTATGGGAAAACAGGTGAATTCCCAGTACCACTGTGGTTTGTGTGAAGGAAGTTATTTGGGGGATCTTGATCACAAGGACATTGTGAATTGGCCTAAGAGTTCCAGAAAACAACTTAGATACTAAAAGAGATCAATAAACTCTAAATACCCTTGGATGCCATCAAAACACTTGTTTTGGCCCAAGGAAGCCAAAGATGGAGAGAAAGTTCTCCTTTATACAAAAATAGTCATATCAGCATTTTTTTTTGTAGTTGCATAGAACTGGAAGGAGGAAAGTGCCTAATGGTTAGGGAGTGGCTGAACAAATTGAGGCTATGATGTTATAGGACATCATATGATGAACTATGGTATGCAGGATCATAGATTTAGAACTGAAAACAACGCAGAAAGCATTGGTCCAACCTCTTCATTTTATAATGGATAAAACTGAGATCAGGTGATTCACCCAAGATCATATAGCTAGTAAATGGCAGAGTCCAGATTTGAACTCAGGTCCTCACTCCTGCTTCCTCTATACCAATATCATGAAATATTTTCTTGCTATAAGAAATGAGAGCACATTACACCTACTTTCAGATATGGTGAATGGCTTTGCCATTCTTTTCTCCCTTTTTCATGCATTTTCTTTACAAAGGACCATTATAAGGGATGACTCAGTGGTTGTGTAAGAGGAATATATATATATATATATATATATATATATATATGTATGTATATATTTGCATATATATGCAAATGAAAGTGCTATAGGAACAAAATTCCTCAATTTAAAAATTTAGAAGGAAAGCAATATTGAATATGAAGAAGTGAGAGAGATTTCTGTGAATTGGTATAGAGAGAAATAAGCAGACCCAGGTGAGAGTAATGTAGAGAAAACAACGTTACAAGACTTCCAAACTCTGATTTGTGCAGAAGCCAGTGGTGACTTTGGAGGACAGGCAAGGAAGTGTGTGTGCCACCTCTCTACAAAAAAAGTGATGGGTTAATGGTGTGACTAAGCTCATTAACGGGGTGACAGAAGGAGCATCCTAAAGAATTAAGGTGTCATTTTTTTAAAAAAAGAAAAAATCAATAAAATATTTTAAAAGAAAACATTAGGCACTAAATTTGGAAGGGAGGTGTGTGAGAAAATAGCAGAACTCTCTGTTGTCTGTGTCCGGGTCACATAAGGATTTTGACTTTGGGAAAATCAGTGTGGGACATGTCAAGAAACATTATCCCTCAGCAAGCATCACCAACTGATAGCATCCATCCCTTTGTTTTCTGACTAGTGCTGAATGATCTCTGTCCTCATGGCACTTAGACCCTGACATTCTTTGGAGTACAAGAAACTCTTTTTTCAGAAAGAATCTCATATCTCCTGTGAATTCCATTCCTTCTCTTCTCCTCCCCTCCCCTCTCCTCTCCTCTCCTCTCTTCTCCTCTCCTCTCCTCTCCTCTCCTCTCCTCTCCTCTCCTCTCCTCTCCTCTCCTCTCCTCTCCTCTCCTCTCCTCTCCTCTCCTCTCCTCTCCTCTCCTCTCCTCTCTTCTCCTCTCTTCTCCTCTCTTCTCCTCTCCTCTCTTCTCCTCTCTTCTCCTCTCTTCTCCTCTCTTCTCCTCTCCTCTCTTCTCTTCTCTTCTCTTCTCTTCTCTTCTCTTCTCTTCTCTTCTCTTCTCTTCTCTTCTCTTCTCTTCTCTTCTCTTCTCTTCTCTTCTCTTCTTCTCTTCTCTTTTCCCCTCTCCCCTTCTCTCCTTTCCTCCCCTCTCTCCCTTTTCTTTCCTTCCTCTTCCCTTTCCACTCCTCTCTTTGTGTCTGGCTGTCTGTCTCTCTCTCTCTGATTCTCTCTCTGCAGCTAGGTGACAGAGGATGAACTAATAGTTGCTCAGATCATCCTTTTGACTATTGTCCTTTGCAACTGCTTATCGCTGAGGAAGACACTATATCCAGTCAGTCACTAAACACCTACTATATGCTGGGTGGGTAGCTAGGTGGTGCAGTGGATAGAGCAAATCTGGTCTCCAACACTTACCAGCTGTATAACCCTGGGCAAGTTGCTTTGCCCAGTTTGCCTCAAAATGGCCAACCACTCCAGGATCTTTGCCAAGAAAACCCCAAATGGGTTGGATGTGACTAGAAATGACTGAGCAACAACAACCTGACAGGTGAAGTTTCCTTCTTGCTTCTTTGAATTCTTTCTCTATCCTTGCTTGAATTACTCTTATTCTCCGAAAGTTCGCCTTTCTGGTAAACGAGAGATTAGAGTATATTCTTCTGACTTTAACCTTCTTCACTAGGAAAGAGTCTAGTCTGCATTTTAAAAATACAGGAAGCTAGTAGTTAGTAGGAATTCAAAGAATTCTTGTTGCATAGATGAGGAACAAGGTTCCCACAAGTCTCTGAAAGGCCCTGCCATGCACGTCAAGTTCAGTTTGGAGATAATTTTTGCAACCATAGTTATACATAGATGAAGCCCCCATTGGGAACATTCTCTAGAAATGGACCATAAGTAAAAAAAAAAAAAAAGCAAAGGTCTTAATTAGGGAAAAAAACCAGAAAAGCAATAATAATGCTAGTTAATATTTATATATGATTTGCGATAGTCTCACAACAACCCTGTGTGATGGGTGCTTTTATCTAACTTATTTTACAGATGTGGAAAATGATGCTGAAAGAGGTTAAAATGACTTGCCCAGAGTCACAGAGCTAGTAAGTCTCTGAGGCAAGACTCCCAGACTCCTAGTGTGCCAAAGTCTCTCCACTGTGCCACTTAGGGAATAAATAATAAGGATAAATCAAGTTGTAGGATCATTGCCTTTCTTGTCCTTCCACTTCCCAGGTCTCAGTTGCTGCTGGGCTCCACCACCCCTCCAGCCAGCCAGCCCTCTCTGCCTTACAGGGAGCCATTCGATGATCTTCCTTTGACATGCTGCCATCTGCTGGAATGATCCAGCTGTAACTGTTCCTTTGGGGGCTTTCATTACACAAACTCTTGTTAATCAACACATATTAAAATGTTATGGAGGGGGCAGCTGGGTAGCTCAGTGGATAGAGAACCAGGTCTAGAGATGGGAGGTCCTAGGTTCAAATCTGGCCTCAGACACTTATTGGCTGTGTGACCCTGGGCAAGTCACTTGACCCCCATTGCCTAGCCCTTACCCCTCTTCTGCCTTGGAACCAATACACAGCATTGATTCCAAGATGGAAGGTGAGGGTTTAAAAAAAAAAGTTATGGAGGGGGTAGCTAAGTAGCACAGTGGATAGAACACTTGATCTGGAGTGAGGAGGGCCTATGTTCTGATCAGGATTCAAACATTTTCTGGCAATGTGATCCTGGATAAGTCACTTACCCCTGATTGCCTAGACCATGCCTGTCTTACAACTGATACTAAGAGAAAAGGTAAAGAGTTAAAAGAAAATAATAGGGGCAGCTAGATAGCACAGTGGATAGAGTGCCAGGCCCCTGGAGAGATGAGGACCTAGGTTCAAATTTGGCTTCAGACATTTCTTGGTTGTGTGACCCTGGGCAAGTCACTTAAGCCTCATTGCCTAGTCCTTACCATTCTTTTGCCTTGGAACCAATATTTAGTATTGATTCTAAAATGGAAGGTAAGTAGTAAAAAAAAAAAGGTGTTATAGAAATCAGATCCACCACCATGATGTCTTCAGACTTACAAAAGAGCCCTTCAAGTATTGGTAAATCTGGGGAGGAAATTATTCAACCTCAGATGGAAATCCTTCAGCCCTCTCTTCTGGCTGGGTTAGAATGAATCAACATTCCTCAATTCTTTCATGCCCCAGTAGTGAGTCTGCTGAGCCAAGAAAACCACAGGAGGCTTCCAAAGACCCCTGGAAGCACTTAGCCAACGTGGAGGTGGGGAGATTCCAAGCTGGTGACCTTGGCCACTACCAGAGCGAAGTTCCTTTGTCCTTTTACAAAAGAATGAACTAAGGAATCCAATCAATGGACTCCCTTTCATTAGGTCATGGAAAGAATTTCTGGAGAGTTCGATTCTCCAGAAATTCTTAGTCAGTTATCATTAGGGAATAATCTTTAAATCCTTGGAGGCCAGGAACCTGAAACCCTGAAAGTTTTTGTCTCCAAGAATTGGAGGAAATTCCTGGGAGCCCCACACAAAGTCTTCCCATTAATTGTGAGCTAAGCATGAACAGATGTGACTATAAAAGGGAATGAAGGAGCAGCTCTGCGGCTCAGTGGTTAGAAGGCCGGGCTTAGAACTGGGAGGTCCTAGGTTCAAAGCTGACCTCAGAGCTTCTTCTGAGCTGTGTTACCCTGGGCAAGTCACTTGACCATTACCTAGCCCTTCCCCCCCTTCTGCCTTGGAATCCATTCACAATACTGATTCTAAGACGGAAGGGAAGGTTTAAAAAAAAGAGAGAGAATGGATGTCTCCTGTGGTTTCTACTAATCAGATTGTATCTGTATGGGGTTCATGGGGTGTGCAGGAAGGTGGGAGGGCTTGCTGGCCCCTGTTCAGGGCTGCTCATCCACCTTTGATGTCTACTCTCCTTTGTGGCCCCAAGAAGCTGTCGTGTGGTCAGTGGTCACATCCTGGTAGAAAACCATCTCAGCAGATGAGCTAAACGAGCATCCCCCCACATCGGTGAGTTAGAAGGGCATCTACTCTGAGCATGTGAAGACTTTCCCTGGTGGAATCAGTGGATAGGAACGATTTATTCCAACGGCCGTGAAAGTGACTGAAGCAGGCTTGGTCAGACATCAAAGATGCTGCAGCCCAGGCCATCGCCAGCCAGCCTGACTTTGGTTCTGCCACTGGACTTGGCTGACTCTGGGAGAGAGAGCGAGGCTGATGACTGTGCAGTTCTGCCTCACTGAAATCCAATTTATACACAAGTCAAGACCTCATCCTGACATCTCATTGGTTCTTTCTGAAAAGAAGGATGAACAATTCACTTGTATAGAGAGCAGACCTATGGCCAGGGAGTTTATATATATTATATATGTATATATATATATAACATAATTATATATAATAATAAAAATAAACATATACTTAATTAATTATAATTCTAAATGATTATATAATAAATTATTTTATGTTATATATTACATGAATAAATTATATTATAAATTATATATATTCTATGATAAATAATTCTATATATTATATATTATTTCTATAATATAATGAATATATCATATATGGATATAAATTATATAATAAATAATTATTATATATATTTTTCTGTTTATTTCATTCTGAAGTGTGAGCGAGAAGGAGGGGAAGGGGAATGGGTTTTGAGAGAAGCATGGATGGAACTGAAGTGGCTTCTGCTTTTGAGATAAATCCAAAGATGTTTGCAAATGTTTAACTGTTGGCTCACTTAAAAAATGTATGCAGGGGGGCAGCTAGGTGGTTCAGTGGCTTAAGAGCCAGGCCCAGAAACAGGAGGTCCTGAGTTAAAATCTAACCCCAGATACTTCCTAGCTGTGTGACCCTGGGCAAGTCACTTAACCCCCATTGCCGAGCCCTTGCCACTCTTCTGCCTTGGAACCAATACACAGTATTGATTCTAAGACAGAAAGTAAGGGTTTAAAAAATACGCATGCAGGACATAGATTAAATTTTAATCTGATCACTGAAACCTACTCCATTACTTTGTTACATCCGGACCAGGGGTTGACCAACTACAGTTCTTTGGTCTAAATCAGAGATCTCAAATATGCAGACCTCCACCAAATGTGGCCCACAACACGCCTGAGTGCAGCCTGAACCAGATTAAAATGTAGTACCCCTCTGGTTTTAATGAGTTAATGTGTTTTTTAAAAAGAAATACAAAAACATGAGTGTTTTCTATATCACTATGTGGCCTCGGGGATCCTTATGTGTGGTTTAGCTCTTTCTATCTGAGTTTAACACCAACTGGTCTAGACAATCAACAAAACAATAAAAAAGCCAAATCTTGATTTGTAATATTTGCTCATTTCTGAGGTATAGATGCTCACACTGAAAAGTTTTTTTAATTTAGAGTATTTGTCCATAGTTACATGATTCATGATTCCCCTGCCCCCTTCCTTCCCCCCTCCCATAGCCCATGAGCAATTCCACATGTATCACTGATCAAAACCCATTTCTATATTATTCATATTTGCAGTAGAGCCATCTTTTAACATCAAAACCCCAATCATATCCCCATTGAACCATGTCAACACTGAAAATTCTAAATTGGCTCCAGCACAATCCTGTATATATCCCTGGCACTTTAATTTTATTGAGTCCAATTAAATTAACAATTGACTATCTGTGGGACTTTGGACAAGTCACTTAGCCTCCCCTGAGACTCAGTTTCCTCATCTGTAAAATGAATGGAGCTTAGATGGCCTCTAGGCTCTCTTACAGTGCTAAAGTGATTATTCTGTGATCAGTAAGTGAAGGGATGTATAGTCTGGAAAACGTAGTGGCCACATGCCCCTAAATCGGGAGTTCTTAACCTGGGCTCTGGGAACTGTGGGGAAAAGTTTGTGATAACTAATGGGCTGGTTTTGTACTTCTGCATATTTTATTTTATGCAATTAAAAATATGATGCTGAGAAGGGTCCCTGGGCTTTACCAGACATCGTCAAATGGATCCTCCCGAAGGAGTCCAGGGCACAGGAGAGGTGACGATCCCCTGCTCACCGCTGATACTGGGAATTCTGAATAACTTACTAGTGGGTGGTGGGGAATGATCAGTTGCCTTCATGATCGGTTGAAGAGAAATAGACAACTTCGCTACTGTGCACTGCCCCCTGGTGGTTACATGTAGATCAAATAAAAGGGTGAAGCCAGGAGTAAAGGGCACAAGCTGTAGCAGGGCAGATTTAGATTGGACGTCAGGAAGAATCTACCAATAGTTGGAGGTGTAGAATGTATATCTAAGAGATTATGTATATATATATAATTATTAATGATAATAGCATTTATATAATGCTTTATGGTTTGCATAACTTTACACATCAATAAATGAACATTTTATTAAGCACCTACTATGTGCCAGGCACTGTGCTAAGTAGTGAGGGTGCAAAGAAGTCAAGGAATTTGCAATCTAATGGAGGAGACAACAAAGAAAGCTGTATCTGTATGTGTGTGTGTGTGTATGTAATAAATAGGAAATAAGGCATTAAAAGGAGTTGGCTGTTATCAACAACCCTGAAAGGTAGGTCTGATTAATCTCTTCATTTTACAAATGAAGAAACTGAGGTAGGCAAGAGAACTCGGCTTGTCCAAGGTTTTCCGTCTTCTTGAGTCCAGGTCCAGGGATTTCTCCATGACAACACCCTGGGGAGTCAGTTGCTAGTTTTCCTCTGGTCATCTTGGGTCTCTAGCTACCCCTCAGGCTCCTTTGCTGGCTGGCAATGAGGACAGGTATTTGCCAAAGGTCTGTCCTGAGTCTTGTTCTGTTCTCCCTTTAAACTTTCTTTCTTGGTAACTCCATCAGGTCCCAGAGTTTCACTGTCATCTCTATGGAGATGACTCCTGTACCCTTATAGACAGTCTATTTCTTCCCTGAGCTGTAGTTCCCGATCACCAGATGCCACGGGGTAGTCCAGGCAGGACATCCTAAAGACTAAAACTGATCCCATTATTTTCCTCCAAACTCTCCACTCTTCCAAGCTATCCTGTTTCTGTCAAAGGCATCACTTCCCTTCCAGAGGCCCAAATTTATAATCTGGACATCATTCTGGATTCCTCACTCTCCATCTTATGACTGCCGCCATAGCATCTGTCACATCTGACCTCCTCACACTATTCGTACAGCTGTTTCAGACCCTTGTTGCTCTTCACCTAAATTACTGCAACAGTTTCCTAACTGGTCTCCCTGACTTGGGTCTCTCAACACTGAACTCTACTGCCAAAATAATTTGCCTTACCTTGGACTCAATACTGTGTATCTCTGTTCCAAGGCAGAAGAGCCTGGAGGGTGTAATATTGAAACAGTAATATTATGCCACATGTAATATTTTAGAAAAAGATTGCTGTGGTCACCCTTTATAAAATAGTTAAGCCTTTAGCTCCGCCAAGGGTGAATCGCAGACTACCCCCCTCCCTCACCAAAGACCTCCAGAGAAGACCCTTCCTCCGCCACAGTCTCATTTTTTATAATAATCCTCTTTCTCCACTTCACTTCCTTTCTCTGGGCGCTGGTCTATCACATCTCAGGAACCAATCAAAGTTTCTCTGATCCACACCAGTGGCCCTTAGTTCTGGGTCTTGCTCCTAGGGCTGGCTCCTATGAGCAGAAAGCTCACCACCCTGGGAGGAAGGGGTTCCCTTCACACAAGGGCTGGGCAACAGGGTTAAGTGACTTGCCCAGGGACACACAACTAGTGTCTGAATTCCTATTTGAACCCAGGACCTCCTGTCTTTCAATGCACTGAGCTACCCAGCTGCCCCCGCATGAATAGTCTAAATGGTAGCAACATTCAGTTTTAAGATGTTGGCAGGGGGAGGGGGTTCTGTGGAACAGCTGGATAAAATCTGTGCACAGCGGAGGGCGCCAGGTGCAGGCTCAGCACGTACAGGGCGCATCTCACCCCTAGGGGGCGTTCGCCATCTCCGTTCACCTGGCGCAGGCGCATGTTCCCTCGGCAAACAGGCCCGGCTCTGCCTGTGAGCATCAGGATACGTTGTAGAGCGAAAAAACAGAAGCAGTCCATATGCAAGAGCCCTAGCCTGCTTAGTACGCGTCGCTCCGCCTCTGAAGAGGCGGAGCTTCAGAGCGGCTTCCCCACCCAGGTCGCCAGGGCAACGGGCCTGGCTGCCCGGAAGCAGAAGAGGAGGTTCAGAGTCAAAAGCGGAAGTGGTTGCGGCGCGAGCTCAGGGAGAATGGCGGCGGGGGCGGCGGCGGCGGCGGGGGTGGCGGCTGGGGGAGGCCGGTGCCCTGAGGTGCCGTCCGCCTCCTTCCTCACGGCGCTGCTGTCGCTGCTCGTGTCCGCGCCCCGACTTCTGCTGCCGCCCCAGCCGCCGCCACCCGGGGAGCCCGAGGTGCCGTTGCCCCCATCGGGCCTAGCCCTGCGGCCTGCAGCCTTACGGCGGGACTGGGAAGGTGAGAGTTGTCGCTGCGGGTCCCGCCCCGCTGGGGATCCGCGACCCCCTGCCTCATCAGCCTTCCCCTGCACCCTTCCCTTCCCCGCCCGCCCTCATGCTGCCACGCCCCTCCCCAGCCCCTGCAGCCCACGCCCCTCCCCCTCCCGACATTTGGCCACTCCCGCCCTCCCGCACCCGGGCCTTCCTTCCACCCTGAAACCAGTCTCCTCCAGTTCCTATCGACGCCCTGTCCTTGGCCCCTATCACTCATTGTGCCTTTCTTTCCCTCCCTTCCACCCTCCCCCATTCCCTAGGACTCTGCCCTGTCCCACCGCGACTCACCCCATCCCCCGCTTCTGTCAACCCCACCTCCGCGCCCCTCCCCAACCTCATCACATACACCTCTTGCCCCTTCCCCATCCCTGTCTCCCACATTCTCCCTCCGTGTGCCCGGAAGTAAGAACCAGCCCTCCTGTCCCGAATCTGTCCATGTCCCTCCAGCCCAGCATGCCTATCTCCCCTCAGGAAGGCCACTTCATTCGTGTCTTCCATGAAATCATCATCACTGCCCCCTTCCATTCTCTTTGCCCATCCTCAACTCTGAAAGGACTGAATGAGTAGGAGTCCACCTTCTTCATCATTCCTGTGCAGGTACCTATTACCCCCTTCATACCAGAGGTAGGCTGCCCAGCCTCACCACCCAGTGCAAAGTATCAGCCTAAGCTTCTGCCCTTCCCTAGTTACAGGTCACACCTTCCATTGATTCGAGGAAATAAGAATTTTGGCTTAAAACTCTGCAGGGCTGCAGGTGGAGAGAGTAAAAATGGATAGGAAGTTGGAAATTGTTGGTGAATTTTACCATCCCTTCTCCCCACAGATCCTTGTCCTAGCTAAGCCAGTGGACATTTGCAAATTTGGATCAAGCACTCTAGCAAAAATTCATAGTAGCTCAACCTATATTGCCAATAAGTATTTTTCTAGCCTTGAGAGCTGCCTCGTATTTCATGGTGGTTTTTTTTCTTCCTTTAAACAGCTGCTATGTGAGGAGGGGTCAGAATAACAGCGGAGGAGTCCACCCACAGAGGGTTAGGTGACTTATCCATTCAGTACACCCTGAAGCAGTCATAAGTAAATAAGCCTCATACTGCCCTGGGAGGTAGGTCAGCATCACAACTTTAATGTAAAAAAGATGGTAAAGCATCCTGCGAATCCAGAGTTTTCATTGTTTGTCCCACTTGAGGGAATTGAAGCATTTAGAGATTAAAAGACTTGTCTAGTCAAAGACAGAAGAAGGCTTAGAACTGATCTGTCCCTGCCTTCAGTCCTCAGTCACAGTTGGACTTCATGCCCTTGTCTTGAGCCCTCATTATCCTTGTCACCTTTGTATGTTGAACCATGGGGTTCACCTGCCTTCCTGAGGTGGGTTATAACTTGGTTCACCCACTTCCAAACAGCCCTGCCCTTGTATTCCTAAACCAAGTGCCTTCTCAGTTTACAGGCTGGTAACCTACATTTTGGTCTATGAGCATCCCCTCTCCTTGCTCTCTGGCATCGTGATCATCTGGCGCTTTGCTGGCAGCTTTGAGAAGAGTGTGGGCACTGTGCGCCACAGTTTCTTCACCTTGGTCTTCGCTTTCTTTTCTGCCCTTCTCTTCGTCCTGCTTGAAACCCTATGGGCTCTGGCTGGCTTTGGAGGAGTAGAAGACCCCAGGGGTTTCACTCCAGTGGCCTTTGCCATGTTAGGGGTCAGCTCCATCCGCACTAGAATGAGAAGAACATTATTCTTTGGGGTCCCTGTATCTGCCTCGGTGATACCTTGGATCCTTTTGTTTGCTTCCTGGTTTATACCCCAAACCTCTTTCCTCAGCAACATTTGTGGACTCTCCATTGGCTTTATTTGTATCCTTATAAAAGTGGGGTTATTGAAAGGTTGGACATGCCAGACTTGTTAGGCAGATAGAACTGTAGACTGAGAAAGAACAGACTAGCTTCACTGATTTGCAGTTAGTGGGCAGCCTTTAGGAATTCACTTAACCTCTCTAGTCCAGAGTTTCCTTCCCCACCGGAAAACAGGAATACTCTTACCTTCCTTCTTGCTTTACAGATAATTTATGAAGGGGACATATTAAGGGGAAAGATATTGGGTAAATTTGAGGTAGGGCCTTTAGAGCTTTTAAGGAAATTCTTCCTAGCTGGTCAGTCAGCATTTATTAATCACTTCTTGGATGGTAGATTCTGTGCTAGGCCTGGATAATAGATAGAAATGAAACCACTCCAGGTCTAAAGGAGTTTCTGTTCTATCAGGGGAAACAATACATAGGAGGCAGGCCAGCAGCCAAGGGCATCTGGAAAGAGTTTGGAGAAGGCAGTGCTGGAGTTTTCAGGAAGGAAGCCTGGGGTGGAGGCAGGCATTCCCAGGATAGGGGACAGTCTATCCAGAGTCGTAGAGACTGGAGAGAGAAGATTCTGCCTGTGTATTTGTGGTCAGTCTAGAAAGGGAGCCTGGACCCAGACTGACTGACCTTGAATGCCAACCAAGAGTTCATGTATCTAGTCCTAGAAAGAGCAGGATCAGACCTTTAGGGCTTAGAGTGATCAGTTTGTTTTCAGCATCAGTCACTAGCAGTTATTGAGCACCCAGCTTATGCCAGGCACATGCTGAACACCAAGGCTACAAAAAAGAAAAAAAAAGGTAAACTCTAACAAACAGCCCCAGCTTTCAAGGAGTTCATAGGCTAATTGAAAAGACAACATGCCAACAAATGGGCACGTAAGCTGTAGACACAGACAAACTAAGAGCAGTCTCCGAGAGAAAGCACTGAGATTAAAGACTGAGACAGGCTTTTTGAATTCTGTGGGAACCTGGCTAAAACTTAAAGGAAGCCAGGAGTCAGAGATGAGGAGCGAAGAGTGTACTAGATGTAGGAACATGTCCATGGGAGATGGAGTATCATGTTGGAAGAACAGCAAGAAGGCCAGAGGAGAAAGAGGGAAGGTGAGAGAAGAATGCTCAGGGAAGAACAGGCTAAATTATGAAGGGCTTTAAGAGCTATTCTGGAAATAACAGGGAGCCACTGGAATTCATTGAATGGGGGTGGGGGACAGGGGATGATATGGTCAGACTTATTCTTAGGCAGATGGGTTTGATAACCAAAGAGGATGGATTGGCGTGGGGGAGAGACCAGCCAGCAAACTAGTGCAATATCAGGTAATTGAGAACTGTCAAAGGAGAGAAGAGAACATATGAAAGAAGTTACAAAGGTAGAAATGACAAGACTTGAAAAATGAAGATGTGAGGGCAGTGAGAGAGCTGGGAGTGGAGGATTACACCTAGGTGCCAGGCTTGAGTGCCTATAAGGATGTTCATGCCTTCAGCAGTGATGGGGAACTTAGGAAGAGGGAAGGGTTTGAGGAAAAAGACAATGAGTTCATTTTTTGATATGTTGAGTTAATTAGGATGTCTACTGGAGTAGTGACAGATAACTTTTGCATTTGTCTTGTTTTTTAACATGCTCTTGTATAAAAAAAGAAAAAAGATCTATTGCATATACAATCTTGGCAGTTGGGAATATAAAAGTAGAGGTCGGGAATGAGGTTGATAGTACTGGATATAGATTTGAGAATCATCAATGTGGAGGGAATAATTGAATATATGAGAGATGATGAGATTACCAAATGAAATAGTATATAGTGAGAAGAGGGCATAGGCCCAAGCCTGGGAGCATTTGTTCAGACAAAGATCCAACAAAGGAGAGCACCAAGGAGCAGTTAGGTAGGAGGAGAATCAGGACAGGTGGTATCATGGAAGCTTAGAGAAAAGAGAGTCAAGAAAAAGAGGATAATTGACCATATCAGAGACTGTCAAGGCTAAGTAAGCATTGAAAAAAGGTCATTCATTGGATTTGATGTCTTAAGATCATATTTTATGTAATGAATACATATATTAATATAATAAGTAAAATATATAATATAATCATAAATATAAACAAAAGCTCTTTGTGGGGTCCTCAATAATTTTTAAGAGTAGAAAAGGGTGCTAACACCAAAAAATTTGAGAACTGATGTTTTGGGTCATGAGTCCTAACTGATTGACAATGTACACAGACCTTGATGTGATGGAGAGGTAGGGAAGGTGATATTTATGCCCACTCTTCACTCTTCAACTAATAGTGGTCCTTGAAACTACCTGAGTAAAGAATGGGATTTGAAGTGTTTAGACATTTTGTATTTTATATGTATATAATTTATTTATATATTTATACATAAATAAAAATAAATATATAATATACAAAAATATAAATCTGTGAGCTTATTAGATAGGGCCAGCACCTATATGCTATCCTACTCATCTCATCTCTCTCTTGCTTTCTATCCCTAAGAGAGGAGGGGAGGTTAAAATTAAGCAGATAAGGGGTTGTTAGTTGACTCCGTGCATAGAGCCAGGCCCAGAGATGCAAGTCAGCTTCAAATATGATCTCAGACACTTCCTAGCTGTGTGACCTTGGCCAAGTCACTTAATCCTAGATTCCCAGCCCTTACCTCTCTTCTGTCTTGGAATCTATACTTAATATTGGGTCTAAGATGGAAGGTAAGGGTTTAAAACAACAACAACAAAAAAACCCAGGTTGTATGAAATAGCAAATTACATTTTCATATGCACTCTTTATTGTTCATTGAGACAGGTTAATGTCTATCAAATTCACAATAAAAAAGAATTTTAAGAGTAATGGCTGCTTTGTTGCCCTATATTCTGTCACCTACTATTGAGTTCTTTATATTATCTGGTGAGAAGATAATGGAACCCAGACGCCTTGGTAGTCCTTTGTGGGCCAGATTGAGTAGGGTTGTTTGAGAGGAAGGGAAAGTTTTTATCTTTTCCCTCCAGCCTGCTCCTTCTTGGCAGGTCCAAGACAGAGAAGTTGAAGCTGGTTGTGGTCTAGATAAGCCATCCCTTGTAGACTCAGGGGTCATAGCACCTTGTGCACCTTTTAAAGTCTGGACATCTAAAGATCTAGGATTTCAATGAGTGCCATGAAGATGATAGACCATCTGCAATATGGTGAACAAGCCTTAGAGAGTTACCTGAGGCTTCAAGAGATTTCAGCCCTGTCAGAGGTAGAATTTGAAGTCCCAGCTCTTGCTGACTCTAAGCTTAGCCCTCTGTTGGCTTTTTCAGTAAACTTTAAAACAGTAAGTGAATGTGAGTGATTCTCCTGGGCTAAGGAGCATTTTAGGGCCTCCGCATGAATGCTTCCACTATTCTTAACTGCTGCTTCAGATGGTCTTGGGTACTGTTCGTGCCTTGATCTCTCTGAGTCAGTTGCACTGAAGCTAGATGAGAAGTTCCCCTTCAGTCTGTTGAGGCGGGCCAAGCTGCTCAACTATGTTTCTGGATCCTCTGTTGAAAGAAGAGCTATCCAGAACAGGAAGTAAGTACCTGACCTTTTAATACTATTCCTCAAGGGACTCCTGAGGTCACATCTTGTTGAAGGTGTGGTTGGTATGGCCTCTGGTTAAGGGGATTGGGGATGGATGGGGAACTTGGGGCCCAGCTCTGGGAATGGGGGCTTTGGAAATCTGTGTAAGGGTGTTTTAGTCCTTGAAAGCACTATAAAGAGGAGAGAGAAGGAGAAGAGGGAAGTTCAGAAATATTCGAGTGCAACTTGAAACAAATCATAAAGTGGTCAAAGCAGGATGAAATTTCCCATGTGTCTGGCCCCCTTTGGAGCTCCCTCCAGCCCTTTTCCTTCAGGTGGATTGGGTCATGTATATAGCACTGAGGAACAGAACAAACGGGAATGGGTGTCAAGGTAGGCAAGTGGGTTAGCAATGTGGAGATCAAGAAGTGGGAACGGACAAAATGTTTTCCCAGCAATCATCCTTCCCAGTTTTGATCCTCTTTAGGCTATGATATTTGGGGAATTTTTCTTCTGTCTCACCCCAGCAGCAACCCTTTTTTCAAATTCTGCCAAAAGGGCCAAGCATGTGTACCACTTAATTTTTTCTGTAAGCTCCACTGTTGTGGACCAAATTGCCTCAGCATAGGGGCATGTCGCGTTGAGTTCAGGACTCCTCATTCCTCATTCCCCATCAGGCTTTGACAGTTCCTCGAGTCCTTTCCTGGCTGTGGGTCATGAGACCAATCTCCCTGTGGGAGTTTGGGAGGGGAACAAGAAGAGCAGAACAAATTTGTCCATTTTACTTCTGGTTCCTAACTCTAGGAATGAGGGAGGGAAGCCCTAAGCTTCAGTTAAATTTATAGCTGAATTTCTATTACTGCTCTTCTTTTTTTCCACAACTGGAAATTTGGGCTGCATATGAATAGACAGCCCCCAAATGGTCTCAGATTTCCATTCTCCTTGACCCTCGTGAGGTATTGGGGCTCATCGTTTGGCTTAGTCACAGACCCTGAATCCAATGACCTGCCCTGCAGATTGCTGCTCTACTACTGGTTTGTGGGACCTTGAGGAAGAACCTCCTTTCTCTGGGCCTCCCTCCCCTTATGGACACTGCCTGTTCTCTACATTTGGCAATGAGGAGTAGTCAGTAAAAATGACTGTAAAACTCTGTATTCAGCAAAACATATAGACATGGCTATATCCATGTATATCTGTGTCTATATAAAAGCCTTTGGGTACTGGAATATCTATGTCACCAAATAATACGTCCCAGTACCCGAGGGCTTTTTTTCCTTTTCTTTTTGGAGCTATTTGTACTTGTCAGTGTCAAATGTAATGACTACTTCTTTCTCTTGGCCCATTTTAGGATTAATCCAGTCCCAGGATCCTACCCTACACAGAATTATCACTCTTACCCTATGCCGACCCTCCAGGTCATTCAGATGCAGCAGTATGACAACACCCAGAGCTTGGGACCCTGGCCAAACAATGATCCCCGGAACCCACCTGCCCCACCTCCCTACCACCACCCGGCTTCTGGCCAGTTTTATGGACAGAGCCTCTTGGGCAGTGCTCCTGCCTCCTCTAACTTCTACCCCGCTGTCTCCTGCCCTTCCCAGGGGAGCTGCTCGCCACAATCTCCAGTCTGCCAAGGGCCAGGGCACCCGACCTTGGGCGACTGCGCAGTCTCAGCGCCCACGGAGGGGGCAAGGGTCCAGATCCACTGACGGACTCTCAAGGAGAGCAGCCTCGACTCACCACCTCTGAGTCCTTGACCAGTTAAGATTTTCCTCAAGAACAGCCACAAGGAGACTTCAGGGTGAAGCCATCCCAGCAGCCTGTCCCTTCTGGGCTAAAACTCCTATGTGGCCTCTGGTTGCATCTCTTTAGCTTTTCTCTTTGGTGTTTTCCCCAATAACCCTTGTGTGTGCGTATGTGTGTGTGTGTATATGTGGTGTACCTTTGCCCTTATGAAAGCTCCAAGCTGGGGCAGCTTTCTTCATTTCTCGGACCATCACACCATATTCTCCCAAACCTCTTCTGGCCTAGAGCTAATGATCTAGGTCAATGTAAATTTTATAGTAAAGCATGATCCCTGGAGTTTGGACCAATGTACTGTGTTAATTATTTTTTATTAAAAACATAAAGCTCCAACCCAGGTCCTTGACACGTGCTTGATTTTTTTTGATAGGATGGTGGGACACTGAGCCCTGGCCAGTGGGCATAGGGTGGTTTGAAGGAGTGGAGGCTGCTATGGGCTAATCTACCACCCACAAGCATCTATTGATGAAAATGGTGTGCCTGAGAAGGTCATGGTTCTCTACTAGAGGCTTGGCCAACTGCAGTTTTATCTTCAAGAAAAGATTGGGGATAATGGGGATCCATGAAGGGCACTTTATTCATTCCAACTTGTCCTATGAGCAGGTTTGTCCTCAACTTTTTGGAAGCCCTTCTAGAGTTGGAGGAGGGAGATGGAGAGGGGCAACTACAAACTTCTAAGGGTTGAAATTTGGCAGTGAAGCCTGTTGGCTGGAACATCTGCCAAAGGGGAGAGGGGGGCGTCTGTTTCATTGTGCTGCAGGGTCCCCTATGAGGATATGTAATAGAGAGCCTTCTGGGTGGAGCTCTTGGAGAAACAGCTTTAGGATCCTTGATTCAAGACAGTTGGATCACGTTTTCTGAGTTGAGTTCCTGGTCATCCCCATCTGAATTCCTTACAGGCTGGTGGCAGTTAATGGAGGATGAATACTAATTATGGTGGAGAGAGACCAGTCTTCCCCAAAAGAAGTAACCTGCATCTAGTTGAGTGTGTGGCTACTTTGTACAAAAACAGAGTTCTAAAGGAAAGGTTAGAGCCCTACAAGGGGCAACTCTCAAAAAAAGAGGTATTAGCAGGTGCTGAGGGTCAGAGTACCCTTTGGAAATCAATTCCAGGAGAAAAACACTACAAAAGAGATGAGTTGTCTGCCACTGTCCCCCATCTTGCCCTTTATTGTTTAGTTATTTCCATCTCTTTGGGACTCCAAATAGAGACTGGAGTGGTTTGTCCTTTCCTTCTGTAGCTCATTTGACAGAAAAGGAAATGGAGGCAAGCAGGGTTAAATGATTTGCCCAGATTCATACAGCTAGTACATGTCTGAAGCCAGATTTGAACTCCGTCTTCCTGGCTCCTGGCCTGGTACTATAACCACTAATCGCCTAACTGCTCACCTCTAATACCCCGTAAATCAAGAGTGATGACAATTAGAGGAAACAGGAAGAGATATGACCATATATCTTTGAATGCAGCAAAATCAAAATATTGTTACTTGAATCAGTTGAAAAGAGTGAAGCTTTTTTCCTTTTAAAGGTTTTTTTTTTATGACATCACTGTCACATTCCCATTTCCCCCCAGTGGAACCCCCCTTTGTAACAAAGACAGCAAAGCAAAACAATGAACATTTCTGCCACCTCTGAGATGTCTGCTCATTCTCTGCTAAGAAGCAAAAGAGATGCTTCCCTGTCACCAGTTCCTGGCCTCAGGATTCAGACATCATCTGGAAGCAGCTGGATGGCTCAGTGGATTGGGAGTCAGACCCAGAGATGGGAGATCCTGGGTTCAAATCTGGCCTCAGACACTTCCCAGCTGTGTGACCCTGGGCAAGTCACTTGACCCCCATTGCCTAGCCCTTACCACTCTTCTGCCTTGGAACCAATACACAGTATTGATTCCAAGACAGAAGATAAGGGTTTAAAAAAAAAGACACCATATGGATTACAATTCTGAAGTCCTTGACATTGTGGCTATATCCCTTGTTCCCCTGGTTCTGCTTACTTAGCTTTATTCATACAAGTCTTCCCAAGCTTCCCCAAATTCCTCATGTTCCTCATTATGACTCAATAGTCCAGCACAATAATGTGCCACAATTTAGTCTGCCTTTGGCTAATCAGCTTTACCCACTTTGCATCTCCTTTTTTCTTTTTTTAACCCTTTTGTCTTTGAATCAGTTCTAAGATAGAATAGTGGCAAGGGAGTAGGCAATTGAGTTCAGTGACTTGCCCAGGGGCATACAGCTACGAAGTGTCTGAAGCCAGATTTGAACCTAGGACCTCCCAACTTTAGGTCTAGCTCTCTATCCACTGAGCTACCTGGCTGCTCCTACATCTATTTCTTGGCCAGTGCAAAAGTGCTCACTGAATGAATGAGGGGGGAGATTATCTGTGTAGATAGATACATACACATATACATATATTTGATAATACATATTGATATGTATAGAGAGAGATTTACATGGGACCTTTCCCTCTGACTTTGATGACCTAGAAGCATGTGCCTAGTAAAATTCAAAATTTTCCAAAGCAGGCGTCCCAAATTATATAGCTCTACCAACAATGTATGAGAGGGCCTGGCTCCCACAGATACTCATGTTTATCATTTTTGTCTTTCGTCATGTTGGCCAATGGGGGTTTTCGAAAGACACTCAGGTATGAATGACCTTAACTGCATTACTGACATGCCTTCCCTGTCACTCTCCCTTCCCAGCCCTCTGTACCCCTTCTTGTTGCTCCAGAATCCTGAGTGTCAGCCTTGATCTGTTGATTTTTTGGAAAAGTAGATTCACAGGAAATGTAAGGAAGAGGACAGAACGATCCCACCTCTTCCCTGTTTGGCAGCCTTCTCCCTTTGTTTAAACCCTAAGTGCATTGGCATAAATGCTCAAGCCATCCTAGTTTGGGGAGAGAACGTGGGCAAGAAGGAAGCTTACTGCCTGTAGCAAGCCTAGTTGATAAAGGTAGGAAAAATTTCTGTTCAAGCAGTCCAGATATCCTCCAGGGTGGCTCATAGCCCTTCCAAGCTGTCTAATTGAGAATAAAAGAGCATGCTGTTAATACCAAGAAGTCTGAGAATGCTGAGGAAATGCACCAGACAGCTGTGACCCGAACCTCTGAGGCCTTCTCTCCTGGCTGGCTCTTTGTGGGTTTGGGCTAGTTCCCAAGATGCACTACATTAAGTGGCCAAGAGAGGGAGGCCATGGCCCAAAAATCTGGCTTTAGCATCAGCTAGGGCCTGTGACCATTGGACCTTCCTCCTTCCCTCACTCACCTCCCCTCTCTGGCTTCTTAATCATTTCTCCTCAGTACACATATAAGTCATTGATTTGGGCTTATTTCTGTGTGTATCATCTTAGTTGTGCCTTTTTGATTCATTTTCCCATCACCCCAGAGGCTCCATGAGTAGGCTTGTGGGCCTTTGGCTTGAAGGGCTAGCCTTGGAGTAGAGGACTGATCCCTCCACCCTAGAAGGCCCAAGTCCCTTTCCCTTATGCTATTTCAGATCGACAAGGAATCACCAATACATAACAGTCCTTGGAAGAGAGGCAGGACTACTTGGGAAGGGGAGATTCAGATGGGAGGAGAGAAGGATGAGCCTGAGCGATGAATTTAGCAGGCCTGGATAGTGTTAGAGGCATGGAGCTGGGGGTGAGGTTACCAGGCCGTGACCAGGGCTTGTAAGGAAGAAGTCGGGTCATGGGCATGTCAGTCCCCTGAGGAGCCCAGCTTCCCCTCCCCCTCATTTCCCCAACCTCAGGACCAGGAGGACATTAGGGTTCCCTAATGGAAAGCACAAGGGGCTACTTGGCACTGGAGCCAACACAAGGCCAAGACTCTTGGCCAATGACCACCACCCTTCTCTTGATAGTTACCTTGTCCCTGGAATCTCTAGGGCATCATTGGCCCTAGTCTAAGGGCTCTGGGTTCCTTTTATCATTAGAATCCAAGCTGAGTTGGTAGGATAGGTAGAACTTTAGTCCTAAAAGCCAGAGCCAGCACTTAGCACAGTCCCCAGTATTTTTGTCTGCCTACAAAAATAAACGTTTGTTGCCTATCTGCCTGGTCCCTCAGAAAGGCCCTCAGGCCTGCTTAGGCTAGCCCTCATGCCATGGACCTGGTAACAGAAAATCAGAGCTTATAGGAACCTTAGAGGCCAACTAAGGTCCTTATTTGACAGAGTGGGAAACTGAGGCTCAAGGAGAAGAAGTGATTTTACCCAGGTCACATGGTGAATAGCAAAGTCAAGGGTCGCATCTGGGCCTGCACCCTTGCCACTATGCCAGGTCCTCAAACTCCTAGCCCAGTATTTTTCTCTAAGTCGCTTAGGAATGGCCGGAGGTCAAGGGCCTAGAGAATCAGATAGAGCTCAGAGTTGCTAAAGGCTGGCTCGCCAAATGCTCTGGGGCCTCTGTCAAGGGTATCTGGCTCTACTGTGGTTGTGGCTTTAGCTGAGGGTCTTCTCCGGAGTTCTCAGGGGCTGCTGGTGGATGAGTCCAGACCTGCCTGGAGTCACCGTGGCTCACGACTCCCCAGGGACAGAGGTGCTGTTGGCACTTTGGAGAATGCCAAATCCTTCCATGATGACGGGAAATTCTGTGAAAGAAACCAGAAGGCTTTGGTCAAAGGGAGTGGCTAGAGAAAATGATCTGTTCTGAGAGATCCCATCCCCAGGAGGCCAAGGTAAGAGATCGAATGATGCATCTCAGCTCTTTCCCCACAGGCCTTACGTAACTGGTACTTGCTAGTGCCCTGTCATCCTTGAGGAAGTTCCCTTTCTCTTCCTGCAGACTGTCTCCTACGGAAGCCTCTGACCCCCACATAACTTCTCTTGGAGTCCTCGTACCATTTCCCTTGGAAATTCAACACTGGCATTGAGCCAACATTGGTGATTCTGAGCCCCCCTCCTAGACCTTCCCAGGCACTGGGCCCGCAGCCACAGACACCAAGCCCTCACCCCCAACGCTGAGCCCTCCTCTCCAAATACAGACCCCAGGCTCAGAGAGGGTTCAAGAACGCTCCCTCCTTTGCCATGTTTCTGGTTCTGGGGCTAGCCGCTCTACCCTTTGCCTTGACCTCTCCACCTGAGCTCACTGAACCCTGGAGTGCTCCTTACCTAGGAAGTATCTGAGGAGGGTGATAAGGACAGTCACCAGCAAGAGCAGACAGGCCCCACTCAGGACCTCCACGAAACAGCAGCAGCATCCACAGCCAGGCGCTCTCCACATGGCCTAAGGGCACGAGACCTGGTCAGGGGACAGCCCTCAGGTGGGAATAGAGAGCCAGCCCCCCACTGAGGATTTCTGCAGCTTCCCAGCCGAGATCCTCACCTCCAAGCTCTTCACTGGCCACAGTAAATTTGACCACACGTGACGCTTCCAGATCAGTTTTCCTAAACAAGACCCACCTCTGTTCAAGAGGAAATAGGGGAAGAGAAGGAAAAGGAAGGGAAGGGAAAGGAGGGAATGGCAGAGAAAGGGAAGGAAAGGGAAAGGAAAAGAAGGAAAGAGAATAGAAGGAAGGGGCAGGGGAAGGGAGAGGGAGAAGGGAAAGAGGAAGAGAAGAAGGGAGGAGGGAGGGAGGGAGGACAATCAGAAGTGTCTCAATGATGGATATTTAAATGTGTTGGATCTACACATCCAGCCTTCATCTCTCTCTTGAGCCCCGGTCCTACATCTCCAATTGCCTACTGGATATTTCTAATCAGATGTCCTGTATCTGTCAAACAGCTTTTCCACCTTGCCCCCTTCCGCTCTTCCATGTTTCTTTTGAGGTCACGAGCATTGTTCCAATCACCCAAGTTCACAACTTCAGAGTCATCCTGACCTCTCCCTCCTTCCTCATCCTCCACCCTTACATACAAGTCTTTATCACTTCTCCACCACATCTCTCCTAAATTGTTCTCTGCCTCCAGCATCTTCGCCAATCCAATCCATCCATTTCTCTAAACCACACCCTGACATGTCTCCTCTGCTCAATAATCTTCAGTGGCTCCCAACTGCCTGGAGGAAAAAATAATTAATTTCTATCCAGTCTTGTTCTAGTTTACATTTCTAGATTATTTTATATTACTCCCCTTCCTAAGCTTCATGATCCAGTTAAAATAGCCTTCTTGCTACTCCCTGTATTTGGCATCCCATGTACCACCTCTGTGCCTTTGCCTGTACCATCTCTATGCTTTCAGTGCATTCTCTTCCCACATATTTTTTCTTTAGCCTCCTCATCTTATCCATTTTCAAGATTCATTAGTGCCACCTCCTACAGGAAGCCTCTTGTGACCCCCTCCGTTGTTGCTATTTTCTCCCTTCTCACTCATTTGTATTCCTTGTTTGTGAACATGTGTTACCCTGGGAGAATGCAAGCCCCTCAAGGGCAGCACCCAGCGTAGAGTTTAATCCATGTGATTGTGAATGAAGGAATGAATCCAGTTCAATCCCCTCATTTCACAGATGAGGAAAGTGGAAGGTGTAAGAGAAGCAAGGCCTTGGCCAAAGCCACCCAAAAAGTAGCCAGAATTTGAACCTGAGGCTTTCTGACTCACACACTGCCTGGCAGCATCTCAGTAACATTTCTCCAAGGATATTAAGTGCCTCCTTATTATGGGCCCCACACTGGAGGAAATACCAAAGAAGGAGATGGAACATTCCCTTCCCCATAAACTCCTATGGGCAAAGGATCCAGCTCAGGAAAAAAGGCATTGATACAGGAAGAGATTAGAAAGAATGCAAAGCATCCTGAGGTGTGTCCTGGGAAAGGACAACTAGGAGAAGAGACCGGGAGAGGGAAGCATCCAAGATGGAAGCAGCCTAGTATAATGGAAAGAACCTTGGATTTGGAATCGAGATGACTTGGGTTCAAAACCCACCTCTGCTATTTAGTTCACCTTGGGCAAGTCACTTCTCATATCTCTGGGTCTCAATGGGATTGGCCGTCTTTCTCCAGACAACATACCTGCTGCTCTCCTCTCATCTTCATTTCTAACCCTCACCACCCTCTCTACCTTGATCCCCTGCACCAGCCTTAGAGCCTCCAGTTCCTAATAAAGAAAGAGTTCTCCATCACTAGCCCAATTCATAGCCCTCCTCCGGGGTGCTGCAGGGGTCCCTTCCCTTCACCCAACTTCCCAAGTCTAACTACAAGAACAGTAACCAAATCAACATTGCCATTCTTAGAAGAATGTAGCAATCAATTGCCAGGGGCAGCTGGGTGCCTCAGTAGATTGAGAGCCAAAGCTAGTGATAGGAGATCCTGGGTTCAAATGTGGTCTCAGACATTTCCTAGCAGTGTGACCCTGGGCAAGTCACTTAACCCCTATTGCCTAGCCCTTACTACTCTTCTGCCTTTGGGTTCCAAGGTGGAAGGTGAGGGCTTAAACCAAGTGCCCTCCAACTCCACTCACCATTCCTGTGACCTTGCAGTCCATAACACTCTCTCCTTGGCTTATATGTGTTGAATAACACATATTTGTTCAGTCATTTTAAGTCATGCCCAACTCTTTGTGATCTCATTTGGGGTTTTCTTGGCAAGGATACGAGAGTGGTTTTTATTTCTCTCTCCAGCTCATTTTACACTTGAGGAAACTAAGGTAAACAAGTTGAAGTGATTTGTCCAGGGTCACACAGCTAATAACTGCTGAAGGATGCTTCTGTATACCACTAATCAAGTCCAACGGTAAGAGATGGAAGAATTCCATTTAACTGTAGACAATATAAAATATCTGAGGATCTACCTATCAAACAGATCCAGGAACTATATGAACACAAATACGAAACTCTTGTCAAACAAATAAAGTAAGACAAAAACAATCAGATAAACAGTAATTGCTCGTGAACAACTGAGCCAAGATAAAAAAAAAAATGACAGTTCTGCCTAAATCATTTTACCAATTCAAGGCCAAACCAATCAAACTATCAAAAATTATTTCATAGAGCTAGAAAAAATAATAACAAAATTCATCTGGAAGAACAAAATGTCAAGAACATCAAAAGAATTAATGAAAAAAATTATAAATATAAAGGAGTCTAGCTGTACCCAATCGCAATATAAAGTGGCACTCATCAAAACAATCCAGTACTGCTTAAGAAAGAGTAGTAGATGGATGGAATAGATTAGGGAATCACACACGGTAGTAAATGATCACAGTAACCTAGTGTTCAACAAATCCAAAGGTCCAAGCTTTGGGAGCAGAACTCACTATTTGACCAAAAACTGCTGGGAAAACTAGAAAACAGAAACTATGTATAGACCAACATTTCAAACCATAGAACAAGATAAAGTCAAAATAGAGACATGATCTAGAAATAAAGGGTCATACCATAAACAAATGAGGGGAACACTGAATAGTTCACTTGTCAGGTCTATGGAAGAGGGAAGAATTTATGACCAAAGAATACAGAAAAAGCATTACAAGAAGTGAAATGGATAATTTTGAATACATATAAATAAAATAAAAACAAATAAAAAGGTTTTGTACAAATAAAACCAATGCAACCAAGATTAGAAGGGAAACAACAAACTGGGAAAAAATTTTGATAGCAAGTGTCTCTGCCAAAGGCCTCATTTCTCAAATACTAGAGAACTGAGTCAAATTTATAAGAATACAAGCCATTCCCCAATTGATTGAAGAAATGAAAACTATCAATAGTTATATGGAAAAATGTTCCAAATCATTATTAGCTAGAAAAATGTAAATTAACACAATTCTGAGGTACCACCTCACACATATCTGAGTACTAATATAACCAAAAAGGAAAATGCAAAACATTGGAGGGGATATGGGAAAATTGGGATACTAATACATTGTTGGTGGAGCAGTGAACTAATACAATCATTCTGGAGAGCAATATGGAACCACATCCAAAACCACATCCATAAAACACTGTGTCCCCTTTGATCGAACCATTACTAGGTCTGTGAACAAAAATATTTACATCAGCTTTTTGCAGTGGCAAAGAACTAGAAATTCTATCAATTGGGAAATAGTTAAACAAGTTCTAGTATATGGCTCTAATGGAATACTATCTTCCATGAGAAATAATGAAACAGGATGATTTCAGAAAAACTTGGAAAGACTTAAATGAATTGATGTAGAGTGAAATGAACAGAACCGCGAGAGCACTGTATCCAAGAAAGAAACATTATACAATGATCATCTGTGAAAGACTAAACTGCTATCAACAATGCAAGGATCCAAGACAATCCCAAGGGATACATGATGGGAAAAGCTATCTACAATCATAGAAGGAACTGATCAAGTCTGAATGATAATCGCAGCGGACCACTTTTCACTTTATTTCCTTCGTGGATTTTTTTCTTCTACATGTGTTAGGTTTATTCTTTTACAACATGGGGAATGTGGAAATATATAGTGCATAACAGCATTGGTATAACCTTTATCAAATTATTTACCATCGTGGAAAGGGGAAGAAAGATAATTTGGATCACGAAATGTCAGAAAATATTATGAAAAATTGTTTCTACATGTAATTGAAAAAAATAAAAGGAATAGATGGAAAAGGGGGGGAGTGTCTGAGGCTGGATTCAGACTCCAGGCCCAGCGCCCTATTCACTGCACCATCTGGCTACCTATAACATATATATTCCCTTGTGTATGTCGTCTCCTCGAAGGCAGGCTTTTTGTATTTGTATCCCCAACACTTAGCACAGTGCCTGGCCTGTAGTAAGAACTTACATTTTTTTTATTCACTCATTCATTCTAAACCACCTTCTCCTGTTAAACCCTCTGGTCCCAGGGAAAGGGCTTTGAAGAAAGGTAGGATGGTAAGGCAGTCTTGGGACATTTTGAGTTAGAGTTCACGATAGAACATCCACATGGAGATGTCCAGTAGGCAAATGGACATGTGGGAAGAGTGAACTCAATGTGAAAGATCAGAGACAAGGTGAGCACAAGAGCTGTGACCACAGAAATTAAGTCTTGAGGCAAAGGCAAGTAAAGATGGGAGGTTAAGGGGCCAAAGACTGAGCTTGGGGAGTATCCTTGGTCCTTAGTTAGAAGGAGAAGGTAATAAGATGGGAAGAGAAGAAGGAATCAAAATGGCACCAAGTGGTAGCACTGGAAGGGACCTTTGACACTCTCTAGGCCAACTCTTTCATTTTACAAAGGAAGAGGCTGGGGGCCACCGAAGGAAAGGGTCTTAGTGTCACATAGAGAGTCCTGGGCAGAGCCAGGGTTATGGTCTAGGCCTTGTGACCCTCAAAGATCCAGAGCTTTTCCAGGGCAGATACCTCATCTCTCCAGATAGACAACAATGTCTGTAAGTAGTCTTAGACCTAATGGGGATGGGAGGGCCCATCGTACCCTTGATGGTCCTTCATGCTAGAAACCCACAATTGGAGGGAGGGCAAAAGATCACTAGTCAGAAGAAGCAACTCCTAGTCAAACACCATCATTCAAGTCTCAGAATCTCCTCAGTTATTAGAGGGGTCAGAGGAGTCTAGAGGGGGGAGTCAAGGGTAGCTTCAGCATTATAGGGGCATGATAGCAGAAACTAAATCACCCAGGCCTGGAGATAAGAATAGGAGGAGCTCTTGGAAGGAAAGCCTAATGTCCGGCACAGTCTAGCATTCAATGCTTCAGTAAATTTTTGTGGAATGAATCCTTCTATTCATGTTGTCTCATATTAGAAGAGAAGCAGGGTCAAATAGCTAGGCAGGGTTTCTATGCCCTCTCCTGCTTGTAGCAGTTTGGCCCTTTAGCCACAGCTCCAACGTGCGGGTGCTGTGGGGCTTTCAGGCACCCACTTCACATTTTGGGGTCCCAACTGAAAGGGGAGTCAAGATCCTATGGAGTAAGGGCAGTGAGTGGGCAAAAGTCTTTGAATCCCAGAGAGGGAGGATTCTTCCAGATCGTCTCTCCCAATTGGATAAAGAAATTGAGGTCAGGAGGCAAGGGATGTGGCCCTCATGACTCTGCCAGTCAATGGCAGGGAGAACAGGCCTCTTTTTTGAGCCTGAAATGTAGGTGTAAGGGTTAATCCAGGCTTTTTTTTGATGACATGGGGTAGAACTGAGCTGCCATGTGACTGGCCAGTCACTCCCTATTTCTTCACAAAATCTGGAGCATTCCTGTGGTTCTCAGTCATTACCTAAAGCTCTTAATCCTTCTTATTTGTTGTTCTCAAGGCTCTGGTAGGGCACCTTTTCATTTAGAGTGCACGTGTGTGTGCACGCACACACACACATATCCCATGGATACCCTACCAGCTGGAGTCAGAAGGAAACCAGAACTCTCAGCCCCGCAGAGGGAAAGAGCCACCCTCAAAGTCTCACACTGAAACTATGAAGCCCTTCCTTCTTGCTCCCCCAGAGTTCTTCCTTGATTTGTCAACCAGGCATGTGTTCCCCTCGCACCCCTCTGACTGCTCCTTCTCTGTCTCCTTTGTGTGTTCCACATCATTGTTTGATTCCCTAACAGCGGGTATCCCCAAGACTCTTTTCCCCTCTCCTCTCTCCCTTGATCTCACCCTTTCTCTTTCAAGGGTCCAATTATCATCTCTCTGGTCTCTCCCCCAGCCAAGGACTCCCATGACCAACTCTTTGTTGAGCATCATTGAAACTGGATGTCCAGTAAGTATCTTACACTCAACATGTCCCAAACATCACTCATTATCTCCTCCCATCTCTCCTCCAGATTTCCCCATTCCTGTCCAGGGCACCTTCATCTTCCCAGCAACTCAGCTCCCCAATCTCCTTGTGTATCATCCTTGACTTTCCACTCTCACTCACCCCCCCCCCCCACGCCCCATCCATTCCTTCGCCAGATCTCGTTCTTTCTGCCTTCTTGGCATTTCTCATCTCTGTCCCCACCCCCAAATCTCTCCCTGCCCCAAGACAGCCCCGATAAAACTGCCAAAGTGATTTTCCCAAGTGCAGATCTGCCTAGGGCACTCCTCTACTCAAGAAAATTCAGTGGCTCCCTAGTCCCTCTAGAATCTTAGAGTTCTTTCCAGCTGGGATCCGTCTCGTTTGCCCTTCCAGTACTCCCCATCATGCTCTGGAGAATCTACTTCCTGTCTGGAGGATTCACTTCCTGCCTGGAGGATTCACTTCCTGCCTGGAGGATTCTTCTTCCTCACCTGAGTCTCCTGGTTTCCTTGGCTTCCTTCAGGGCTCCCTTCTGTCCCTCCCTCTACTTGAACCTTCCCTAAAGAGATTATCACCTTCAGCCTTGTAGATCTCTTGTGTAGACCACTCATTGCCCATCGTGTCCTCTCATTAGAATGTAAGGTCTTCCAGGGCTAGAACTTTTGTTTGTCTTCCGTTGTAACCCGGAGGCTTAGCCCAGTGCCCCCAACATGGTGTTCCGTCATGGCCGACTCTCCAGGGCCCCATTTGGGATTTTCTCGGCAGAGCTCCTGGAAGGATTCGCCATTTCCTTCACAGGCTCATTGGACACATGAGGAAATGGAGGCCCCTGAGGGAGAGAGGGACAGGCCTGAGATGCCACAGCCACAAAGCAGCCCCGCAGGATGACCACCATGTTCTCTGGTCAGTGGGCTTTAGCCGAGGGGCAGCGCTCCTTCCTGATGGTTTTCAGTCCCGTCTGACTCCTTGTGACTCCATTTGGGAGTTTTCTTCACTCCTAAACTAAAGTGGGTTGTCGCTTCCTTCTCCAGTTCATTTTATGGATGAGATGAAGCAGCCTGTCCAGCCTCCACGCTCACACGACTAGTACGTGTCCGAGGTTGGATCTGAACTCGGGTCTTTCACCCTATCGGCGGCACCACCCAGCACAGCGTCAGGGTTTAATCAGTGCTCGATGACCGATGGATCAGGGAGGGAATACGGTGAAGAAGGAAGAGGACAAGATCCAAGTCAGAGGACCCGGGTTCAAATTCCCTCTCTGATGCCGGCCTGCCGGGTGAGCTTTGGATCTGCCCAGGCCTCGCTCTCTGTGGAGATCAAATGAGAGGCTTTGCCAGAAACCTGAGAGCCTCTCTGAGGGGCCGGAAAGTCCTGGAGAAGCATCAGGGGCCGAGCCAGGAATAATGTGCAGCTTTGGGGGGGTGCTGACCCCCAGGCTCAGGCAGGGGCCACCAAGGGGGTCCCAGTAGCCGTTCCCGCCAGGCCTCCAGGGCTCTCCGGGCAGAGGAGAAGCCGTCTCCAGGAGCCCCGGGACCTCTGGCTATTGGGGGTACATTTGTGGGCCTGTATCCGTGTGTGTGTGTCCTGTGAGTCTGTGGGCTGTGCGTCCATACGAGTTCATGTGAATCTGTAGGTTTGTGTGTCTATCCAGGCAGACTCACAAGTGGCTGTGTGTCTGTGTTCGTGTAAACTCACATGTGTCTGTGTTTGTGTAAACTCATGTGTGTCTATGTAAACTCACATGTGTCTGTGTTTGTGTAAACTCGTGTGTGTCTGTGTAAACTCACATGTGTCTGTCCATATAAACTCATGTGTATCTCTGTAAACTCACATGTGTCTGTGTCTGTGTAAACTCACATGTGTCTGTGTAAACTCACATGTGTCTGTGTCTGTGTAAACTCACATGTGTCTGTGTCCGTGTAAACTCAAGTGTGTCTGTGTAAACTCACATGTGTGTGTTTGTGTCCATGTAAACTCATATGTGTCTGTTTGTGTAAACTCACACGTCTGTATCCATGTAAACTCGTGTGCACCTGCCTATGTTTATGTAAACATATGTGTGTCTGTGTTCATGTAGACACACATGTCTGTATCCATGTAAACTCACATGTGTCTGTGTCTGTGTAAACTCGCGTGTGTCTGTGTAAATGCACATGTGTCTGTGTCCGTGTAAACTCACATGTGTCTGTGTTTGTGTCCATGTAAACTCACATGGGTCTGTGTTTGTGTAAACTCACACGTGTCTGTGTTTGTGTCCGTGTAAACTCACATGTGTCTTGTTTGTGTAAACTCACATGTCTGTGTCCGTGTAGACTCGCGTGCACCTGCCTATGTTTATGTAAACGTACGTGTGTCTGTGTTCATGTAGAAGCACGGGTGTCTGCGCCTCCCCTCCCGAGCAGGCTGGATCAGGCTGGCTTCTCGCAGCTGGGAGGCAGGTCAGGTTTCCTGTGGACAAAGCCTGGCGGAGGAGGGGGGCCTCTCGGGGTGGCTCCCTGGCTGGGCTCTCAGCCCAGATCCCAGGCCAGGCAGGGGGTGAACAGGAGGCGGTGGCCCAGCCCTAACCCTCCTCAGTCAGCCCCAAGCCTTGGGCTTCCCGGCCAGGAAGTTCGGCCCGTGGGCCTCCCCGTGGCCCAGTTGAATTTCTTTTGTTTTGGACACCCTCCTTCCACCTTAGAGTCAAGAATTCTTATTTCTAATAGAGTCATAATTCTAAACATGGGTTCCAAGGCAGAAGAGCGGCCAGGGCTGGGCAACGGGGGTGAAGTGACCCACCCAGGGTCACCCCCTGGACGTGTCTGGGGTAGATTTGAACCCAGGACCTCCCCTCTAGGCCTGGCTCTCCATCCACCAAGTTAATTTCTGCTCCACAGTTAGGTACTTAATAAATGCTTGATGATGAACCTACCGCGTTTGTGCCTTAGTTTCCCTTTCTGTAAGCGGCAGATAATCGTCTCTTACCAGTGTGCCGCCCCCCCCCCCCCATCGTCCACTCCTGGGGCGTATAGGAATGAGCTAGCCCGGGGGAGCCGGCTTCCAACCTCAAGAGGGCCAACAACCTCCCAGGCATCTTCTGACTCGTCCATAAGCCGATTTCAGTGAGGCAGAGCTGCAGAGTCTCCGCCTTGCTGCCCCTTCCAGTGGCTTCAGTCCAGTGGCTGGCCATGGCCCAGCAGGCAGGGGACGGCCCTGGCTTCTTCCGTGTCTCGCCAAGCTTGAAGGGCGCCACAACACCCGCTTTGGCCCTTAGGCCGGGCACAGCGTCGGCGCCAGTAAGCGGGGCCTTCCCTGGGCCTGAGAAGGTGGATTCCTGAACTTTTTGGAATTCCTGACGAGGAGCTCCCCTCCCTGAAACTGCCCAGAGATCTCATTGCTGATGCGGCCCGTCGCGGAGCCCCTGCCCGGCAGGGAGAGCTTCTCAGCCTTCCCCAGGCCCCGTCTTCGGTCCTGGGCCACCAGCGGGGCCGGGCTTGGCCCGTAGGCCCTGACCCTTGGCCGGCGAGCCCCCGTCCTTGACTCGACTCTAGACCAGAGTGGGAGGAAGGCGCTTTCAAGCTACCTTTAACAAGGCGGTGAGAGGAAGACTTTCTCCCAGCTATTTTCACATTTCCAGGCCCCCTTCGTAGGCCTCCTTGGTGTGGTCCGGCTCTCTGGGAAGGGAGGGAAGAAGGAGGAAGGGCACCCTACCTCTCTGGAGAGCAGATCTCTCTTGCTGGGGCTCTCCGGGAGGGCCTGTCTAGAAAATACAGGGAGCGATGACGGACTATTGGTCGGTTATCCTTCGAAGGCTCCAAGGCGGAACGCTCGCTCGGCTCTATCTCCCCAGAGGCCAGGTCCATGCTGGCTCGCCAATTCTCCTCTGGAGCCCTGATCGTCCTGGGAAGCCCAGCCTAGGCCCATGCCTGACTCACCCAAATCACCCCAATGTCTGGATCAATGGATCCTCCAATGTGTAGGCGGCCTGCTGAGATACAAAGACAAAAAGGAAAATGTTCCCTCTGGAAGGGAAAGGCGGGAGGCTGGGGAGGACTCATGTACCTACAGAAGGGCATGCAGTGCCTCAACTGTAAGTATTAGCCTCTGTGGCGATGGGTTAAAGTGTCGTATCTAGACTCAGGAAAACCTGAATTCAAACCCTAACCTCAGACACTCACTAGTGGTATGATCCTGGGCTAGTCACTTAACCCTGTTTGCCACAGCTTCTCCATCTGTAAAATGGGTATAAGGATGACACCTCCATCCTAGGGTGATTGTGAGGGTCAACTGAGATGATATTTACACAAGAAAATGTTATCCGTCATTATTACCAGGCACTGTGGATAGATGCAGAAGAGATGCGAGATGATTCAGGGAGGCAGGACACTAAAAGCTGGGGAACTGAGGGCAAAGGAGCTGAAAAACGAGGGATTCATAAGAATAAATAAGAGTAAAGAGGGTAAAAATAGATGAGTGAGGGCTGGAAGCAGGAGGTCCTGGGTTCAAATTTGGCCTCAGACACTTCCCAGCTGTGTGACCCTGGGCAAGTCACTTAACTCCCATGACCTAGCCCTTACTGCTCCTCTGCCTTGGAGCCAATACTTGGTATCAATTCTAAAACAGAAGGTAAGGCTTAAAAACCCCCATACACATACATATATACATACATGCATACATACATATATATTTAATTGACTGAAGTAAAGAGGGCGTCCCCTCCTTAGGGGACAGAGAACTCGTACAAGCTAGGGTTTGGAGGTGGGAGATGAAGAAAGTGAAGGAGGTAAGGAATGTGGAATGGCAGGAAGGAACTGCTTTTTCAGAACAGTCAGCCCAGGAGCATTTATGACCCATCTGTTATGTGCCAGGTGGCATACCAAGTGCTGGAGATACTAAGGAAAGGCAACAACAGTCCTGCCCTCAAGGAGTTCACAGACTAATTGTTGTTCAGTCCTGTCTGACCCTTCGTGACTCCATTTGGGGTTTTCTTGGCAGAGAGACTGGAGTGGTTGGCCATGTCCTTCTCCAGCTCATGACAGATGAGGAAACTGAGGCCAACAGGGTTTGAGATTTTCTTAGCTGAGGTACTGGAGTGGTTGGCCATGTCCTTCTCCAGCTCATTGGACAGATGAGGAAACTGAGGCCAACAGGGTTTGAGATTTTCTTAGCTGAGGTACTGGAGTGGTTGGCCATGTCCTTCTCCAGCTCATTGGACAGATGAGGAAACTGAGAAAACAGTTAAGTGCTTTGCTGAGGGTTGTGTCCGAGGCCAGATTTGAACTCTCCAAGATGAGTCGTCCTGATTCCAGGCTGAGTACTCGATTCACTGGGCTACCTGGCCTCCCCACGACAAGTAATAACTGTATTTATTAAGCCCAGTGCCAGGGGCTATGCTAAGCTCTGGGGATTCAAAAGGAGGCAAAAGACAGTCCTTGCTGTCAAGAGGTTTGCCATCTGATGGGTCTATACAAGAGATTTACAGCCTAAAGGAACGTCCTCACAGAGCCAATGGAAAGAGAGATGGAAACTGGGAAAGGCTCCGAGCAGAAGGTGGGATTTGGGGCTGAATCTTAGCCAAGAAAGCCAAGAGGTGGTCATGAGGAGGATTCCAGGAATGGGGGATGGCCAGCACGATGCACAGTCAGGAAATAGAGCGCCGTGCTTGGGGGATGACAAAAAGACGGGCAGCCCTTGTGCCAGTGCCTCGCTGTATGACCTTGGGGTAGCCCCTTCCCCTCTCTAGGCTTCACTTTCAGGGAGGGCTTGGACTAGATGGTCGCTCCCCATCCAAACATTCTCTGGCCAGAATGAATCTGTCTGGTGGCAGGATCCTTGGGAGTGGAGGGCACAGAATTCATCTGGGAAAAGTGGCATCATCCTTTGGTAAACAGGAGGCAATTTAATAGCCCAGATGGCATAGAACAAACAGTCTAGGGAGATTTCTTTTGTCTTCCTAGCAGTATATGGAGCTTTCAGTTACCAGGCTGGATTACCAGGGACTTCCAGTTTCTTGAGTCCCTTTGGAGAGCATAGAACTCTCCAGACTTGGATGTCCCTAACTACTAAGCTAGACGCCCCCAAACTCAGATTCCTCTTGCTCCTTCCCTCAGGTCCTATTGATTTTGAGGGGAGCCACTTCCTTCTCGACCTCACAGAGACATAGAGGCTGGTTGCCCCTCTAGCATCCTCTGCCAGACTCCTGTTCTGGAAGCACTGCCCTATGTCCCTCAGTCTCCCTAGTTAAGACTAAACTGAGCATTCATGGACCCCTCTCATCTGAACCCACACTGCTTTTCTAGTCTGAGCTCCTGCTACCCCTTCTGTGAACCCTCTGTCTAGCCTAGTCCCTGGCCAGGTCACTTGGTCAATCTGGGCTTCTGTTTTCTCATGATGGGAGAGTTGGACGCAAAGGTCCCCAGAGATTCCTGAACTTGCCATTGTTATCCACCTTCTACCCCTTTGGTGACTCAGTCTACCACCTCTGGACTAATATTTCCATTCTTCAGCTCTCCACATCCTGCCTAACACATCCCCATTTACCAGGATTCAGCTCAAGTTCTGTCCCTTCCGTGACCTTTCCTGACTTCTCTCCTCTGAACCTTGTAAAACTGGGTTCTAGTTTTACTAGTTTTCCCATCTCCTACCCATTAGTATCCCCCCACCCCCATTTATTTTCTCTCTAATCATGGACGAGTCATTGAACTCAAGGAATCAATCGTTGCATCTGCAAAAATGGGAATAGTAAGAGTCTATCAGATGGGGGTTGGATCAAAGAATTTCTTGAGGTCTTCTCTCAGATTTGTGCCTATATCAGGAGTTCTAGTTTCCATTCTGGACAACGTATTGTAGGGAGGATCTTGAAAAAGTGAAAAAAGTTAAGAGGATGTCCAGGGCTTTAGGAGAATGAGAAGCCATGCCATACCTGAATCAAATGATTAAGTGAGAAAGGGGAGAAAAAATATTTCGAGGGAACATGAAAGCTGAAGGGTCATTGCCTAGAAGAGGGATTTGATTTAGTCTAATGATGCCAGAGAGAAGTGGCAGCAATGAGAAGCCATAAAGAGAGAGACCCAATGATAGAAGGAAAAATGTAACATTCATAGCTGCCCCAGAGTGGAATGGGTTGATCTGGGGGGTGGTAGTTTCCTCTTCTCAAGAGTTCTATGATCACACTTGTTGGGAGGTCTTTTGGGGGATGAAGTAGACCAGCAAGCCGCTTCAACCCCTCCAGCCTCCAATCTAAGACTTAATCATTCTGCCACGTATTATTCATTTTTAAAAATATGGTGCTCTCTCTTGGTCTCCACAGCTAATCTCCCAGCTCCTCTGCCATACTGTATTCCATTTCCTTCTCTCACATACCCACATCCCTATGCCAGAGCAGTCTGGGCCAAGAAGAGCTAAGGTGCAATCGGGACCAGAGGCAGGGGACTGAATGTGCCTTTGGGATCCTTTGGAACCCAGCTGTCAAGCCCAAACTTCACATCAAGGTAGTGTTGCTATGCATCCTGAGTAAGGGCTTGACCTTGTACAATCCTACTCTACAGAGGGGAAAACCAAGTCCCAGAGATTCATTTTGTGCTCAGTCAGCGCCTCATCCACCTTCTCTTCCCCTCTATTCTTCCCTCCCCAAATTTCTCTGGTCCATTGGGCCTTTGGCCTCAGCCTGGACATTTCCAAGGGCAATGGCAAACAAAGCCAGCTTTACTTGCTGGGCTTCTCTCCTGGGGGAATCCTCAGCCTGTCCTGGGTGGGATGAATGTGCCAGATCTCTGCTTTTATCCCCAGGAAAATAAAGCCAATGAGTAGAGCTACTTGTACTCTACAGGGAAACAGGCTTGATGTTGCAGCCAGAGGAGAGGAGAGGAGATCAATGCAGCAAACCCAACCCAGGATGGGATGGGGGACCTGAGAAACAATAACAACCACTACAATAATAATAACTAACACTGTTTAGTTCTTCCATGTTTACAAAGTGCTTTCTATATAGCATCTCATTTACTCTTCACAATAATCATGTGAGCTAAGTGCTATTATTATCCTCATTTTGTAGATGTGGAAACTGAGGCAGAGGAGCAAACTGACTTACCCAGGGTCACCAACCTAGTGAGTCCCTGGGGCAGGATTCCAATTTTTGGTCCTCCCAACTCTAGGTTAAGCCTGGGTTATCATGATGATTTATTGGTATCAGTGTCTGTGGGCAGCGTGGTGCTGACCAGACAGTTCCTGGCACAGAGACCCTCATGTAGCCTCCTTCCCTCACTTTGACTCCTTAATCCTAACACTAAGCCTTGGTACTATGTAGAGTCCCTCCTCCCTCCTCCTGAGCCTCGCTATAGCTCTGAGCCCCTATTGCCAACAGCCCCAAGACCATAACCCTGGGGCACAGGAGGATGTGGTGAAAAGTCAGTTGGATTGGAAGTCAGAGGAGCAGGATTTGAATCCTGGCTCTGCTATTTATAAATGGGTGATTTGGGGCAAACCCCTTCCATCCTCTGGGTCTCAGGTTTCCTTCTCTGAAAAATCAGAGGGTTACGAAGTCATCTCTAAGGTTCCTACCACCTCTGAATCTCTGGTTCCGTGACCATCCCTGACAGGTAGCCTTTGTTCCAGGCACTGAACCCCAAGGGATGTCCCGTTCTCAGAGCCTGTTCGGCAGATCCTCCATCCTTTCTCTGGCAGCTTAGAGCCTGTGAACTCAGAATGGTAGGGATGGAGGAGTCTGGCGATGGCTCTCTAAGTCTGTCTATTCCAGTTGTAACTTACTTTTCCAAGGGGTGGTGCTGTTGTTGTAGCCCCTGGCTGCTCTCCTGGGGTGGGAGAAGCCTGGGGATTCTCTCTTCTGGGCCCCGGGTCTCCTTGTTATGGTGCTCTCCAGTTTCTCTGGGAACCACATGAGGCCCCTGGGATTCTGTTCATCCCTGGATGTGGAATTGGCCCCACCCTGGCCTGGGCAAGGAGAGACTTCAGTGCCAAGCTGCTGCCAGGTGTGCATACACAGGTGCCATGGACAAAGGATGGGACTAAATAATATGGGCCATGGCATGGCTTTTTCTCACACACAGCTCCTGTATTCTCCCTCCAAGGGAGAGGAGAACAGAAATCTCATCTTCGAAAGATGTTATATGGGCATCTGTCAAGTCAGAGGCAGTGGGGAGGGTGATGGTGCTGGAGTCTAAGGATATGGGTTCAAATATTACCTTTGCTACAAGCTGTGTGGCATTGAGCCAATCACTTAACCTTTATAGGACTCAGTTTCTTCATTTGTATTATGCGGGGGTTGGGAGCAGTAAGTAAACCAGTATGGTTGGACTTTAGGGCATGAGGTAGGGAGCAAAAGACTAGATAGGTAGGAAGAGGGCCAGATTGTGCAAAGCTTTAAATGCCAAACAAAGGAGTTTATAACTTGATCCCTCTGAAAATAAGGAGACACCAGGCTTTGTTGAGTTGGCACTGGTGAGGGGAGTAATATAGTCAGATTTCTGCATTAGGATAAGTACAGTGGAGGATGGATTGCAGTGAGGAGAGCCTTAAGGTACAAAGACCAATTAAAAGGTGATTTCCATTGGTTCTGCCTGGTTTCAAACCCACAGTCCAAGAACATCCTGCCTTCCCCCCTAGATAAGCTGATCAACTGAAATCTCATCACCATGGGGATTGACTCTGCTTTTGATACTCAATACCCTCTCCACGCCTTCAGCTACCCAGCCACTCTGATTGGAGGGCTGGAGGGAGGGGTATTAAGCTCTCTATTTTCCATTAGCTGCTCTGCTTTTTTTCTTGATTTCAACCGGAACAAACATGCCCCCTTTTCTGGACAGTTACCCCTTTACACCTCTCTCTTGTTAGCTTCCTTTTGTGTCTTGTTTCCCTCCATTAGATTCTCTCTCTCTGTCTCTCTTTGTCTTTTTCTCTCTGTGTCTCTCTGCCTTTCTCTGCCTCTCTCTGTCTCTCTCTCTCTCTGTCTCTCTCTCTCTTTCTTTCTTTCTTTCTTTCTTTCTTTCTTTCTTTCTTTCTTTCTTTCTTTCTTTCTTTCTTTCTTTCTTTCTTTCTTTCTTTCTTTCTTTCTTTCTTTCTTTCTTTCCTCCCTCCCTCCCTCCCTCCCTCCCTCTCTCTCTCTCTCTTCCTTCTTTCTTTCTTTCTTTCTTTCTTTCTTTCTTTCTTTCTTTCTTTCTTTCTTTCTTTCTTTCTTTCTTTCTTTCTTTCTTTCTTTCTTTCTTTCTTTCTTTCTTTCTTTCTTTCTTTCTTTCCTTCCCTCCTATTCCTCCCCCCTTCCCTGAGATGGCAGGTATATGGCATAGCTAGCACATGTATTTGCATTTTACTTTTCATTCCCACTGCCTCCTTGCTTCACATCCCCATCACCTGTTGCCCAGACCAAGGCAATTGTCTCCTAATTGTTCTTCCTACTTCTTGTGCCTCCCATTGCTCCTCCATACAGCTAACAAGTTGGCTTCCCTAATGTTCTGTGCTCCCTCCTGCCTCAAGGATAAAATGTAAACATCTTGTTATTGCTTTCAGAATCCTCTATGATCTGGCTCCAACTGGCTTCATGGCATACCACTCCCATCTGTGCAAACCTTGTTCCACCAAATTGGATTAGCATTTTCTGTTTCTTGGTTGGGTTCTGTCCAGTTACTTCTTCACCCCAGGGCCAAACCAAAATACCCCTTCCCAGCCACCATCCCCTGGGATGAGTTATCTTTTCCTACTAGATACTATGTTCTCATCATAGAGAGCAAGAGAGAAAATACCTTTGGCAACCATACATAGAGGGGGATAGGTGATATAATGGATCTGAGTTCTGCTTACAAGCTGTTTGACCTTGATCAGGTCATTTATCTCTATCCACCTCAATTTCCTCTGTAAAATGGGGGTAATAATAGCACCTATCTCATTGAGTTCTTGTTGGAATCAAAAAGATGATATTTGTAAAGCATATAGCACAGTGCCTGACGCATAGTAGGTATTGTATAAAAATATGTATTCCTTCCCTCTTCTGGAAAAGGGAAAAGTTCATGATCAGATAAGGGATAGAGAGGTCACACAAGAGAAAACAGGTGATTTTGATCACATAAAACTTTGCAACAACAAAAACAATGCAACTAAAATTTGAAGGAGAATACATAACTGGGGAGAAAAAAATCTCTGCAACAAGTTTCATTGCTAATGGTCTCGAATCCAAGATATACAAGGAACAGATTGAAATTTAGAAATGAAATTGAGACAAAAACTATTCAAGAGTCTAGACTATAAGGGAAAGTAGGTGGATGCAGTACAACCCAGTTCCCCAACACAACTCTTCCACAAAACCTAGAAAATAAATCACACTAAATTCTGATGAAAAAACTCATGAAAAAACCCCAAGTCATTTTTCTACCCTAAGTTGGCATATGGAGATAAACAGGGGTCTTCAAACCCTGGGGATGAAGTCTAGCCAAGAGGGTGCCACTCTAGAATGAGTCATGAACTGGATCCTGGGGGTCTTTACCAGGAAAAGAATTCCAGTATGCAGTATAGAGGGGCCTTACTGTGTAGGGACCAGAAGGAGATGCCAACTGGAAACTCTATTGCTCATTCCTCAGAGTTGAGTCACAGAACCAGTGTGGACTGAGGAAGGTTTCTCTCTCTAAAGGTAGTGGACCAGAGAAGAAGGAGTCATGTACTGTAAGGGGAAAATTTAGTTTTTGACTGAATATATTATACTAATGGTCACCAGGGATTTGATTCAATCCCAATAAAAATATTCAAGTCAGTTTTTGAATTTTATGGTGGTTTAATTAATATAGAGGGAAGGAATTAAGAAAAAGAGAGAGAGAAAGGGATATAAGATTTCTCCGGCCTAGCTGAAGCCAAGGGAAGTTCAGAGAACTCAGGCATGAGGCCTCCTCAGAAGATAAAAATCTAGCTCGGCTTCCCAAGAGGATAGTGTTTTTGGAAAGTATGTAGACTTTTTTTTACATCACTTCCTATGTCTCACATGTACCAATGGTAGCTTAAGCTTGACTTAGGATAGCCCAGGGGGTCTGTCAGTTGTTTTCTTATTTGTCACTTGCTAGCACATGTCTGTCATAGGCCATCCTCTTCAACACTTAATCCTTACGTAGGGGTGTAGACATTCCTGTTAAGATTTTTTTTTAACTATTCAGGGCATAGAAAATATAAAATTCACAGTGCCTACGTTCTAGGTAAAAAGAAGGAACCGAAATGAACATCAGCTGTGTGTTTCTGACTGTGGAAATGGAGCAGGATCTCAGCTCTATTCCCCAACCCAGGCTCAAGCCTACCCCAGAATAAAAAGGTAAGAGAGCTCAGACCAAGCAGGAGTCTGCAGTCTTTTCTCTCTGAATTAAAACCTTGCTAACTATTTCCAGGGTTGGCTAGAGTAGAATGGAACTCCCACCAAGGGCAAGCCTAAAGTTGTATGCCATAGACCCAAATCCAGCTTGTAAAGCTCACACCAGAAAGGCAGTGAGCAGACTTCACCCTGGAGTGAATGTACCTTTGAATATATCAACAGCTTTCATATCCCCAATGTGAATTGCCCCTGAAATCCTTGAAAAATATAGCACTTGAGGACAGCTAGGTGACTTAGAAATGGGAGGTCCTGGGTTCAAATTTGACCTCAGACACTTCCTAGTTGTATGACCTAGACAAATTACTTAACCCCCCTTGCCTAGCCCTTATTGCTATTCTGCCTTGGGACCAATACATAGTCTTGGTTCTAAGACAAAAGGTAAGGATTTTTAAAAAAAGAAAAAAAGAAAAACATAGTACTTAGTACCTGGAGAAAGCAGCATTAAGATCCCAGATAGTGGAAAACAGGACAAAGCAGAGACCTAATAATCTCTCTAGAATCAGAGAACACCAGGCTTAATGCAAAGTTTGAATTTGGGGAGTAAAGCTGAAAGAATGAGTAAATAAAAAGAGAATCCATTATGAAGAACTCTTATGTTAAGAGGGACATGCAAGACTCAAACCCAGAAAAAGAAAATGAGTCCAGAACATCAAATAAATCCTCAAAGAAAAATCTTGGATTCAATTTCAACTAGAATTTCTGGGAAAAAAATGAAACAAGAATTAAAACTGATTTTATTAATGAAAAGTATGAAATCAATTATCGACTGCTATTGATTTATAGTTAAGAGTTTTGTTAATAATTATACTATCAAAACTGAGCTTTAAGGCTTAGAGTGGTATTGTATAGATCTAATGCCTAACCTTCATAATAAACAAGCAAAATAAGATGCCAGTTGAGGGAGATGAAAAAGATAGAAGGATGATACAACCATCTGATCACAAGATGGTTTCCTAGTACAAGGCTCTATTAGAACAGAGAGGGGTAGATAAAGGAACTTTTAGAGAATGTTTCAGGAAGACGACTACTTCTATGACCCCTCCATAATGCCATGGACTCTGGAAGATCTCTAGTTTAGGAGGGTAATGCAAGATTTGCTGTCATGAAGTCTTCTAAGAGGATGTTGGCCAAATTTGAGTTTTCCTATTGTTTTGATGGATGAAGACCCAGATAGTCAGACAGCATAATTAAGAAACAATCACAACCTTAGTGAAATCTGTGTCACTGGACCTTATGTGCCCACTAAACTGAGTAAAAATGCTGCTCTGACTATATTAAGGGTCTGTGGTTAATGAGGGACCATTGACCTCTAACACTGATAGCTCCTACTCCTGCCAGTAAGTTTCTCATTATTACATATTTATTATGACAAAAGAGAGCACTACAGATAACAACTGGAAAAGAAATGACAGATATGGAGAAAAGACTTGGAAAGAGAACTAATTGTTTAGCACAAAAAACACAAAATATTAATCACTCAAAAGACTCATTGAAAACTGGAATTAACTAAATAGAGGGTGATAATTACATGAGAAAATTAGAAATAGTAAAACAAAGTTATAAGACAAAAAAGTAGAAGAAAATATAAGGAACAACAATTAACCTGGAAAACAGATCAATGAGGGATCATTTAAGAATCACTGGACTAAATAAAAACCATAACCAAAAAAAAAAATAAATAAAGCCATTGTTTGACAAGAAATCATTAAAGAAAACTATCCAAGTGTATTAGAATCAGAAAGCAAAGTGAAAAAGAGGAAGAATCCACTGGTCACCTCCTGAAAGAAATCTCAAAATGAAACCTCTCAGGAATATCATAACTAGAATTCAGATTTTTCAGGTCAAAGAAAATTAATGCAAGCAGCCAGAAAGAAAGAATTCAAGTCTTAGAGTTTATAATATTATATTCCCAAAAAGCAAAAGAGATAGACATGACCAACAATAACAAAACCAGAAAAATTGACTATATAGAGAAAATGAACCTTTGATGAAACAGAGAAATTCCAGGCATTCATGATGAAAAGAAAAACAGAGCCAAGTAGAAATCTTGAAATACAAACTCGGAAATTAAGAGAAATCTAAAAAAAGGTAAACTAGAGAATGCAATTGTAAGAGTAGCTAGGTGGTGCAGTAGATGGAGGGCAAGGCTTGGAGTCAGAAAGGTCTGAATTCAAATCTGGCCTCAGACATACTAGCTGTGTTGCTTTGGGCAAGTCACTTGACCTTGTTTGTTTCATTTCATCATCTATCAAATGAGATGGAGAAGGAATGAAAAACCACTCTAGCATCTTTGCCAAGAAAACTCCAAATGGAATCATTAATATTTAAACACTACTGAACAACAACATATATATGTACATATAAATATATATTTATATACATATATATATATATTCCACCTTAGAATCAATATTATGTGTTGGTTCCAAGGCAGAAGAGCAAGAAGGGCTAGGCAAGGGAGGTTAAGTGATTTGCTCAGGGTCACACAGTTAGGAAGTGTGTGAATCCAGATTTGAACTCAGAACCTCCCGTCTCTAGGCCTGGCTGTCTATCCACTGAGCTACTCAGCTGCCCCCTCCAAAAAAAAAATTTATGGGACTGAACAAGGATAAAGTGTTGGCATTCTAATGGAGGAGGTGATTTAATTTACCACCAGAATTATAATATCATGAGGAGTCATAAAAGGAATCTAACTAGTTTTGTTCTGTTTTGATAACCCTAAAAGAAGAAAGGGAAGGCGGAAATGAATGGGAGTAGGGAGAGTGAAGGAAGGATGGAGGAAATTATCTCAAATAATCGGGTTGTGAAAACAGAAGATTATCTAAGCTATCATTCATTCATTCTTTGTTTATTGAAGAGGAGTAATGACATCATAGGGTACTGCCTTAACTTTTGAATGAATTATATAGAAGTGAGGCAGAGCTGCACCATGCCATCAGCCTCACTCTCTCTTCCAGAGTCATCAAAGACCAGTAGCAAGACACAAGTCGGGACATCTGACAATGGATGGCCTGCAATGCAATGGATGACTTTGGCTTCTTCAATGTCTGACCAAACTCTTAAGTGCCCCCACAGTGCCTGCTTCAATTGCCTTATTAGCATTGAAACAAATTGTCTCAGTCACCCATTTTGCTCTGGGAAGTCTTCACGTGTTTAGGGTAGACTTCCCCCTAATTATACAAACAAGGAGAAAGGGGAGGAGAGAACAGGTTGGACACAGAAATACATTTCACTCAACAGGGAGACTTGAGAGAAAGAGAAGATGGAAGAGAAGTGAATAGAAGGAAGCGTAGATTCAGGGTTGGACTAGTCATAAGCAAAACAAACTCTAATCACTGAGGGTAGATCAAAAGAGATGTTTAAAAGACAGGATGAGAGTATATGATTGGTTTCTGGGTGAGGAAAAGAAAAGAGGGATAGAGGAACAGAAATAGATTGCATCAGACCTAAAGCATGGTGCTGGACACACTCCTCACTCGCCACTCTCTTCTTCTTTGTAAAGAAGGAGTGGGAAACAAGGAAGAGCAAATATAGTCAATCCTCAATTTTCTTGGGGGCGTTTCTAGAAAACAGCATGAAAGTAAAAAATGCTAATGTTTTTACATTAAACCTATGGGAAATATGGAGTTAGTTTCCCACAACCAACCAATATTATAATCTTTCAGTAGAAATTTGTGAAAATATACTTTCCTGCATATAATTTTTTATGACAAAATTTTATGCCTGATGATATGTATTTTCCCCAATATAGTAGTAGCCAAATAATAACCCATAAAATGCAGTACACAAAATAAAAATTGGTAACAGGTAAAATATTTTTTCTCACAATTTCCTAGAAATATGATTTTTTGTGTGTGAACATCTCAATGAAAAAACTGATTTCAGGCAATGTTCACTTTTTATAACACGTAATACCATACATACTGTTCATCTTTTTTTTTTTTAAGCCCTTACTTTCCGTCTTGGAGTCAATACTGTGTATTGGCTCCAAGGCAGAAGAGTGGTAAGGGCTAGGCAATGGGGGTCAAGTGACTTGCCCAGGGTCACACAGCTGGGAAGTGTCTGAGGCCAGATTTGAACCTAGGACCTCCCATCTCTAGGGCTGGTTCTCAATCCACTGAGCTACCCAGCTGCCCCCATACTGTTCATCTTTTATTTTTATTTTTTTTTATTAATATATTTTATTTGGTCATTTCCAAGCATTATTCGTTAAAGACATAGATCATTTTCTTTTCCTCCCCCCCCACCCCCCATAGCCGACGCGTAAGTCCACTGGGCATTAGATGTTTTCTTGATTTGAACCCATTGCTTTGTTGATAGTATTTGCATTAGAGTGTTCATTTAGAGTCTCTCCTCTGTCATGTCCCCTCAACCTCTGTATTCAGGCAGTTGCTTTTTCTCGGTGTTTCCACTCCCATAGTTTATCCTTTGCTTATGAATGGTGTTTTTTTTCTCCTGGGTCCCTGCAAGTTGTTCAGGGACATTACACCGCCATTAATGGAGAAGTCCATTACGTTCGATTATACCACAGTGTGTTAGTCTCTGTGTACAATGTTCTCCTGGTTCTGCTCCTCTCGCTCTGCATCACTTCCTGGAGGTTGTTCCATTCTCCATGGAACTCCTCCACTTTATTATTCCTTTTAGCACAATAGTACTCCATCACCAACATATACCACAGTTTGTTCAGCCATTCCCCAATTGATGGGCATCCCCTCATTTTCCAGTTTTGGGCCACCACAAAGAGCGCAGCTATGAATATTTTTGTACAAGTCTTTGTGTCCATTATCTCTTTGGGATACAGACCCAGCAGTGCTATGGCTGGGTCAAAGGGTAGACATTCTTTTGTCGCCCTTTGGGCATAGTTCCAAATTGCCCTCCAGAATGGTTGGATCAGTTCACAGCTCCACCAGCAATGAATTAATGTCCCTACTTTGCCACATCCCCTCCAGCATTCATTACTTTCCTTTGCTGTTATGTTAGCCAATCTGCTAGGTGTGAGGTGATACCTCAGACTGTTCATCTTTTATAACAATTGTTTGATTTATTAACACCAAGCTTGCAGCTGAGGGGCTGCAGACATTCCATCCAGAAATTATCTAACACCTTTATTTTCTTATTTAATCTGTATCACAGACTTTGTATGCTTGGACTTGACCAGTAATGCAACACAAAATTTCAGTATTAAAGGCAAACAATGAAAATATGCAATGAATGCATACCTTTATAAAGGTAGAATGAACAAGACCAGTGCTGTCCCTAGCAAGATAGAAGTCACTCCACACACATCTTTTGCTCTACTCTGCATTGTCATGAATATGTGTGGTTGTCGATGCTAAAGTGAAAATAAGACTACTATTAAAATTCTGTGAATACTTGAAATTGTGAAAGTTAAATATGTTGATTATATAAGAGATAAGGATGGAGGGAAATGCACAACAATCATAACTGTAAAAGTGAATGGGGGGGGGGGGTGCATCTGGGTAGCTCAGTGGATTGAGAGCCAGTCCTAGAGATGGGAGGTCCCTAGGTTCAAATCTGGCCTCAGACACTTCCCAGCTGTGTGACCCTGGACAAGTCACTTGACCCCCATTGCCTAGCCCTTACCACTCTTCTGCCTTGGAGCCAATACACAGTATTGACTCCAAGACAGAAGGTAAGGGTTTAAAAAAAAGTGAATGGGATGAACTCACCCATAAAACAAAAAAGAATAGCTGAAAGGATTAGAAAACAGAATCCAATAATGTATTGTTTATAGGAAACATACTTGTTTTCAAAACCTGACCATCTATTAAAGCATCAAAACCTCACAAGTCAATTCAGAATTGGATAAATATTAAATATATTTTATAAATCACAATGCAATAAAATATATTCAATAAATGACTACTGAAGAAACATCAAAACTAATTGTAGATTAAACAACAATCCTAAAGAATGGGTGGGTCAAAGAATAAATCATAGAAACAATAGGTAAATTCATGAAATAAAATGATAATAATAAAAGAAAATTCTTGATATGCAATGAAGGCAGTCCCTAAGGAAAAATTTAAATCTTTAAATACTTCAAGCAACAAAATGGAGAAGGAAGAGATCAACAAATTGGCATGCTACTTAAGGGGGAAAATAGAAAACTAACAGACAAAAAGGAAAATTAAATACCAAAATAGAAATCCTAGAAAGCCAAACTAGAGATTAATTGAAAGGAAAACAACAACAACAATAACAACATTAAATTAATAAGCTAAAACTAGGGGCTGTTTAAAAAAATAATAAGATGCCTAAACCATTAAGAAATAGCACAAGGTTGTTGTAAGGACCAAAGGAGATAACACAAATAACAAATAATCATAATAATAATTGAGAGATGAAAGAAGAGTAATAGTGAGTGGTCTGAGGAGATTTCTTGAATGAGATTGGAATCAACCTGCTTTTCTCATGGTTTCTGGGCCCCCAGAAGAGCCATCCTTTACTAGAAGATCCTACAAAGTTGGAACTCTGGGGACTTCCACCTGTCTAGGGGCAAGGGTCTTCTCGTATCAGAAAACCTTACTATTATTTTAGCACTGAGTCCTTCCGTGTTTCATGTATTTGAACATGCCCTTTGTCCATTTGAGGACATCTCTTAGGGTCATCCTGGGAGTTTCTCTTTCAATTGTTATTGTTTCTAGCAGTTCTTCTGAGTCAAATTTTCCATAGTTTTTCATTGTCTCTGATCTCTCCTTGGCTTTACTAAAACAAAATTGATTAAGTATTAACCACCTGCTTTTCTGTTGCCCATTCTTACCCCATTACAGAAAGAGGTCTCCCGTTCCTTGCTTAAAAGTTTGACGAAACGACTCTTATAAATACCAACAAGACAATTTTTAGGAAATGTTGCTGGACCTTTGAGGAAAGGAACTATTTCTTAAAATGACTTTAATTTAAAAGAAACTCAAGGCTATTGAAAGCACAGGTCTAACTACGTCACTCCTTTACTTAATAAACCACATTGGTTTTAGGATTATCAACATGCTACTCTGGCATATAAAGTTCTTCACAAACTGTCCCTTTCCTTCTTTCTTCTGATTCATTGGTCTCCTCCCTCCTCCTCCTCCTCCTCATGACACCATCCACCCATACTAGCCTATTTACAGTTCTGTATGTACAGTGTAGGTTCTCGTCTCCACACTTTAGCCCTGTGAGTCCACCACATCTGGAATGTACTCCTTTCTCATCTCCACCCCTGGAATTCCTAATTTTCTTCATGATTCAGCTTGTGTCACCTTATGCATAAAGCCTTTCTCCATCTCCCCAACTGCAGGTGCCCTTCTTCTCAAAGCTATGCCCTTCTCCCCTTCTCTTGATTTCAAAATCTCTTGACATCATTCCCCACTATCTTTCTTTGTGGTAGACTCTGATAATAAGATAGCTCCTTTCCTAGACAAGGCCAGCTCCTTTATCACCCACACATGATTTTATCCTCTCTTGCCTGGTCCAAAAGATTTTGACCTCAGTTTTATCTATTAGTTCCTTTTCTATGGCCTCGAACACATCCATGTCACGCCATCCTTAAAAACCTTCTCTAGAGCCAGTGATAAATTGGTACATATTTATAATGACTGTCTGGGAAAAAAGTAGAATGAATATATTTTTAAGTTTAACCTACATTACTAACGTTTTCTCCATCACTTTCTTTTTTTTAAAAAAACGCTTACCTTCTGTCAGTAACAACTCTAAAATAGAGGCAAGGGCTAGACAAACAGGGTTAAATGACTTGCCTAGGGTCACACAGCTAGTCTCCATCACTTTCTTAAGTCTAGACCAGAAATCAAGGCGTAAGTTGTAGTGTTGGCTGATTTCTAAGGTAAAATGTTCACACCAAAAATGTAATAATTATACTAAGCTGGTTCCACTGGCTCTAGCTGGCTCCAGCACACCCCTAAATGCCACAGTCTCTCAAGCTATTGCCCAATCTCTCTATTCCCTTTTTTATCCAAACTCCTAGAAAAAACTTTCTGTCCTCACTGCCTTCACTCTCTCTCCCTGACTCACTCTTCAGCAACCTTGTTGTTCAGCAGAAACTGCTTTTTACAAAAATACCAGTGATCTCTCTCTCTTTTTAAACCCTCACCTTCCATCTTAGAATCAATACTGTGTATTGGCTCCAAGGCAGAAGAATGGTAAGGGCTAGGCAATGGGGGTCAAGTGACTTGTCCAGGGTCACACAGCTAGGAAAGGTCTGAGATCAGGTTTGAACCCAGGACTTCCTATCTCTAGGCCTGGCTCTCTATCCACCGAGCTACCCAGCTGTCCCCAAGTGCTCTCTTAATGGCCAAATAGGATGGTCTTTTCTCAGTCCTCAGTCTTCTTGCCCTTGATGCTGTAGAGCATACATACTCTTCAGGATATTTTTGACTTTCTGAGTTTTTAGGGGATTGTTTTCTTCTGGTTCTCCTCCCTGTCTTACTGCTCCTTTCTCCATCTCCTTTGCTCATTCGTTAGGCATTTCCTAAGGCTCTGATCTAGGCTTTTTTTACAGTTCTAAGTAACTGGAAGGTTGTTCAGGGAAGACTCTGGTATGAGGGTTTGCTGAGTCCTTTTCAGGGCTGCTCATCCTCCTTTGGTGTCACACCTGCCACTCAGCTCTTACTTGTGGCTCAAAGAAGCTGTAGCATGGACAGCAGCCATACCCCAGTAAAACCATTACTCAGCAGGCAAGCTAAACCAGATTGAGGGGTAACTAACAAATTGTGGGTGAGGAGGGTGTCTGCCCTAAGCACGTGAGGACTTCCGCTGGCAGAAAGGGAGGAGGAGAACAATTTGTTCCATTTTCTAAGAAGGTGGTACCATAGAGCATTTAGAGCTTTCTTAGGTATGGGAGACTGTGTAATTTACGTGCAAGTCAAGGCAATATCCATAACGTCCTGATTCTTTTTGAAAACCAATGAGGACCCAGAGAGGGAAGGTCCAAATCTGGGCTCAGACTCTTCCTAGCTGGGTGACCCTGGGCAAATTACTTGACCCCCCCATTGCCTAGCTCTTAGGGCTCTTCTGCCTTAGAACCAATACTTAGAATTCATTCTAAGACAGGAAATATGGACTTAAAAAAAAAAGGAAGGAAGAAAGCCAAGGAGGAACAATATTAACAACAACAAGGTTTAATCATCTTATAGGAAGGTGACTCACAGATCTAGATATGAAGCCCCAACCTCTCCCCTAGACATCAGTCCTGCATCACCAACTGCCTATTAAAATTTCAAATTTTCAAACTAGATGTAGTGCCTGGGTCTTCATTTGGAGGTTTTTTGGGGCAGAGGCACTGGAGCAGTCTGCCATTTCTTTTTCCAGCTCATTTTACAGATGTGGAAATGGAGGCAAATAGAGTTAAGTGACTTGCCCAGGGTCACACAGCTTCTAAGAGTCTGAGGCTGGATTTGAAATCAGGAAGTGGATTCTTGTGCTGACGCTCTAGTGGATAGAGCACTTAGAGGGATTATTTTTTATCAATACTTTATATCAAGGAACTGGATTTATTTATTTAGTTACCAGGTGTTCCTACTTCCTGCATTGTATAGCCTGGGGAAAATTTGTTGGGCTAAGGAAATGGCTCACTCATTTTCCTTCTCTTGGATTCTGCTACCTTTCTACTCCTGCCTTCTCAGAGAATCATGGGACATTAAGAGTTTGAAAGGATTGTAGAGTTCATCTCAGGCTGTAATACCTTTGAAGATGGGAACCATGTTGTTCATTTATTTTTTCATCATTGCATTCCCAGCATCAAGTTCATTGAGCTTAACACTTCAGGGAATGTATAACTTCAAGATTGTGGACAATCTCTCCTCCACAGCAGATTGCAACTCCTCCATGTGTGAATCTTAAAACTGCTCAGTCTATACCTTAGAAGATTTGGTTAAGCTATTCCCCATTTTAAACAATGGAGGTACTTGTTCAGGAATGTATTGAGAACTTTAAAATTACTCCACCCTGCTGAGACAGTGCCTTAGGGGAAGATAAAGTTGCAAACTCCTGATTGAACAATGAAAAGTCCCCAACTCATACTTATAGTGAAACAAAAACCTTAAGCTAGGTCTATTTTTAGATCTAATACAAAAGGGTGCTAAGTACCTATAAAGGTTAAATTAATCACTAAAAAGTCAAGCAACTTACAAAAGGCAAGCTTAACAAAAGAGGTGTGAAGTACTCAGAAGATATAATCTACCCAGAGAAGGTGAGAACTAAAGAGTGGTGAGAACTAAGAATGGGCAGTCCTGGGAAAAGCATCTACTGTGATTGGTAGATGTGAAAATTTAGGGGAGGTGACACAAGAGAAATTTCTTTAAAAGGAGAATTCAGTTCAGTTTGTTTTTAGTTCAGTTTGGAAGCTGAATTGGAGGAGCTCAGGAGTTCAGAGGAGGGTCTCTGAACTCAGTTCAGGAGTTGGGGATTTCAGCTTGCTTGGGATGATCTTGTGGTGAGTGATAAAGACTGACTCACTCTCCCTTAAGGCTCAAGCCTAGGCCATTTGGCCTAGGCCCTTTCTACTATTTTCTCTTTCCCTCTCTCACTCTCTCCCTTTCCTTAATTCCTTCATTTGTATTAATTAAAAATCTCCATAAAACCCAGCTGACTTGGATATTTTCATATTTGGGAATTTTCCCATGGCGACCACTTATTTTTAATATAATCAAGACACTGAAAATTATCTTTACAGTTTGGCCGAAACCTTTACAGTTTTGGCAACCCACATTTTCGTGGTTACACATGTACTCTTCCCCTGGATGTTTCTTGATGTTCTGGGCTAGTCCTAACTCAAGCCAGTCCAGTCAGAATTTGAATCAAAAGAGTTACTGGTAGATTATCCATTGCATAACAAGAGATTTTCTTAGCAATAGCATGGAAAGGATACTCAGCACTAGTTCAGGTGCCCAATTTATCTCTAGTTTCCTTTAAAATAATAAATCTGGCTCAAAGGGTATATTTGGTCAGTCTGTCAATGAGTCATAAGGATGTGTCACCTTAATTGACAATGTAACAACTATCCAGTCCAAGGGGCACTGACTACTCATGGGCTAGCCTCTTTGTGTCCTACATGACTGGGAGCCTAGTTCCCTGGACCCCTCAATTAGGAAATAACTAGATCAGTCTGTGTGTTAGGGACCCTAGTAGATGTTGCTACTATCTTCCTTGGCTATGGCCTCCCATAATTCTCTATAGAGCATGCATCTGAATCACTGAAAGGTTCCCTCTGATTTCTATAATATTTCAGAGATGCTAGTGTATTAGTTGGGTCCTCCATTTGTCATTCCTCACTCTCTATCTACATGGTTGGCCTACCTTCTTTTCTATACATGTATGTCCTTAATAATGTCTTTCATGAACTTTGCACACAACGATCATCCTTGATCATGTGCTTTTTTCTGCCTACTATACACCCACCATGTTTTTTGTTCATTACCCAGGTGTCATTCCCTGTGACCCACAACCATATGGCATCATCACTAAGCAAATATTGGTGTTGAAGAAGGACCTTTCCTTCACTAAACAGCTTAGAATAAATGAAGGCACAATATAATTTCCCAAATGTAACTTACCCCAATTTCATTCTCCTATTGTTCATCTCTAGTACTTGTCCACTAATGAACTAAGTCAATGTACTGCCCATCCAATTGCATATCATAACCTGTGTAAAATACATTTATCATTCACTTAGTTTTTCCTATGTGGATTGCAAGGCTGCCTTCCTTCCTTCCTTCCTTCCTTCCTTCCTTCCTTCCTTCCTTCCTTCCTTCCTTCCTTCCTTCCTTCCTTCCTTCCTTCTTTCTTTCTTTCTTTCTTTCTTTCTTTCTTTCTTTCTTTCTTCTCTCCTTTCTTTCTTTCTTTCTTTCTTTCTTTCTTTCTTTCTTTCTTTCTTTCTTTCTTTCTTTCTTTCTTTCTTTCTTTCTTTCTTTCTTTCTTTCTTTCTTTCTTTCTTTCTTTCTTTCTTTCTTTCTTTCTTTCTTCTTCTTTCTTTCTTCTCTTCTTTCTTCTCTCTTTCTTTCTTCTTTCTCTCTTTCTTTCTCTCTTTCTTTCTCTCTTTCTTTCTTTCTTTCTTTCTTTCTTTCTTTCTTTCTTTCTTTCTTTCTTTCTTTCTTTCTTTCTTTCTTTCTTTCTTTCTTTCTTTCTTTCTTTCTTTCTTTCTTTCTTTCTTTCTTTCTTTCTTTCTTTCTTTCTTTTCTTTCTTTCTTTCTTTCTTCTGCTTTAGAATCAATATGAAATATTAGTTTTAAGAAAGAAGAAAGTAAGGGCTATGTAATTGAAATTAAGTGACTTGTCCAGGGTCACACAGCTAGGAAGTGTCTAAGGCCAGGACCTCCTGTCCCTAGACCTGGCTCTCTATCCACTTGGTTACCTAGCTGCTCCAAGGGACAGATCTTTGAGTATCTAAGAGATAGCCTATGTAGCTTGTATAGACAGCCTCTAATTAGCTCTTATTAGCCAACTATGTGATAAAAGGAGGCTTTTTAAAAATTAAGTTTATTTATTTATTTATTTAATTTGGACTATTTTTCCATGGTTACATGAATCATATTCTTTCCTTCCCCTCCTCCCAGCCTCCTCCCTTAGCCAACAAGCAATTCCACTGGATTTTACAATGTTATTGATCAAGACCTATTTCCATATTATTGATATTTGCACTAGGGTGATCATTTACAGTCTACATCCCTAATCATATCCCCATTGAACCATGTGATCAAGCAGTTGTTTTTCTTCTGTGCTTCTACTCCCACAGTTCTTTCTCTGGTTGTGGATAGTGTTCTTTCTCATAGATCCCTTGGGATTGTACTGGATCTTTGTTGCTAGTAGAGAAGTCCATTATATTCAATTGTGTCATTTTCCTCTGGAGGTGAAGAGCATTCTTTGTCATAAATCCCTCAGAATTGTCCTGGATCATTGTATTGCTGAGAGTAAAGGTATCACAGTTGATCATTTCACAATATTGCTGTTGCTGTGTATGTTTTCCTGGTTCTGCTTATTTCACTCTGCATCAGTCCATGAAGATCTTTACAGATCTTTCTGAAATCATCCTGTTCCTCATTCCTTAGAGCACAACAGTATTCCATCACCATCCTATACCGTATCTGTTTAGCCATTCCCCAATTGAGGGACATCCCTTTAGTTTCCAATTCTTTGTTACTACAAAAAGTGCAACTATAAATATTTTTGTACAAACAGGTCCTTTCCTATTTTTTTTTATCTCTTTGGGATACAGATCTAGTAGTAATATTTCAGGATCAGTAGGTATGCATGTGTTTATAGCCCTTTGGTCATAGTTCCAATTGCCCTCCAGAATGGTTGGATCAGTTCACAACTCCACCAACAATGTATTAGTGTCGCACTTTTGCCACATCCCCGCCAACATTTACCATTTTCCTTTACTGTCATATTGACCAATCCAATAGGTGTGAGCTGGTACCAAGGACTTCTTCTTAAATAGAAGCTGGAAACAAGTGTGTCTCCTCTCCCAAGCTCTTACCAATTTTATCCTTCATACAGGCATGGGACATCGAGTAATCAATTTCTGTTAATGTTCTGTCTTAGGCAATGAACGGGTACGCTGGGTTACATATATTTAGTTAGGTACAGAATAGATAACTTGGGAGGAAAAGCACTATCATCTTGAGATCATCTAAAAGATCACCTCCAAGAGGCTGTCTGAGCTGGGACCTGAAGGAAACTTGGGATATAGGCAACCTAGGGGGGAAAGGAGGGCATTTCAGGCATGAAGGACCCCAGTTGGAAGGCACATCGGTGAAAATGGAGTATCTTCATGAGGAATAGGGAGAAGGATATGTGGAGGGAGGGGAAAGTGTAACAAGTTTGGAAAGATAAGTTGGGGACAAGTCACAAAGGCCATTAAATGGCAAATAGGAGTTTGTAGTTGATCTTAGAGATGATCAGGAGACCTTGGAGTTTAATTGAGTAGGGAAATAACATGCTCAGACTTTAGAAAAATCGTTTTGGCAGCTGTGTGAAGACTGGATTGGAAAAGGTCAGGTTTTCTCTAATATTTTGGAGGAAGAGAGAAAAAAAAATAAACAAACCTTGATGAGTCAGCATAGAAACCTAGCTAACCTGGAAAATGGGAAAAAAAAATCCTGACTCCCCCCAGCTGAACTTTTTTTTTTAACCTTTTTGTTCCAGTATCATTTCTAAGAAAGAAGAATAGTAAGAGCTAGGCAATGGGGGTTAGGTGACTTGTCCAGAGTTACATAGCTAGGAAGTGTCTGAGGTCAAATTTGAACCCAGGACCTCCCAACTCTATCCTGCCTTTCCCAGCTGACTCAGGAGACCTGGCTTAGAATCTCACTTTCATCCCCAGTATAGTTATTCCCAGGTTGAGGGAGAAAGCTTGAGATAAGAGAACTGAACTTGGGAAGCAGGAGACGTGGGTCCAAGCCCCCGATCTGCCCTTATTAGCCGTCTGAATTCCCTTCCCCTCATAGATCCTTGGCTTTCTGATCTCCAAACAGGGCCAAAAATTCTTGCACCACTTGCCTTACAAGATTGTTGATAGTAGAGGGCTTTGCCAAGCCTGAAGTGTCAGAGGAAGGGGAGCTGCTCGTCATACAACAACTTTTGATAAACAAGCTCTCTTTAAACTGTCAGAATTCTTCTGCTTATGTTTACCAGGCAGTTACCCTTTTATCTCTTACCTAGGCAGAAGACTGTCCTGTCAAGGCTAACATGATTGGACTTATCCAGACTTTGACACTCTGATGCCAATCCATCCTCCCGGAGTTCTCAGGAAAGCGGGAGCCACTCTCTTCCTGGAACCCCAAACTACCTTCTCCTAACAAAACCCAAGGTTACTGACAAACATTCAAGTTGCTTCCTCTTAACAAATGTCAAGGGATTAAATAAAAATGTTCCTGGGCTGAGGAAGTCAAGGACTAGAACTGGCTCAGGTCCCAGAGAATGCACCTGGTGGGAAGAGCTGTTGCCTCATTTCCTTCTCCAGTCTCTATTGGGCAGGAAAGATGGCAGCATTCCAATTTGTTCCTTCCGTAAACATGCATTAAGCACCTACTGTATATAATCCCCCTTCCCACCAGGAAAATTGTTCAGCCATTTTTCAGTTGAGTCTAACTCTTTGTGACCCCATTAGGGGTTTTCTTGGCAGAAATACTGAAGGGGGTTGTCACTTCCTTCTCCAGCTCACTTGATAGCTGAGGAAATTGAGGCAAACAGGGGTAAGTGACTTGCCCAGGGTCACCCAGCTAGTAAATGGCTGAGTCTAGATCTGAACTCAGGAAAATGAATCTTTCTGACTCCAGGTCCCCTTCTCTATCCACTGTGCCATCTAGCTGCCCACTAGGAAAACAAAGACAAAAATTGAATAGACCCTGCCCTCAAGAAGCCTATATTCTATTTTATTGGTACAACAGAACATGTATATAGCTCGGGATACATAAATGTATAGAGTGCTTATATACCTTATATATTTATGTGTACGTCAAGTATAAGATATTTAAGGAAAACAGAGCACTAAAAATTGGGGAAGGAGGCAAAGTATAGCAGGCAGCCCTTGAGGAAAGTGTAATGTGGTAGAAGGGAAAGAGCCCTGGCTTTGGAGTCAGAGAAGCTAAGTTCAGATCTTACCTCTGATGCTTGGGCTCATCTAAGCCTCAGTTTCCTCATCTATAAAAACGAGGGTGTGGAAGTGGGTGGCCCTGGGTCCCTCCCAGCTCAACATCTTGGGTCCTGTGACATTTTTTTTCACTGTGGAATTTAGGCATTTATTAAGATAAACCAGAGGGAATACAACCTAAATGACCTACATAATTAAATATTTATGAGGGTACCCACCAGTTCAGGGGTTCTGTACCTCGGATTCACAATTTTGTTTGTTTAACGATTTGACAACTATTTCAAGAAGCTTCGTTTCCTTTGTAATCCTACCTATTTTGTTCTATGCATTTAGTAACATTTGGAAAGAGGGTCTCTAGGCTTCGAGAAGTGGTCCTAAGGGTCTGCATCTCGTACACATGCAAAGAAGGCTGAGAACTCCTGAGCTACGCAGTGGGACCCTTGCGTATACCTCTCTATGACTCAGTTTCCCCATCTACAAATTGAACTCGTTGGACCATACACTTGGGATGCATATTTGATCTAAATCCAGGTCCCTGTCAGTTCCAAAGCAATGGTTCTGTGATGAGCTTGGAGGCTTTCGCAGCAGCAGCATTGAGTTTTACTTGTATACATTTTTCTCAGGACTTTCTATTGAAAGGAGAATTTTGGAGTGAACGCACTTGGGCAAGGAGGGCTTCTTCAGAACTCAAGGCTGCAGCATTTCTTCTCCTCTGTGACCAGGTAAAACCTGTTGTGTAAATGAGAGAAGACGAGTTGGCGGCGTGATAGAGACCGGACAGCTCTGCTCTAAGGGGCTCCAAAGCTAAAGGGAGAAATGGGTGGAGGAGGGAAGTTTCGAATAATCTCTGGAGGTCCATCCTGGAGAAGGAGACGAACAGAAGCAACCGGACACGTGGCAGGTGCTCACGTGGATAACTGGATGGGATATGAAGCATGGAGGTGACCCTCCCGTCTCTCACGTTATTTCAGCAGAATACAAATCCTGCACTTGATCACATGGGTTGATGGGGACGTGACTGGGGATGTAGACTCTAAGCGGTCACCCGGGTGCAATTATCAATGATATGGAAATGGGTCTTGATCAATGACACATGGAAAACCCAGTGGAATTGGGTGTCGGCTATGGGAGGGGGTGGAGGGAGGGAAAGAACATGAATCCTGGAACCAAGGGCAAATAGTCTAAATTAATTAATTAAATAAAAATTTCCAAACAAACAAAAAGAGTACAAATTCCAGCCGATGCTTTGCAAGATGCTAAGGCTATAGAAATGGCCTAATGATGAACGGAATGGCTGTTGTCTGAAGATCTACCTAATGGAGAGGCTCAGCAGACCTCTTGGGTCCTGTGACATTAAAAAAAAAAAACAACTCTTACTTTGTGTCATAGAATTGATACTGAATATTGATTCCAAGGCAGAAGAGTGGAAAGGGCTAGACAATGGGGATTAAGTGACCTGGCTCACCCAGGAAGGAAGTGTCTGAGCTCAGATTTGAACCCAGGACCTCCTGTCTTCAGATCTGGGCTCTATCCACTGAGCCACCCAGATGCCCCAGTCCTACGACATTGAGACATCTTCTTTGAAAGTGTAACCACCCCCAATGTCTCGATTTCCATTGCTTAAAGTTTTTGCCAATTCACAATTCCTCTCAGGAAGCTCCTTTTTGATTGTGAACTGAACTCCCATCACCGCACGCAGATCTTTCCTGTTCAGATCCTGGTTTGGCTTCCAAATGCTCTTTCCTCTCTGGGTCGATTCTGTAACTTGAGCTTGAGTTCCGTCTGCCATGTTTTTCCTGGCATTCCCCCCTTGGTTCCTCTGTCACTCTGACACCTCGTTTCACTGGATCTTGCCTTTCTCACCTGTCAAACAAGGGAAGGTCTGGCTAGATGACATGCCGGACCCTCTCCAGCTGGACATCCGCGAGGCTCTCCCCCCTTTTGTCTTGGTATCCCCCAAACCTGGCAGGGCCCGACACTTTGGGTGCTCACCCAATGCTTGTTGGGCCATGAATCTTGGGGTTGCTTTCTGTGGCCTGCAAGGGAAGGTTATGTCAGAGGATCTCAGAAGAAAGGCGGCCTTGAAAGCCTGAAGAGTTTGTCATTGCCCAGAGATAAAGGGAAGCCGGACTCCAGAGGGGACAGAGGCTGGTCAAGAACATAACATGGAAGCCCCTCGAAAGAGCTGGGACGTGGGGCAGCGAGCAGGAGAAGCTGGGGAGCTCCAGGAGAGAGCTAGGGATCGGGGGCAAGAATGCAGGGAGGGACAGTTCCAGAGAGACCCTCCAAGAGGAGGTTCCCAGGGGTGGAATGCAGAAGACTCTGGCCTGTCCCTGGAATGCCGCAGCAGCTCAAGTGGCTGCTTCACCTGTACGGAATGTCCATCTTAGCAAAAGGTCTAATCAGGTCCTAAATGTCACCTTCCATGCCATTCATGCACCATGGACTGAGGGGCCTGTGGGAAGGTGGATACTGCTTATATACATGTATAGAAACACACTCTGTGTGCGTATGTGTATGTATATACATCAACACGCAATGTAACACATAGCATGTATTATGAATGACGTGTGATTCATATTTGAATGTGTTTCATGTGTGATATTAGATCATTGCCAGGGTTACGGGTGACTCTGAGGTCTGGAAAATCCACGTAAAATATTTTGACCTTCCCTTCCTACTACAGAAGTCTGAATTTTTTCTCCTTTTATGGGGTGTTTCCAGGAAAGAAATTGTGTACATTTATGGAATCAAAAGGTAAAATATACTGATATTATTTGACACCATGCATATATTTTATTTATTTCCAAGTTTCTAAACTTCTGTGTCATCTGCTGTGGTCTTCATGTGTCATCTGTGGCTTCTGTAAAACTCCCCAAATTCCCATTTAATCTTTTACACCAACTCTTTTTCTAAAGTATTTTTATATGAAAATTTTATTTAATTAGTCAATTTAGAACATTATTCCTTGGTTACAAGAATCATATTCTTTCCCTCCCTACCCTCCCCTCCTCACCCCCTGCCCTTCCCATAGCTGAAGCACAATTTCACTGGGTATTACCTGTGTCCTATTTCCATGTTGTGATGTTTGCATTAGGGTGATTGCTTAGAGTCTATATCCCAATCATATCCCCATCGACCCATGTAGTCAAGTAGTTGTTTTTCTTCTGTGTTTCTGCTCCACAGTTCTTTCTCTGAATGTGGATAGCTTCTTTCTCACAAGTTCCTCTGGATTGTCCTGGGTCATTGCATTGCTGCTAGTAGAAAGTCCATTACATTTGATTGTGCCACAGTGTATCAGTCTCTGTGTACAATGTTCTCCTGGTTCTGCTCCTCTCGCTCTGCATCACTTCCTGGAGGTTGTTCCAGTCTCCATGGAATTCCTCCACTTTATTATTCCTTTGAGCACAATAGTGTTCCATCACCAACATATACCACAATTTGTTCAGCCATTCCCCAATGGAAGGGCATTCCCTCATTTTCCAATTTGTGGCCACCACAAAGAGTGCAGCTATGAATATTCTTGTACAAGTCGTTTTTCCCATGATTTCTTTGGGGTACAAACCCAGCAGTGCTATGGATGGATCAAAGGGCAGACAGTCTTTTATCGCCCTTTGGGCATAGTTCCAAATTGCCCTCCAGAATGGTTGGATCAGTTCACAACTCCACCAGCAATGCATTAATGTCCCGATTTTGCCACATTCCCTCCATCATTCATTACTTTCCTTTGCTGTCATGTTAGCCAATCTGCTAGGTGTGAGGTGATACCTCAGAGTTGTTTTGATTTGCATCTCTCTGATTATAAGAGATGTAGAGCACTTTTTCATGTGCTTATTAATAGTTTTGATTTCTTTGGCTGAAATTGCCTGTTCATGTCCCTTGCCCATTTGTCAATTGGAGAATGGCTTGATTTTTTACAATTGATTTAGCTCTTTATAAATCTGAGTAATTAGACCTTTGTCAGAGGTTTTTATTATGAAGATTGTTTCCCAGTTTATTGTTTCCCTTCTAATTTTGGTTGTCTTACGCCAACTCTTAATGAGGAACTGTGATGGGGAAAGTCTCAATGTGGAAGAGATACCCAAATATGTGTATCAGGATATACTAAATGCAAGATATACTATACTATACACATAGATACACAGTATGTACATATACCCAGTATGTAGAGGGACTGTTTGTGCATATAAATGCAAATAATATATGTATATAAAATATGTATGTTATGTATGTGTATATACCTACACTATGTGTGCATATGTGTATAGATGATATAACATATATGTGTTATGTGTATATAGATGTCATAAATACCATTACTGTATATTAGATATACACTGTCTATATAATGAGAGAGTATGTTTACCGTCTATGTGTGTACAATGAATATGTATATATACGTGCAAAATATATACACATACATGCATATCTTCATCTATACCTACACGTCTATAGTTTTCTTTCCTTCCTTCCTTCCTTCCTTCCTTCCTTCCTTCCTTCCTTCGTTCCTTCCTTCGTTCCTTCCTTCCTTCCTTCCTTCCTTCCTTCCTTCCTTTTTCTTTCTTTCTTTCTTTCTTTCTTTCTTTCTTTCTTTCTTTCTTTCTTTCTTTCTTTCTTTCTTTCTTTCTTTCTTTTCTTCCTTCCTTCCTTCCTTTCTTTTCTTTCTTTCTTTCTTCTTTCTTTCTTTCTTTCTTTTTCTTTCTTTCTTTCTTTCTTTCTTTCTTTCTTTCTTTCTTTCTTTCTTTCTTTCTTTCTTTCTTTCTTTCTTTCTTTCTTTCTCTTTCTTTCTTTCTTTCTTTCTTTCTTTCTTCTTTACCTTCCTTACCTTCCTTACCTTCCTTTCCATCCTTCCTTCCTTCCTTCCTTCCTTCCTTCCTTCCTTCCTTATTTTCCTTCCTTCCTTTCCTTATTTTCCTTCTTTCCTTCCTTCCTTCCTTCCTTCCTTCCTTCCTTCCTTCCTTCCTTCCTTCCTTCCTTCCTTCCTTCCTTCCTTCCTTCCTTCCTTCCTTTCTCCCTTCCTTTTTCCCTTTCTCTCTCTCTTTCCCTCTTCCTTTTATTCTTTCTTTCTTTCTCCCTTTCTTTCTCTAATATTGAAATATATTTTGCATACAAATATATATTTGTATACACACACATATATGTGTGTGTATACATTGATGGGCTAGCCCTCTAGAGTGTCTATCTAAATACAGGTTGCAATCTTATAGAGATACAAGGATAAAATACAGCATGGCCTCTACCCTAAGGAAGCTTATATTGATCAATTATTAACAAGTTAACAAGCATTAATGAATTAATCATAACTAATATGTTGATAACAGGGCAACTGGTACAGTGGATAGAACACTGGGCTTGGGATTAGGAAGATTCATCTTCCTCAAATCTGGCCTCAGCACTTACTAGCTATATGACCCTGGGCAAGTCACTTAACCCTGTTTCCCTCAGTTTCTTCATCTGTAAAGTGAGCTAAAGAGGGAAATGGCAGTATCTCTGCCAAGAAAAATCCAAATGAAATCATGAAATGTTGGACATGATTGAAAAAAATGAATGAACAACAAACTCTTATACATACATACACATAGATATATAGCTATCAATCTATATTTATATCTACATATAAAGATGTGGAAGACACTGTGCTAAGCACCTTATAATTATTTTCCCATTTGATCCTCATAACAACCCTGGGAGGCAGATGCTACTATGGTCCCCATTCTACAAATGGATAAATTGAGGCAGTGGTGAAGTGACTCCCTCAGAGTCACACAGCTAGTCTTTGAGGCTGCATTTGAACTCAGGTCTTCCTGATTCCAGATCCAGTGTAGTATTCACTGTACTTACTACCTTCCTGCCTATTAAACACCCATTATGCACCAAGAAGTATACTAGATGTTGGACAGTCCTTACCCCTCAAGGAGGTTATATTCAATGGAAGGTGGAGGTTGAGAGTGAAAGGAGGAGAGAGCAGGGCAGGGTACACAAATGAATAGGAAAAGAAATGACAGAAACATTTACAAATTCACTACTTCTTCTGTGAGATCCCAAACAAGGGATCTTCCAGCAAAGGGTCTCCAAATTTTTTTGCAATGTTCATTTCTTCTAATTTGACTGACAACATTATAGGAAAGCTCTCAACCAGCAAAGATCCCCCAAGTTACCAAGAGTATCAGAAAGGCGGCATTCTAAGTAGAAAGCCTTGTAATCACAGGTATCTTAGGAGTTGTGGTGTCTCGACTACATAAAAGCAAAAAAAAAAATTGAACAAATTTATCTTTCATCTTTCCTATGTGCCAATCACTGGTATAAAGACAGCGAAGCAGCTTTTGCCTTTAAGGAGTTTCTATTCTATTAATCAATCAGCATAAGTGCAATGTAGCAAGAACCCAGACTGTGTCAAGAACTCTCTCTTTGCTTTTCTCCCTGCGTTTCTCCCAGAGGTCAACAAAGGAAGAGCATCTTTTTCTTGCTCTTTCTTTCCCTGCACTCCATTGACTATTGGCCATTGTGATAAAGGATGGAAAGGTTTGCAATTCTTAATTTCCTGAAGTGATCTCTGCTCTGGGACAATCTGCTACCCCTTCAAGTTCTCTTTTAGTGATCCAAGCTGAGATAGAGAGTGGTCATTAGCTCTTTACTCATATAGGGAAGGAGTGTCTCTGGGGACTAGTTCACCATTTCACATAAACTAACCAACCTCTCACCAGCCCAGGGGTTCTCCTTTATTCCCTTCTTTCAGATCCAGTGCATCCAGCAGGGCTCAGAGACAGTCTATGAAAGGGACCATGCGGCCAGTAAACCCTGGCAGCAGAGAAGAGAGCTAACAATGGATTCCATACTGAGTCTTCTGAGTCAGGAGTTGAGCAGTAGAGAGAAGCAGGTCCAGGAAGACTAAATGAGTGGCGGCCCAGCAAAGAGATTTCATGTCATGAGAAACAATGTGAGAAGACAATGAAAGGATTCCAGGTCTTTAGAGCACCGGAGGCACATGTCATCTAGCCTGCTTCTAATTACTAGTATATTAAAATTGTGTCTACTCTCCCCAATTAATCTATCAACGAGCTAGGATAGATACAAAAAAATGGAACAACTCTACTTTCAAAGAATCTACATTCTAATGGGGAAAACAAATACATGTGAAAATATATATGGCATAAATAGAAAGTTAACAATAATAACTAACATTTATATGACATAATATTTCAGGTTCTGTGCAAAGTGCTTTAAAATTATTATCTCGTTTGATTGTCAGGGCAGTCTGTCTGAATAGCCCTTAGAAGTAGGTCTCTATTTCACAGATGAGAAAATTGAAGCAGAATTAAATGACTCATCCAGGGTCACACAGCTAGTAATTGTCTGAGATCAGATTTGAACTTGTCTTCATGACTTCAGGCCCAGTACTGTATCCACTGAGCCACTTGGTTGCCCAATAAATGCATACACATTTAGAAAGTAATTAAAAACCAGATGCTTTGGAAAGGAAGGCAAGAGCAGTTGGGAGGGCTCAGGAAAAGTTTCTGGCAGAAGATGGTGACCAAGGTGCATCTTAAAAGAAGAGAGGAGCTTTATTAGTTGGAGGTAAGGAAAAGGTGCATTAACGGTATGGAGAACAACCAGGGCAAAGTCTTGGAGATGGGAAATGAAATATGTGAAGAACAGGGAGAACTAGTTTGCCTTGATTGAAGAATCAAAGGTGGGGTGAGGGAGAAAATGACATATAATGAGGCTGGAAAGACAAATAATGTATTTGGTAAAAGCCTTGTGATCCTATTTGGGGTTTTCTTGGCAAATATACTGGAGTAGTTGGCCATTTCCTTCTCCAATGAACTGAGGCAAATAGTGGTTAAATAACTTGCCCAGGGTCACTCCAGTAGTAGGTTTCTGAGGCCAAATTTGAACTTAAATCTTCCTGATTCTAGACTCAGCACCCTATCCGCTTTACCACCTTGATGTTTAATTGAAATTAAATATTTATCTGGGAGACTATTCAAGTCATACCAATTTCCCACACACACAACTTAGCCCCAACCTATCTTTCCAGATTTATTTTACATCATTCTTTCTCCTGCACTGTACAAGTCAATCAAGCAAGCCTTCTCTCTGTTCCTCATTCATGGCTCTCCATGTCTTCTCTTGTTCTCTGCATTGGCCATCCACCATACCTAGACTGTACTTCCTCTTCATCTCTACCTCAAAGAATCCCTCACATCCTTCAAGGCACAGCTTGAATGCCATTTTCTACTTCTAGCTTTTCCTAAGTTCCCTCAATGCTATTGTCTTTCCTCCCACATTTCCTTATATTTAACTTGTTGTTTCATAGTTTTCAGTCCAGTCTGTCTGATTCTTCGTGACTCCATTTAGAGTTTTCTTGGCAAATATCCTGGAGTCATTCCCTTCTTCAGCTCATTTTATATATGAGGAAACTGAGGTAAACTCAGTAAAGTGACTTGCCCAAGGTCATATAGCTAGAAAGTGCCTGAAGTCACATTCAAACTCAGGAAGATGAGTCTTCCTGACTCTAGGACTGGGACTCTGTACACTCTGGCACCAACTAGCTGTATTTCACTACCTTTCATTTATTTAAGTTTTATTCTCTGCGTATTTATATATGTATATGTTGTCTCTCTTCCTTGTTGGAATATAAGCTCTTTGAGAGGAGATGTTGCTCATTCTTATCTTTGCATCTCAGTCCCTGGCACGATGCCTGGTACACAGTAGGTATTTGATAAATGCCTGTTGAGTTTCTTGGAATTTAAGGGGTGTACGTTGTCTTGGACCTCTATCTGCCCAGGCAGGATCTCAAGATCTGGATGTTGGCTTGGGTTCAGGTCCAGAACCTGGCACAGGAGATGTGGGGTGGGGGTGTGTGGCTTGCTCTTGGCTTGCTCCTCACTCCTTGTTATAGCCTCCTGCTGTCTGTGCTCCCCTCTCGCTCCAGTGCCCCAGATGTTCTCTGCCTACCTTTTAGGTTTTCTCTTCTTGAAAGTTATTTCACTCTGTCTTCTTGTTAGTTCTTTCACTCCTCTCTTCATTTTGTGATGTTATTTTAAGATTGGTTGGAAAGGATTCTCATGAGGTTTTGAGCTTCCCTGCTTCTACTTCGCCTGTCTTGGTTACTGTTGAGTTTCTGATTCCAGGAGCAGTACATTTGTTTGTTTACCTTTCCACAGCCCCTTCATTACTGACACTCCCTTCTTTTTTGTACAGGGACTAAGGGATCTTTTGTCATTTTTGCCAGTTTGCTGGCATAGCTGTTATCTGTCCAGCACCACTGAAACAGGTCTTGCCTTCAAGGAACTTGCATTCTATTAAGGGAAATACAATATACAAATACAAAATAATTTCTGGGTAGGAGCAGTCTGGTAGAATCAGGAAAATGCCTCCTACAGAAAGTGACTGGAGCTGAGAAGTGAATGAAGCTAGGAGTCCCAAGAGTTGGAGGTGAAGCATCTCATTGGTTATGGGGATGAAATGAGAGAGGCAGAATAGTTCAGGGTCATTTGGGGGTTTTAAACCTATTGACCAGGAGGATCATGGTGTCCTGAACACAGATGAGGTAGTTGGGAAGTGGAGTGACTTGGGAATAGGATAGTATCTTGAGTTTTCTGGGAGGAAGGGGCTTCACTAAGCCCCCACTCTCAAGGACTGAGCTGCCTGTGTGACAGATTCAGGAACAATCTGGGGCTAAATCTAGATCTGGAGACTTCAGAGTAGAGTTGCACGTCTAGAACTATAAGATGCCACAATCTTATCATGTCTTCGGAACCTTCTGAATTGTGAGTTTACAAGCTCTTTTCTGTGGGAATGGAGAGATGGGGGAACTCCCTGGCAGGGGAAATGATCAAGGAAGCCTTTTCTAGAGCAGACCCAGTTATGGGACCCAAGGGATTGTTAGGATGTTGAGATACAGACTCCTAGGGAGTTAACAAGAGCCAGGCATTGGTGTGTGTGTGTGTGTGTGTGTGTGTGTGTGTGTGTGTGTGTGTGTGTGTGTAAGACCAGCTAGGTTGGTTCTTTCTTGGTGGAGGGAGGAGGTGGTTAGAGCTGACTTGCACAAGAAAGAGTCTTGGATTTGGCAAGCCTGACTCTGCTACTTTGTACCTGTATAACCTTGAGGAACCCTCTTGGTCTCAGTTTCATCATCTGAAAAATAGATGGGCTAGAAGATGACTAAGTACTCTTGTAGCTTTATAGCTCTGCTTCTATGGGCCCAGAGGGGCCCTGTGGGACGCCGGCCAGGATCTAGGAGTCTGGATTTCTCTCCCAGACTCTTTCCAACAGACGAAACTGTTTTGCAAACACAAGTGCTGCCCTATTTTAAATGTGGTCTTACTTCATTTGTTTGTTATAATAATCCTATGAGGTCAATATAGTATGTATATCTTCCTTCTTAGAATCAATACTGTATTTTGGTTCCAAGGCAGAAAAGCAGTAAGGGCTAGGCAATGGGGGTGAAGGGACTTGCCCAGGGTCACACAGCTAAAAAGTGTCTGAGGCCAGATTTGGACCCAGGATCTCTCATCTCTAAACCTGGCTCTCAATCCACTGAGCTACCCAGCTGCCCCACCCCCTCACTCCTGTCCCCAGAAATTTTTATTATTGGCATTTTACGGAGAAGGGAATAGAGGCTCTGATAAAGATACCAAGCTCATAGATTTAAAGTGGGAGGAGACCCTAGGAACCATCTATTCAAGTCCTCCTCATTTTATAGAGGAAAAAGTCAAGTTTCAGAGAGAATTTGCCCATGATCAAATAAGAAATAGAGGAAAAATTTGAATCCAGGGCCCCTGACTCAACCAATATTGTTTCCACTGTACTAGACTTGTTCTTGTTCTATTCTGAGACTCAGAAACTCCAGAATGTCAATGCTGAAAGATATTTTACCAGCACTAGCAATGATTAGAGATCATCTAGTCCAACCTTCTCATTTTTTGGATGAGGGAACTGGGGCCCAGAGAGGGGAAGGGACTAGCCAGAGGCAAAAAATCTGCTCTGGCAATAATTCCCACCTTCTGTTCTTTTCCTTTGTCCTGTCCTGTTCTTCCCCTCCCTCCTCTCTTCACAACTCACGAATCTAGTTTCATTCTGGCTGGAGATGAATTCACTCAGAAGTCATTTATTGAGGCCCTTGTTGGAGGTGCCTCTAATCGTGGTTTAATCCTGAACTGGATGTCTTTCATTCATGAACATTCATTGATGCTGGAGCTGGTCTGTTCTAAGTCTCAGAACAACTCTGGAACCCACAGTCCTACTCCCTAGGGGAGGCCTTCTTCCTCTGCCAAAGCAGATGGACCAGTGCAATCACCCCCCTACCATCATCGAATCTGTGTGGGTCTTCTCCCCAGCTGAAAAGGCCACTACTGTTGGAGCCATTTCATCTTTGGCAACTCTTATGTGTGTTCTCATATAAACCACCCAAGGGGATCCCCTCCACATGTTAAGGGGTTTCCAGGGCTCTTAACATCATACGACTCCCAATAGTACATGATGGTCCATCAGTCATCCCACATGAGCCAACTGTCCAGCTTCCTCTTCTGGTTTTACAAATCCTTGTTGGCAATATTTCATTGTCTAGTCATGCCCACTATATCAATTGCCTTTTGGGTGACTTTAATTCTTTAAAGTGGCATTTCATGGCTCAGAGCATCAGTAGAAAAACACTGATGTCAAAAAGATGGATCTTTTAAAGAATGTTGTCTATCTCTATTTTTCTCTAAAGAAAGAACTTCTGGAGTCAGGATGCAGAGGAAAGCATATGATTTTTCAATGGTTTATTTGAGTTTATGTCTTAGGGTTTTTGTTTTATAAGATCATTCACTTAAAAAATGAACAATATGGAAATGGTTTGCAAGATGATACATGTATAACCCAGATCGAATTGCCACCAGCACCGGGAAAGGGAAGAGAAGGGAAATAAGTTTGATCATATGACTTTAGAAAACTTATGCGGAAATTTGTTATTACATGTAATTGTTAAAAAAAATTTTGTCACTAAAAAAAGAGAGAGAGAGAGAGAGAGAGAGAGAGAGAGATCCTTATTTCGGAGAGAATCTGAAATTACTAAGTGCTGCACAATTTCCCCAAAGCAAGTCAAACCCACTCCTCAACTTCTATTCAATTGTGGGTCCAACAGAATTGTCCATTTTCAACATCTGTCTAAAATCAACAAACTGAAGGGCCAATTCTTTGGGTCATCCATCCATCCAAGAGCATATCATGGTCTGGTTGATAAACATTCTTCATTCACTTGGTTTTTCCTGTGTTGATAATTAAGTGGAACTCTTTGGTCTGCTTATAGATTGCATATAGTTTGAATATAAACAAAACAAATGCATGGTTGCACTCTTTGTGGTGGCAAAATATTGGAAAATGAAAGAGTGTCCCTTCAATTGGGGAATGGCTGAACAAATTGTGGTATCTGATGGTTGATGGGATATTATTGTGCTCAAAGGAATGATGAACTGGAGGGATTCCACGTGAACTTGAAAGACCTCCAGGAACTGACGCAGAGCGAAAGGAGCAGAACCAGGAGAACCTTATACACAGAAAGTAAAACATTGTGGAACAATCCAATGTAACGGACTTTGCTACTAGTGGCAATGCAACAAGCCAGGACACTCCTGAAGGACTTATGTAAAAGAATGTTATCCACATTGAGAGAAAGAACTGTGGGAGCAGAGATGCAAAAGGAGAACATATGACATCACTGATGACATGTGTATATATGGGTATGTGATTTGGGGTTTGGGCTTTAAAAGATCTCTTTATACCCAAAATGAATAATATGGACATAGGTATCAAGTGATAACATTTGTATAACCCAATGGAATTGCTTGTTGGCTCTGGGAGGGTGTGTGTGTGTGTGGGGGGGGGGGGGAGACATGAATCATGTAAACATGGAAAATATTTAAAAACAAAAATAAATTTAAAATAAATTAAATAAGCAAAGTAAATGTTAGAATGGAAGCTTCTGGAGGGCAGCCAATGTTTTGCTTCTTGGTCTCTACCACTCCAGTGTAGACTAGCACACAGTAGGCATTTAATAAATGCTTGTTGTGTTGCACTGAATTAGGATAGCATATGTTTTGTTTTGTTTTTTGTTTTTTTTTAAACCCTTACCTTCTGTCTTGGAGTCAATACTGTGTGGTAAGGGCTAGGCAATGGGGGTCAAGTGACTTGCCCAGGGTCACCCAGCTGGGAAGTGTCTGAGGCCAGATTTGAACCCAGGACCTCCTGTCTCTAGTCCTGGCTCTCCATCCACTGAGCTACCCAGCTGCATGGATCTGATCTGGGTTTCTGATTCCTCCTCTGACACTGGCTGTGTGACCTGGGCAAGTTACTTAAGGTCCCAGTTCTCTAGGCAGCTTGGTTGAGGGAGGGAGTTTCCTATATCAAGGCTAATCTCTACCTGGAACATTTATGTAAGGCTTTGAAGTATACAAAGTGCTTTAATGATTACATCACACTTTAATGTTTCTAATTCACTTGTGTATAATCTCATCTAATCCTCACAACAATCCTCCTGGGTAGGTGCCACTTACTGGGCCCACTTTACAGCTGAGGAAACTGAGTCCTAGAAAGGCTAAGCTAAGGTTACATGGGATCAGAACTCCGGTCTTCCCAATTCTGAGTTGGGCTCTGTCTCTGCCTCCTCTCTCCACTCAGGAGCTGGTCCAGTAAGACGTTCCGAGGGGCTTTGGGGATTGCATAAAAGTAAACGTGCCCCTTCCCGCCCCTCAGTAAAGACTTGGAAATTGGACTCTTCCTTATGGCAGACGGTGAGAAAAGATGGGGCCACAAGTGAAGTCTCCCAGGAGTCAGCCTCCGGCATGGCACGTTTATCAGCTGATCCCATCTATCATAAATGAGGTTAACTAGATTGCCTAACAACTTTGTCATACTGGAATGGGGGGTTGGATAAAGAGAAGGAAGCAAAGGGCCCAGAGTGGGGAGAGAAGACCCCGAGGAAAGCACTGAGATAAAGGAAGATGGGAAGAAGGGAGGCAAGAGGGGATAGGGTACCCCCAAACAAACTCACCTCCTTTTATAGTGTTGTTAGGTTTCCTTGACTTGGGTCCCTGAAAAGAATATACTGCTGGTAGTTGGAATGCCAAAGAGATAGCCTAGAGCATTGGAAAGAGAACTGGATTTGGAGTTAGGGGTTCTGGGTTCAAATCTTGCCTCCGACATTTCCTATTCCTGTAACATTGGGTAGTGTGTACGACCACCATATAGAACCCCAAACTTGCTCCCATTTGGATCTATCCATCAACAGCAGGAGGGGATGGTGTCATGGCCTCCATCAGTAGTCAATTCTCCCCAACCAGCAGTCTTTCAGCAAAGTCTGGACTCGGGAATCAGGGATTCTGCGGAAGAGATTCCTGCTCAGGCCCAGTTTGGATCCAAGGACTCCTGGGTCCTTTTTGACCCCGTCTGGGATCCTCCGCTTCCCCATCTGTAAAATGAAGGGGCGTTTTCCATGCGTCTAAAGGCCCTTTCAGTCTGAAGCTATGTGCGATCTTGCCCCTTGAGTTGTCTGGGCTTGGGCTCCCCCCACCCCAGTAAAATGGCGGACGCTGAAGCCCTTTCCAGCTGTCCATTCTAGGAGGCCAAGGCCAGAGTCGCCTGATGCAGAAGCAGCAGTCGGAGTTTTCCCAAGAATCCATTTTTCTCCTCAAGCCCAAATCGGCAGCCCCTTCCTCTCCCGCAAGGCCAGCTCCCTGCACCCCTGGGCGTCCAGCCCAAGCTCTTGGAAGAACCTCCGGGCCTCCTTCCCTTTGATCTAGGGGAACCCTTCCCACTTCTGCCCGTGTCCGACGCAAGGACTTTCCACGGGGCTGGAGTGAAGGGAGGAGGAGAAAGAGGACAGGCGATTGGCCGTCACCGGACAGTCAATAGCGAGCCCCGGGAAACTGCCGGCTCCGGAGAGAGAAAGGGGGAGGGGAGGCGGGCTGGCCGGGGAGCAGAATCCCTGCTAGTCCCTCCCCTTCTCCTCCCATAAAAAGGCAGCCGGAGGCTTGGAGATTGGAAAAGCCACCAAACTCAGCCTAGCAGCCCCTCTCCTGCTCCATTCTCATTCTCCACTGCAGCAGCTCCAAGACAGGTCCTGGTTCTGACCCAAGGCTCTAGCGGGCCTGCTGCAGCTTCCCGGACACCCCTAGGTCAAGGGCAGTTCCCCTTCCCCCCCTGGAAAAACTCCTCCGGAGCCCCCGCTCCAAGAAAGCCCCAGGTGAGTGAGTCGCTCAGGAAGCCTCTGGGCTCCCTCTTTTCCTGTCTGCTCTACCCCACTGGAGAGGCCAGTGGCCTTGTGTCCCTTTCCGTCGTGGCCCACGCTGCTGGGGGCGGGGGGCCGGAGGGAGCCAGGGCTCAGAGATTGCCCGGAGCGTTTTTTTCCTCATGTCGTGCCCCCCTTTGGCAGTGGGGTGATGTGGTCACCTTCCTAGAACCTCCGTTTTTTGTGTTTGCTTCTTCATTCATACTCGAAGAAAAGGCTAAACTTCAGCTAAAGGTTAGTGAAAAGAAAGAAGTCATGTTGGTTGGTTGGCTGGTTTCTCAAGTTCCTGGACTCCTTGACATGGATCCATTGGGCCAAGGTGTCTGCGGAACCCTCCTGCTGTAGTCCAGTCCCCTCAGTTGTGCGGAGGAGCAAACAGAAGCCCAGAGAAGCCGTGATTTGTCCAAGGTCACACCGCCAGTGAGCAGCTGGGCTGGAACTTAAGCTCGACTTCTCTGGCTAGTGCTGGAGCCCACTTAGACCGCAGTGCCTTCATTTCGGGGGACGCGGCAAATGCTTAACCAAAGTCGCTTCCTTTCACACACACCTCCAGTACCCTCCCCAGTGAGGAGCTGAGTCTTTGTGAGGCTAGACTCGGGATGGAAATGAAGGAGGGGCAGTGAGGGAGAACACTGGCCTGGGGACAGCTCCCTGTCCAGAGAGCTAGTGCTGGGTCTGAGCCTCTGAATTCTCGAGTCTCTTTACTTCCTTTTTTAAACCTTTAGCTTCTGCCTTAGAACTAATACTCTTGGTTCCAAGGCAGAAGTGCGGTAAGAACTAGGCGATGGCGGTGAAGTGACTTGCCCAGGGTCACCCAGCTGGGAAGTGTCTGAGCCTCTTTAGAACTGTATTCTGGAGCCCCTTGGTCTTCTGGTCTTTCTGCCTGAATCCAGTTTCTAGAGCTGAGCCCTTCACCCTGAGGGCATCAGAAATCACTTTCTTTGGCCGGCTAAATTCCCATTAAAGTTTGGCCAAAAAGATTTTTTTCCTTCAGGAAAAACAAAAGAAAACTGACCCCTAATCTTCAGGGGAAGAGACCTTGCAGTAGCCTGAATTGTTTCCCTGCTTATCTTTCAGAGGACCTGGGTTCAAATCCTATCCCAGCCAGATGACACAGGACAAGTTACCTAACCTCCCTGGGTCTCAGTTTTTGTTTTTGTTTTTCCCTGTAAAATGAGAGGCTAGGATTAGCCAATCTGTGGGCTCTTCTGGCTCTAAATCTCTAATCCACATGTTTTTGTTAGGCTCTGGGCCCAGGGCTAATTTCCACCCTCCCTCCCAACCCTTCCCTCCCTTCCTCCAATCCAGCCCTGGCTCTTTGCCTGTAACTTCAACCACAACAACTACTAAGTGCTTAATTGCAAGGGATTCTGATGCCCTCATGGAGCTAACAGTCTCGGACCCCTGGGTGATTATGAAGCATCCATTCCCTGGCCACTGAAGGGAAGACCATGAGTTATTGGGGGCTTCTGGAAGAGCTGGGGATGAGATCACCAGCACCACCATCTTCTCCCAGCCCGAGGCATTCCCCCTTGGAAGGAGAGTTTGGGTGGAAGTTGGTGGTCACCAGCAAAGAAAGGGGGGAAGAAGGGATGGCGAGAAGTGGGAGGCACTATGAGGTCCGCAGGAGATAGGCAGCCCCCTCAGATACCCAAGGTCCTTGGAGGCCATTGAGGCCACTTTGTACCTGAGCAAGAATGGAGCGGCAGACCTGCCTGGCAACCACTAATGGGGACACTGGCTAAAATGGAAGACGGGGAGACAGGAAGAGGAGGCCAGGAAGGGGGAAGAGACCCAGATTGGGGAAGCAATTTGCCCCAAGATCAACAGTGGCTGCCAAATTTCAAGCTCTTCCTCTTGCTACCTAGGCAATCTGAGAATCCAATGCAAAGGATGAAGGACAGTGAGATGCTCCCTTGTCCTGCCGTTAAAGAAGCAGGGAACAGGACTTGGCAGAAGAAGTGGGAGGAAGCCAGCTGTTTTCCTCTGAAAATATAGATGGGCCAGAAAGGGATAAAGTCAACAAAAAATGGCCTTGAAGAAGACCGAGGCTCTCTTTCTGGGGGAGTGTGGAGGGGCAGAGTGATCAGCTCAGGCTAGGTGGATTAGGTGACCTTTGTCTTTTTCGGGAGCTCTAGGAGAGGTCGAGGTCAGCCCAATTATTGATCTAGATCCAGAAAGGACCTCAGAGGTCATCTAGACCCACTTCCTCCTTTTCTAGAAGAGAAAAGTGATGCCTGAGGAAATTGGTGAGACTCTCGAGTGAAGGCTTATTTCAGCCCCGGTGCCACTCCTGACTTGTGATGGTCCAGTCAAAGTCACTCAATTAATCAGTCACTTAGCAGACATTAAATGTGTCCTATGTGCCCGGACCTCTACTAGTGCTGAGGCATACCAAGATAAAAAGAATCACATAGTCCCTGCCTCCACAGAGATCACATTCTAATACTTACAGTTCTTCTATCAGTTTCCCCACCTGTAAACAGGGGAGAACAATCGCTGCCTCTTCCCCTGACTCACAGGGATGGCATACAGACAAAGGGAAATAGAATGCTGGCACCAGAAGAGATCTTAGAGCTCATATATCCACGGTCATATGTGACGGATTAGGCAACTGAGGCACAGTGAGGTTATATAAGACCATACAGTGATACAGCTAGTTCCAGGGCCCTGAGAGCAGTGCTGTTTCCAGGACATCATGAGAAGAAAGGTGCTCAAGGAATCAGGATGTCAAGAGGCAGATCCTAATGGAGGACCACAAGCTGGTCTCAGCATCCATCGGGAAAACCTAGGTTCAAATCTCACTTCTGATACAGTCCAGATGCCTCTGAGCAAATCACTTCATCTCTCAGTTCCTCAGCAAGAGCTGGAACTGGTCTGCCTTGGTAGAAGGGGATTTCTCATGATGAATTCCCTACACCAATAAAATTCTATGTTCTTTGGTGGTTTTTCAGTCACGTCTGACTCTTTTGTGACCTCTTTTGGGGTTTTCTTGGCAGAGATGCTAGGTGGTTGGCCATTTCCTTTTCCAGATCATTTTACAGATAAGAAAACTGAGACAAACAGGGTTAAGTGGCTTGCCCAGGGTCACACAGCTGGGAAGTGTCTGAGACCAGATTTGAACCTAGGACCTCCTGGCTCTCAAACCACTGAGCCACCCAGCTGCCTCCTGGGGTTTTCTTGGCAGAGATGCTAGGTGGTTGGCCATTTCCTTTTCCAGATCATTTTACAGATGAGGAAACTGAGACAAACAGGGTTAAGTGGCTTGCCCAGGGTCACACAGCTGGGAAGTGTCTGAGGCCAGATTTTAACTCAGAAAGATGAGTCTGCCTGATTCCAAGCCCACAAAATCATAAATCTTATCTAAAAATATCAATAGGGGATGGGATTGATAGTGAGTGGGGGCCAAGGGCCAGGCCTCCTTTGATCTCTCTTAGCTCAAATAGTTCCTTCTCTTTTCCTTGGACTCCTGGACGTTGAAATAATATTCTGGCTTATGTAAGTCAACATTATGTGCTCAGTAAAAATAGTCAAGAGACAAACAAGCATTGAAAGTTAGAGTCTTCCCCCGGGAGTGCTCAGGAGTGAGCTTGGTGTGTCCCTTGGCGTTCTCCTGTCCCCTGGGCGCCTCCACGAGAGTATTCTAGCGCATTCAGGAGGATTCTAGCTTCTTTTCTTAAGCATGTCCCCAGCCGACTCTCCCAGGCATCGCTGGGTCCTCTCTTGTCCCCGTGGTGAGGGGGGAGAAGGAACGTTACGTGGTGTTTGGGGCACCCATGTCGTCCCCCGTTTTAAAGAGTATTTTTGTCCCCGAAGTCTCAGTGTTGCTGCCAACAGAAGCTGTGCCTGTTTGGATTTGCTTTTATTTGAGAAGTCTTTGATCACCAACAATCCTGCGATCGATAGTCCAACTGGGCATTGTAAAAAGAAAGTGCCCCGGAGCACAGGAGCACACGTGTGCTCCGAGGAACCCTCTTGTCCCCAGGCAGGGCCCTCCTTTTTAAAGAGACCCGCGCTCTGTTCCAGCCGCAGCTCTGCAAAGATTCCATGCTATACTTTCGGGGCCACTGAGGCATTTCAACGGCTGATTTTAGCTACGTTTCTACATACTGACTCCACCTCCCACGAGATGGGACGCCACTGAATTTACCTTTATTTTTTTTTAATCCTTACTTTCTGTCTTGGTAATAACTCTAAGGCAGAAGGGCAAAGGCTAGGCAATGGGGGTCAAGTGACTTATCCAGGGTCACACAGCTAGGAAGTGTCTGAGGTCAGATTTGAACCCAAGTCTGCTGACTCCAGGCCGGGAGCTCCAGCCACCGAGCCACCTAACTGCCCGGTACTTGCCCCTCTAAACAACTCACGGAGGTAATGATTCACTTAAAGAATTAAAGTGATTCAGAGATCGATGTCTATCTTCCTCCCTCCCCAACCCCCTCCATGGCTTAACATTCCACTTAACACAGCATTCACAGGTAGACAATACAATCCTTCTTGCAGCCCCATGTCATAAGTTGCTTTAAGGTTTATGGAGCTCTTTACAAGTTTTTATATCATTTAATTGCTCACTCAACAAACATTTATTTTCTTTCCTACTCACTTTAACTTTTCCCCTACATCTGGAAGAGAAGGATAACCAAAATAAAAGCCTGGGAACAAAGGCGAACAGCCAAACCAAGATTTCCACAGTGGCCATGTTCACACATGGGTTTCTGGTTCTGCCTCTTGAGTCCATCACCCTTTGGACTGAAGGTGGGCAGCAGAGCTTGTCATGGACTTTAAGAAATCATGTGACTCAGTGGATGGAGAACCAGGCCCAAAAATGGGAGGTCCTGGGTTCCAATCTGGCCTCAGACACTTCCTAGCTGTGTGACCCTGGGCAAGTCACTTGACCCCCATTGCCTAGCCCTTCCCATCCTTCTGCCTTGGAACCAATACACAGTATTGATTCCAAGACAGAAGGTGAGGGTTTAAAAAAATAAGGTAGATAAAAGAGAAAAGGTGAGGGGGAGCTAGCTGACTCAGTGGACAGAGAGCCAGGAGGTCCTAGGTTCAAATCTGGCCTCAGATACTTCCCAGCTGTGTGACCCTGGGCAAGTCACTTGACCTCCCATTGCCCAGCCCTTACCACTCCTCTGCCTTGGAACTGTTACACAGTATTGACTCCAAGACAGAAGGTGAGGGAGAAAGAAAGAAAGAAAGAAAGAAAGAAAGAAAGAAAGAAAGAAAGAAAGAAAGAAAGAAAGAAAGAAAGAAAGAAAGAAAGAAAGAAAGAAAGAAAGAAAGAAAGAAAGAAAGAAAGAAAGAAAGAAAGAAAGAAAGAAAGAAAGAAAGAAAGAAAGAAAGAAAGAAAGAAAGAAAGAAAGAAAGAAAGAAAGAAAGAAGGAAGGAAGGAAGGAAGGAAGGAAGGAAGGAAGGAAGGAAGGAAGGAAGGAAGGAAGGAAGGAAGGAAGGAAGGAAGGAAGGAAGGAAGGAAGGAAGGAAGGAAGGAAGGAAGGAAGGAAGGAAGGAAGGAAGAAATCATGGTGGGCCTGGCATTGATCAGAGTTCCAAAGCCTTTCATAGTTTATTGTGGTTTACTGTAAAATCTAATCTCCGCGTGGTGCTCTGGAGAGCCCTTTCTATACGTTATTTTCGTTCTCACAGCTCTGCTGGGTTGGCATTAGGTCTAGCCTACAGATGGAAGACAGTGTGGCTTAGTGGAAAGAAAACTGGCCCCAGAGCCAGGAAGACCTGGTGGCCTACCTGCTCCTCTGGGACTCTGGGCAAGGGTTCCAAGCAGTCTCTCTAAGGCTATGAGCACAGAGAAGGACTTTCCTCCTCTGGGAGTTCCCTTTACTAAGGATACCAAAGGTCCGGTCGGTGCCCTGGAGGTATCACAGAGGAGAAAGCTGAATCTCAGGTTCAGGAGGACGTCAATTTGTTATGGACAAGCTACCTTGGAGGCTCTGTGCCAGGATCCAGAGACAGAAGACAAAGTGGACATCCCTGCTGCCTTCCAAGTCATGGCTAGAAGATAGGAGGAGATTTGCACGTGAGAGACTCCTGACAGCAATAATAGCGAGTGCTCTGGTAGGGCTTTAAGACTTTCAAGGTGCCTAATTTACATCGCATGGGAAGTACCTGTTGTTCTCATTTTTCAGATGAAGACAATGAGGCCAAAACACATTAAGTGACTTGCGCAGGGCACACAGATGGTAAGGGTCTGGGTCAGGATTTGAATTCAGGGCTTCCTGACTCCAGGCCTATTTTTCTATCTCCCTCATATTCCCTCTGTGGAGGTAGTGAGATTCTCCTGATTTTACAAACGAGGAAATTAAAGCACAGTGAAGTTGAGGGAAAGGCGCCTGAGCTCTCCAGGCAAAGGCCCTGATTTCCACCCCTGGCTCCAACACTCGCTGGGTGATCCTGGACAAGCTACCTAAGGCCCATGAGCCTCAGCTTCATTGTCTTTTAAAAGGAGGGGGACTTGGCTGGACAACCTCCATGGTCCCTCCATCCCCGGACCACTGGAGAGGATGAAGAAGGAATCTTCCAAGAGGGCCCCTGAGGGGGCTCAGCCTGTACCCAGGAAGCAACATCTCTTTCACAGTGGTTAAACCAGTTCCCTCTTCATAACATGGAAGCAACTGATTTTGTAGCAGCAGTAGGTGTCAGACAAACAAATATTTGGTTCTTTGGCAATCGAGTCATGAAGTGATGATGTAGCAGCCAATATTAATATGGCTGTAGCATGCACTTATCCTGGGACTGTAACCTTGGAACAAGGTTGGGGAGGGAAGACTATTTGTCCTAAAGCCAACTTTCCCGCCCACCAAGCTGATCTCTGGTTGAACCATAACAGGTCATTTTTAACTATGTTTGTGCCCTGAACTTAAAGAGAGAAGGGGTGGAAGCAGTAAAGGGGAAAAGAAGAGAGAGAAGGAAAGTAAAAGAATAAAAGAGGGAGGAAAATGGAGGAAGAAAGGAAGGGAAAGGGGGAAAGGAAGGAGAGAAGAAGAGGGAGTTGGAAAGGGAGATGGGAGAAGGAGAAGGAAAAAAGAGAGGGAGAAGAAATGAAAGAAGAAAGAAAGAGGGAGAGAGAAGAAGAGGAAATAAGGGAAGCAGACAGGGAGATAGGAAAAGGAGAAGGAAGGAGAGGGAAAAGAAAGGTAAAAAAAGAGAGGGAGAAGAAATGAAAGAAGAAAGAAAGAAAAAGAGAGAGAGAAGAGGAAATAAGGGAAGCAAGGAGATGGGAAAAGGAGAAGGAAGGAGAGAGAAGAAAGGTAAAAAAGAGATGGAGAAGAAATGAAAGAAGAAAGAAAGGAGAGAGAAGAAGAGGAAATAAGGGAAGCAGACAGAGATAGGAAAAGGAGAAGGAAGGAGAGGGAGAAGAAAGGTAAAAAAAGAGAGAGAAGAAAGAAAGAGAGAGAGAGAGAAGAGGAAATAAGGGAAGCAGACAAGGAGATAGGGAAAGGAGAAGGAAGGAGGGAGGGGAAAAAGTAAAAGAATAAGAGGGAGAAGAAATGGAAGAAGGGAAGAGAAAGGGGGGAAAGGGAGAAAGAAGGAGAGAATGAAGAGAAAGGAAAGGAAGGAGAAGAAGAAAAAGGGAAGAGAGGGGAGGACAAAGGGGGGAAAGAGGGGACTATTTGAGAGAGAAAATATCCCCAAAATGAATGGGGAGGAAGACTGTAGGAAGGAAGAGACAAAAGAGCACGGGAAAGAGGGATGTGCAAGTGAATAGGCTGGGAAGGTCAGGGGAGAGGAGGAGAGGGAAAACAAGAGAAAAGGACAAGATAAAAGAGTTGAAAGGGGCAACGATCTTGATTTTGAAAGGCTGACGCATAGTTCCTTTTCTGGGGCGGAGGGTGACGGGTTTGGGCAAGTGCCAAGTGAGGCTGTCCTTGAAGGAAGGCTTAACCCCCTCCCTGCTCTAACGCTAACTATGCGCTCCAGGGGAAGTTATGTAACTCTTCTGGGCCTCCCCAGCCTGGAATGTCCCGGGTGCTCCGAGTCCTCAAATGTTGTGACCCCCTCTGCCCTGTTTGCTCTTCTCCAAACTACACTCTGGCCGGCGCGCCTCCCCCGAACCCCCACTTCTCCTGCAGTACACAGAGTTGTTCTTCCACTTTGCCCAAATGGGTCCCGTGCCAGGAATAGCTGCCCTCCCACTGCTTGTGCACTCCCCCCCCCCCCCCCCCCCCCAGCTCCGAAGCATCGGGGATGGGCAGCCTTTGTAGACTAACTCAGCCCGCCAGCCCGGTGCTCCGCCCCCCCCCCCCCCCCCCCCGGGCGTTTGTTAGTTTCCGTGATGAGGAACCAGCCCTAAGCAAGCACTTAATAACGTCGGCTTTGGTACTTAAAACGAAAAATTCCTGGGCACAGCCTACCGTCCACAATTTTGTAACCTACCGAGCATGGGAGCTGCCCTAAGTGTGGTGCAAACACCACGGGCAGGAGTCAGAGCAGTCGCTCTATTTCAGGCACTGTGTTAAGTGCTTTACAAATATTCTCTCCTTTGATCCTGCCCCCATTTCCCCATAGGGGTTCTGATCTTCCGGGGGCTCATCTTTCCTTGTGTCCTGGACCCCTTTAGCAGCGGAGGAAGCGGAAGCCTGGGGACCCCTTCCTGGAATTATATGTTTAAAGGCATGCAGCAAAACCATAGGATTACAAAGGAAGTCAACCGTCTTGAAAAACAATGATCAACATATTTTAAAACCAGTTCAGGGGATGGGCAGCTGGGTGGCTAGGCGGGATTCAGAGCCAGGCTCAGAGATGGGAGGTCCTGGTTCAAATCTGACCTCAGACACTGCCCAGCTGTGTGACCCTGGACAAGTCATTAACCCCATTTCCTAGCCCTTGCTGCTCTTCCATCTGGGAACCAATACATAGTATTGATTCTAAGACGGAAGGTAAGGGTTAAAAAATAAAAAAGATAATTGATATATGGTAGGGACAGGCCAAGGCAATTAGATGGTGCCCACCCCAAAGTTAGGAAGACTCGTGTGTCTTGAGTTCAAATCTGATCCCAGCAACTTACTTCCTAGCTGTGTGACCTTAGACAAGTTACTTAACCCTGTTTGCCCCAGTTTCCTCATCTGTAAAGGGAATTAGAGAAGGAAATGGCCAGCCATTATATGGTCTGTGCCAAGAAAATGCCAAATGAGGTCACAGAGTCAGACAAGAGGGAACAACAATAGAGATGGGCATCTGCTGCTAAAGAGATGGGGACATCTACAGGATATAGGTGAGATGTGGTGCTAACAATTAACTGCAGGGAGAATGAAAGTTTCTTCTGAAAAAATGTCAGCAGGATGAGCATTTCCTTCACATATGTTATGTATGATATATGGTACTTTCTCAGCCAACTACAATCATCCTGTGATGATTTTGAGCCAAGCCCGGATCACAAAGATTCCAAGTTAGTTCAACTGCATTTTATCACCTAACTGTACCAGGCACCCTCGCTGGGAGCTAGATGCTGGCAAAAGGGATACAAATACAAAAAATAAATCAATCTCATCTGGTTATCTGCAGTCGGCATGCCTCCCTGCAGACATAAGGACCACATATTTCTGTTTCCTCTCCTCCTTGGCCAATCAGTACTAGGACAGGGGCCATGAAGCTTGGTTAGTGCAACAGGCAGAGAAGAGATGTTGGGTCTTTGACCTAGTATCAAACAAGAATTCAAAGTGCCTCTGGAGGCCAGCTAGGTGGTTCAGAAGATTGAGCCAAGCCCAGAGACAGGAGGTCCTGGGTTCAAATGTGGTCTTAGACATGTGACCCTGGGCAAGTCACAACCCAAATTGCCCAGCCCTTACTGCTCTTCTGCCTTGGAACCTATAGATATATTGATTCTAAGATGGAAAGTAAGGGTTAAAAATAATTTCACAACTCTGATTGGAGATGGGGGGAACACAGGGAGTAGTAGGGATGTGTGATGGTTGAATTTAGAGCAAGACATATACCTCCCTGGCAGAATTGGTCTTTTTATTTTTCACCAGCAGGTAAATAAGGAAACCTGGATTCTAGTCCTAGCTCAGTCATTAACTAGTTGTATATTTTGGAGCATTTCAAAATATTCATTTATTCATACAAGCATTTGTTTGTTCATTTAAATTTTAATGTTTTATTTTCCCCCAATTTCATGTAAAATCATTTTTAACATTCCTTTTCCAAAGAATTTTGTACTAAATTCTCTCCCTCACTTCCTCCCTTCCCTTCCTGCTCTTGGAGATGGCAAGCAATCTGATAAATATTTTACACGTACAAATATTTATGAAATTTGCACAATGAGCCAGGCAATATGCCTGAAAGAAATAAGATCAGAGAACATTTTTTCCAAATCAAAATATCCTTCTCCAATGACCACTCTCCTATGAATGTTATCTTCTTCTAATTAGAATGTGAGCTCTTTGAGAGCTGGGCCTATCTTGGTTTTTTATTTGTATCCCCAGAGCATGTCCTAGTGTCCAGCATATAATAAATGCTTTATTTTCTCACTCTCTTTTGAGCCAGAAGATACCACCTAGTCTAATACCCCCATTTTACAGAGGAGGGAGCTCAGGCCAAGAGGAAAGTGAGTTGCCAAAGGTCATATAGCTAGTGAGCCTCAGAGTCAATATTTGAACCCAGGCCCTCTGAGTCCTGAAACCAAGGTTCCCTCCTTACGTTGTACCATTCTGGATGTCTAGAGAATAAAACAAGACTTTAGTGCCCCATCAGACAATGACTCATTACAAAAGTTCTCCTCTGTTGCCTCCTGGTGGCAGATTCTACTAAATTGGCTAGTACTAGAGAGGTTTGTCAGGAGAAACCTAATTGCTAGTTGGTGATATTTGGAGGGGGAAGGGAAGGGTTGGATAGGGTGAGGTGGGGGCTATTAATGACCCCCAAAATTAAAAATATAAATTATATCTCAGTCTTGAGCAGTTACTTTCTGTTTCCACAAAATAATGCCCAATTTAGAAGAAAGGATAAGGATGAGAAAACAATCTCATGGGACTATAGCTGGCATATAATAACATGTTTAAGCAAGTTTGTTGGCTACTAAAAATGGGAAATTGACAAAAGTAAAGACATTATCTCTGATCACCTCCATTTCCTGGAGAAATTTAATCTATACATAACTACTGCCATAGCAAGGAGGCCAAACAAACTTGGAAACTGCTTTAGCTAGCAAATACTTGATCTTTTGGGGAGAATATGATATGTAGGGGAAATTGCTAATTTATGATACATATTTATGGGGGGATATTAGAAGACTGCCTCATTCAACAGCAAAAGACAGCTGAGGAAAAATATGAACTTACAATCCATCAATCAATCTTTATTAAGTTGCTATTGTGTTCTAAGAACTTGTCCTGGCTGCTGAGAATACAAGGTAGAAGGGGCAATGGTTTAAAGGTTGGTTGGTTGTTGTCCTTTGTATTGGAAGAGGACCAATATGACACCATTATGTTGGGATCAAGGTCCCAGGCCAAGAGAAGGGAGGTCTTGGGCTCAAATCTGATCTCAGACACTTCCTAGCTGTGTGACCCAGGTCAAGTCATTTAAGACCTGTTACTTGGCCCTTACCACTTTTCTGCCTTGGAACCAACACACAGTATTGATTCTAAGATGGAAGGTGAGGGTTTAAAAATAACCCTTCAAATTTGGGTTAAATCATTGGGTTAAATAAAAATTTGGGTAAAATCATTAGCATCATTATACATTACTTCCCTTTTTGGGTCACACAGGATTACTTGTGGTTCACAGAATTTGGCTTTTCATCTCACTCCTTTCCATATTTATACTCATAATCCCTTTTAGTTGGATTATATTCCCTTTCCCGGCACCTCTTGGAATTCTTAGATTCTTTCCAGGCTCATCTCACCTCTCAGGGCAGAAGTTAACCTGGTACCCTAGTGAAGTTTAAACACCCCTCTCATATCCAGTTGGTTACCAAAGCCCATCAGTTTCACTGTCTATAGCATCTCTAATAGATTTCACCTCTGCAGGATCACTTGTAGATTTCACTTCTCCAGCATCTCTAATAGATTTCACCTCTGCAGGATCACTTGTAGATTTCACTTCTCCAGCATCTCTAATAGATTTCACCTCTGCAGGATCACTTGTAGATTTCACTTCTCCAGCATCTCTAATAGATTTCACCTCTGCAGGATCACTTGTAGATTTCACTTCTCCAGCATCTCTAATAGATTTCACCTCTGCAGGATCACTTGTGGATTTCACTTCTCCAGCATCTCTAGTAGATTTCACCTCTGCAGGATCACTTATAGGTTCCACACCTCTGTACCATCTCTCAAATATGCTTCCTTTTCTCCTCTGACACTGCCCCAATTATGAATGCAGACCCTCATCACTTCACCACTGGGCTACTGAAGAAGCTGCCGGTGAATCTGCCTGCCTTGAGTCTCTCCCCACTTTCAATCCATTCTCTATTCAGCCACTAAAGTGATTTTTCTAAAGCTCAAGTCTGACCATGCCACTTTAATAAACTCCAGTGGTTTCCTATTACCTCCTGGATCAAATAAATAATGCACAGTTTCATTTGACATTCAAAGCCTTGAACCTAGACCCCTCCCATCCTCCTATCTTTCCACCATTCTTTGATCTAGTGATGCTGGCCTCCTTGCTAGTCTATAAATAAGATATTCCATCTCTGGATATTTTTTCCATGCTTGGAAGGCTTTCCCTCACCTTCACCTTCTGGCTTCCCTGGCTTCTTTCAAATCCCAATTAAAATCCCATCTTTTACAGGAAGAGTCTCCTAAGCCCTCTTAATTCTAGTGCCTATTCTCTTTGAATTATATTCTGTATGTAACTTGTTTGCATATATTTGTTTGCTTATTGTCTCTTCTATTAGACTGTAAGCTCCTTGAAGTCAGGGACTGTCTTTTGCCTCCTTTTGTGTCCCCAGGGCTCAGCACAATGCTGGGTACATAGTAAATGTTTAATAAACATTTATTAACTGACCTACCTCACTACTCAAATTCCCAAACAGAATGTAATTGCCTTGAAAATAATAACTATTTTTTTTTCATTTTGGGGTTTATAGCACCTAATACATTGCCTTGTACCTAGTTTTAGCTAATAAGTTGCTTACTGGGTGGATGGAAGCAATGGAGAGATGAACTGGACGCCTGGGTAGAAAGGGCAGTGGTTTAAAGGTTGGTTGGTTTGTTGTTGTTCTTTGATTTGGAAGAGGACCAATCTGACACCACTATGTTGGGATCAAGGTACAATGTGTCCTTCTGTGTCTGATCAGTTAGTATAAATTCAGAAGGTTCTGGCACTGGGTGGGCATAAATAACCTGTTTGAATGGGGAAATGCCTCAAAATTTGCACATCTCACATTTTCTTCAAGCTACTGCAATTCTGCTTTGCTCTTCTTTGCTGGTCCATCTTACCCTGGCCAGAAGCAGACTGCCACAGCATTTCCAGGATATTTCCAAACTATGTTGTCATGTACATGTATCTTGTCTCCTCTGCCTCTTTTCCAAACTAGTTGTTTTTCTCTTTTGTGCTCTCTTCTCCTATTAGAACATAAGCTTCCTAAAGGCAGGGACTGATTCTCTGTCTCTGCCTCCCTTTCTTTCTCCTTCACCTTCTGCCTTAGTATCCATTCTAAGACAGATGAGTGGCAAGGGCTAGGATTAAGTGACTTGTCTTGGGTCTCAAAGCTAAGAAGTATCTCAGGCCAGAACTGAACTTACTTTCTCCCAACTCCAGGCCTGGTGCTCTATCTTCTGTGCTATCTAGTTGGCCCAATTGTATTTCAATATAATTGGTTTCTTTTGTATATGCATTTATGCTTTTGAAGATATGATTCTGAGAAGGGGGTCTATAGTCTTCTCTAGACTGCCCAAGGGGTCCAGGACCCCCAAAAGAACTGTTGAGTAGGATAAAATATAAGTTCCTTTGGTTGGCATTTGTCTCAAGTGACCTTTGCAGTTTTATAAGCCATGATTCACCTCTATGCCCTCTGACCAGCTAAACTTTCCTCCTTACTCTTCCCCCATGGATGGAATCCCGTTTTCTTATCTCTGGTTCTCCATTTCTTAGACTCCATATTTTCCTTCAAGCACTGGCTTACTTGAAGCATTTCTTGATTCCATGCTCCCTATTGCCCTGCCACCCAGCAGTGAGTGCCCCCTTTACGCCCAAATGGCCTCTTTTGTACATACTCATATATACATGCTTATTTTCCCAATAAAAGGGAAATTCATTGAGGACAGACTCTTTACCCCTCCCTGTGCTTTAGGCAAGTTTCCCAAGACTACAAGTTACACAGGAAATGCCATTGGGAAAGGGAGTTTCCTTATCCCTGTACCAGGGGAATGAGAAGTCCAATCCCTATCCCTAACCTAGTAAGTGAGCAAAAATGGTATTCTTATTTTACGCAAGGATCAGCCCACATAGGTAGAATCAGACTCTTTGTGTCCCCATTTGGGGTTTTCCTGCTTGGCAGAGATACTGGAGTGGTTTGCCATTTCCTTCTCCATCTCATTGGATAGGGGAGGAAACTGAGGCTGACAGGGTGAAGTGACTTGGCCAGGGTCACACGGGTACTAAGTGTCTGAGGCTAGTTTTGAACTCGGGATCCAGGACTGACTATTTCTCCCGCATCCCTCTGTCTCACCTCTCAGCCTCTCTGGATCCTAATTCCCCCCAGTAAAAGGGGAGGTAATAAAACTTTCACCAGTCGCCTCTCAGAGTTGAGCGATGCCCTTTGGAAACTATAAATAAGGCTGCTAGAGGTGAGCAATTATTATTGGGTAATGCCAGTGGCCATAATAGGAGCTGAATCTGTCTTTATGGGAGTGTAAAAGTTTACAAGAGCCTTTTACAAACACTTGATAAGGAGAAGCTAGGGCCAGCCTCTCTCAGCGGTCCTCTCCTTTCTAGGCGGCGGATGGTGCCCCCTTAGAACCACGTAGGAAGGAAGCTTCGGAAAAGCAGGAAAGGAAACTTTTTAAAACTTCGCGGGGCGAGGCCACTACCTCAACAGACACATCAATCAATGCTTGTCTAACTGATTGGTTGATCGCTCTGGATCATCCCCTAGTCACTTGGATACTCAGGAGCCTCCCCGCCCTCCAAGCCCTTTTGCGGTCCCTCAGGCCCGGCAGACTCTCCCTCCTCAGCTCCTGCTCCCGGGGTTCCCAGCTTCCTCCAAGTCCCGGATAAAATCCCTGTCCTGGTCCTCCTCCACCAATACCCTTCCTCAGAGACTCCCCCGCCTATACTTCGGTGCACTCCATCAGATGCTGAGCTCCTTGGGCAGGGGCTGCTCTTCGCCGCCCCGGTGCCTGGCATTTAGTAGGGATTTAGTACACGTGATTCATTCATGAGCTGGAGGTCAGGGATGTTCTCAGAGCTTAGTACAACGGGTACTTGGTGTTTGTGGACTGACTTCCAAACAGACAGCGCCACCACTCCCCGGCACATTCACCTGCTCCCCCCGCCTCTCTCCGCCCCGACCCCGTGGCCTTTATCCCCGCCTCCCTCCCCCTCCTTACCCTTTAACTCCGCCTTCCTCTCGCTTTTTGCCCCCTAAACCTGCCTCCCTCCGGCTCGGGGCCCTTTAACTCCTCCCCCACGTGCTTCCCCCGCCCTCTCCCGTCCAGCTGACTGCTCGGATGAGCGGCGCGTGGGCGGAGCCGGGCCGAACCAAACCCGCCTCGTGAGAGGGGAAGTCACCCGTTGAAATGGGAGGGAGAGGGCGGGTTCCGCGTCACTCCGGCCCCGACGACCCCCGTGAGTGGTAGCTCCCCGAAGGAGCTGTGCTGGGCCCGCGGAGAGACCGACGAGCTGTCTCTGCAGTCGGTGGTGAGTGCGGGCCGGCGGGAGGGATCCGGGCCGGGGCGGTGAGAATGGCCAGGAGAGGTGGAGGTTGCTGCCTCGGCAGCCGCGAGGCCCCGGGGACCGGGGAGGATGAGCCTGGCCTTGCTCCGCTGGAGCCCGGCAGCCCTGAACGCTCGGGGAAGGGAGGGGCCGCGGAGGCCTGAGGCCCCAGTGGGGAAACTGAGGCTCTGCAGGGGCAGTGACCGCCCTCCCCAGCCACAGCCAGCCTGTCTCTGGGACCAGAGCCCGAGGACACCCGCCTCCACTCCCGCTTTCCAGCCCTGGGACCTGGGGGCGAATCACGTCCCCTCCTTGGGCCTCAGTTTCCCCCGTGGTAAAACGAGGGAGTCGGATCAGGTCCAGCCCATGTTTGCCCCGCAGGTCTCAGTTTCCCCGTCTGTAAAACAAATGAGTTAGACTAGGTCGTCTTTGAAGTAGCCATTTTCGAATGTTAAGATTCCCTGGCCCAGGTTCCAGTCTTGAGTCAGAATGCTGGTGTTCTCCGGGCCTCAGTTTCCCCGTACGAAAGTGAAGGGGTTAGACTGGGTGAGTGGCTTCTGAGGACATAACCAACTTCAAATGTTAAGTTTCCCTGGCCCAGGTTCGGGTTCTGGTCCCCAGTCAGCCTGCTTGTGGCCTCTGGGCCTCAGTTTCCCAGTCTGGAGCAACCGCGGAGGCAGACAGCTCTGGATCCTGCAAAGCTGGAGTGTCTGCCCTTTCACTCCTTTTTACCAAGGACCCCCTTATCCTTGGGCAGAAACTCTTGGGTGAAGGTGTTGGGGGGTGGTATTTGGGCTTAAACTTGGTTTCAGCCTTTGTGAGTTTGTTGGCACATCTTCCTCTGTAAGTGTCTTCAAGACTGTTTTTTGTTCTAGCACAGGTTGTGCTGTAGTCAGGCAGTTTTAAATTTTGGTGTAATTTAGTGTGATTTGGGCAACAACCTGTGCATATAGGCACCGCCAGAGATAAAGGCTGTACAGGGAATTGAAAGGAGGCCAGGTTAGTTGGGAAAGAGTGGCTTTAGTGTTCCAGGGGGATTACTGTGATTGTCTGGAAAGATAGGCAGGAGAGAGAGCCACAGACATTTCTTGAGAAAGAGAGTGCTATGGTTGAACCTGTGGGTTGGCAATATCAATTTAGCAATCCTGTGAAGGAGCAGTCAGAGGAGGGCAAGGCCAGATTCTGGTTCTGCCACTTGTATTCCTAGGTTAGTCACTGAATTTGAACTTCGTTTCCTCACCGAGAAAACATGATAATCTATTTTATGAAGTGAAGTAGGCGAAAGTGTTTTGTGACCTGGGAAGCACTTTTATTTGGAATCAAGAGTTATACATGTGTAAAATTATTTTTATTAATCTGGACCTTTATTAATCTGGATTAATCTTTATTAATCTGGATCAGTTAGGCTAACTGATTTCCAGTATTTTCTTCTTATGACATTCTGTACTTTTGTCTATGGTTGTGTGATTCTTTGAGCCTGACCCAAGTCCTTGAGGAATAGGTAACAAAGTAAACGAGGTATTCCTTTGCTCTCATGGAAAGATACCATTGGTTCATACATGACTCAGAGTGGGACTACCTACAGAAACTCTTGGCTCTTGAATTTGGGAGTGACTGGAGAAGGCAGCTTTAGAGAAGGGGGGAAAATGAAAAGGTAAATCCTTTGTTTAAAAAGGTCAAACACTCCCTGCCAAGCTAGCTTTTCAAATCCATTGATTGATAGGTTCATGGAGCATTTGCCCCACATCATAATTGGCCTGTGGCAGCTTTAGAGATATGTATATATAACTTCTACAGTCTCCATGTTTGCTGCTGGAAAAAATTTTGAAGAAATAAGATTGAAGCCAAATATGTTTAAATAAACTTTTAAATAAGCCAAATAAGTTTGAATAAAAAGTGAAAATAGTACGGGATTATCAGAGAGTCATTATGGGAAAATTGTGAGATTTGGAGTTCTTTATAAAACCCATAACTGATATCCAGCCCTCATTTCAAGTTTGGAAAGTACTTGATACACATGATCTTATGGGAGGTTTATAACAACCCTTTGAGGGAACCAGCCATTGATCAATCAGCCAGCACTCCAGAAAAGCGATGCAATGGCTTGCCCCTGCTCACAGTATTACTAAGTGGCAAAAGTAGGATTTAAATCAAAGGTTTCGTGTCTTCTGGGTCCACCACTCTGCCCTACACCAAATTTTGGCAGCCTAGTACAAACTAGGCCCAAATCTAACCAACCAACAAACAATTCTTAGTTCTTTGGATCATGGCTCTTTTGGCCCAGGACTATTGTTTGACTACTCCTTCTCTACCCCAAGCTGCCCTTCCAGGCCTATCTGAATTGTAGCTTATTTATCCATTCAATTAACTTAAATTATATGTCTCACAAATATGTTGCTAGGTGTTCAGAAGGTAGATACAAAGGTCAGTGGATAAAAAGCCAGGTGTAGAGGCAGGTCTTGGTTCAAATTTGGCCTCAGACACTTGTTAGCTGTGTGATGCTGGGCAAGTCATTTAACTCCCATTACCTAGCCCTTAACCACTCTTCTGCCTTGGAACTAATACTTAGCTTTTATTCTAAGACAGAAAGTAAAGTTTTGTTTTGTTTTTAATGTAAATGAGATTCTTTTTCCTATTCATCTTAGCTCTGTGGAACATTTCCATTTCTTAAGTACTTTGCAGACTACTTTCTTCAGACAAATGATCTTTTCTCTTAAAAACCCCTTCCATTGTTATTCCATTTTGTGGCATGAGAAAAGTTAGAAATGGAGTGGCCTATGGTAAAATGGAAGGCAGGAGTTAAGAAGTGGGAGTTAGGAAACCAGATTTCTCAGGGCTTGACCTTAGTTAGCTGGCATCATCTTTCTGGCATCATTCATTTCCTTTTCTGAAAAATGAAGGGAATTGAACCAGACCACCAATGGTTCTCAGATTTTTCCATCTCAGCGCCCCATACATTTTTAGAGTGACTGTGGATCCCCCAATGAGCTTTTGTGTATGTGGGTTGCATTTTTAAAGAGTTGCCAGATTACAAATGAAAACATTTTAGTATTAGTATGAAAAAAATGTTGTCTTCCGACAAGGATCCCAGACCCTACTTTGAAAACTACTGAATTAGATTGTTATAGATGCATAAGAAATTAGAAACTAAATGGCAACTGAAAATATTTAGCTGGACCTCTTAATTGTTTAAAGTCTGTACTTGTTGAAGATGAGGAGTGAGTGAAATGAATTAGTGAAGAGACTCCTTTCCAAACTTATTCTGATAATTAGTTGCCCAGCACATTTTCTAGGTCAGTAGCTAAAGAGAATTGGTGGTACTTGTATTTTTATTTCAGGGTAACTTGTGGGCTCGTAAGGATATGTAAAGAAGTATTTAGAGAGGGGCAGTAGGCAGCTCAGTGGATGATCAATAGACCTGGAGTCAAGGTCCTGGGTTCAAATTTGACATTGCCCAGCTGTGTGACCCTGGGCAAGTCACTTAACCCCTAACTGCTTAGCCCTTACTGTTCTGCCTTGGAACTGTTACTTAGTGTTGATTCTAACACAGAAAGGGGGGAGGCATTGTTTGTTTGTTTGTTTTAATAGGAGCATTTATAGGTTGTGAAGGATATGTTTTGCTTTTTGGGACCGAGGAGTTAATCCCTGGGGCACCCTGAAGCCCTTTTCAATGAGGAGGGTCTCAGATTGCATTCACTGCTTCCTTGTCAGGCCTCTGGCTGGATATTTTATTTCAGCACAGGCCAAGAAAAGCATAAAACAAAGATAATATAGAATTTTCTTTTAAGCGAAGAGGTACGTCTGACACCAGCTGCTGTGTGCTTACTCCTCCCTAGGATACAAGCTGAAACCATCCCTTGGGGTCTGGCCCTTCCTTAGCAATCCGGGCCCTCTGCTGAGGGTCTGACCCCTTGAGGTTGCCAGGCAGGTGGGCAGGCTCCGGAGAAGCCGCTGAATGACGGTGCAGGGCCAGCCCTGCTTACTTCCGTATGGATGATGCCCAGTAGAGGCAGTGAGGTGGGCAGACCTGGCGAATCATGGAAGAACCTGGGAGTGGAAGGAGCCAGGAGGAAGAGAGCCCGCTGGCAGACTCCCTCCCAGGAGGAAGTCCACGGCTGGCCCGAGCCATTGGAAGAGAGCAAGGTCCGGTCAAGGTTGGTGGTACAAGGGGTCAGTTTGACTTCGGCCAGCAGGGAGCCGCGGCCAGGATTCTTCTGACCTCGTGTGAGCCGTGTTACTTTCGAAGTGTGTGACGAATTGCAGTCGTGCCTCTGTCGTCCTGCCCTGGAGAATCTGTGTCCCGAGTGCTGAAAGACGGCCCAGCAGGCCGGAAGCTCGCGCCAGGTGGCGTCGTCTGCTTCGTCTTGTCTTGGGCCAGTGCTGGTCCTCTCTGCGCGGAGCGCCGCCCTTTCTGTCTGCAGGACCTCAGGACGGAGCGAGCGTGCGATCCCATGGCCCAGGTGCTCGGTCAGATCTCGCCCAGGAAGGGAGCCTCCTGGGCTCCGGGATCTGGGCCTCTCCTTGCGGCTTCAGCTGCCTTGGTGCTGGCTGTGCTGGCTGCGTTTTTGCACTCTTAGACGGACTCCCCTTGAGCTGGGCGTCGCCAGCTTGCTCACAGAAGGCAGTTCGGGGGGGCTGAGTCTACGCTGTGGCGGAGCTGCTTCGGGGCACTCGGGCTCAATACTGGTCTCTGTGAGGCTTAGGTGGGCTCCCAGGTAGATGGCCTGGCGCTTGCTAAGCATCAGAAAGGGCGAGAATCCTAACCGATTGTCCGCGTTAGAGCCTTTCTTTGTCTTCTTAGCCCTCATCCGTGACGCCGGAAGCCTTTACCCCCTTCTGCCTTGGATACCGAATGCCTGCTCCAGGGCAGGGGCATGGTCAGACTTGATACTGAGTATCAGTTCCAAGGAGAAGCCGGGTAAGGGCTAGGCCACCAGGGACTTGCCCAGGGCCACCCATTCAAACTGGAATGGAGGACCTCCCGTCCCTAGGCCTGGCTCTCCGTCCACTGAGCCACCCAGCTGCCCCTGGAGGTTTTCTTCTGTTGGAGGAGCCGCCCTTGAATTGGGGAGCAAGATGAACTTTTCAGCTCTGCGGTGGGAGGGAGGGTATTGATTCACCCCAGACTGAACCCCCAGAGAAAGGCTTCCAAGTTCTCTTCTTAGGATCTCCCGGGGAATCTTTCAGACGGTTCCATGGAAAAGATGAAAAGAGTCCGTTGAGTCCATCTGGCCAGGGGTTTCCAGTGCCAAATAGGGGGGCCCAGCAGAGGCCCTGGTTCCGAGCAGTTCCTCTCCCTGCCTCTTTCCCCTTCCTTTGAATTCTTTCAGTGTCTAAAGCTCCGGATTCCAGGTCCCCACTGGACGAGACAACTTTCTTTAAGTTAGAGCAAAACACAGATGTACGTGGAGTAGAACAAAGTGCCCTCCTGAAGGGTCTGATAAGATTTTTGCCCCCCAAGATGGAGGTTCAAGTCATAAACTTTGTACCTCTTGGCGGTCTCCCTCAGTGGGTTTGACTCTTTACCCTCACAATCCAATTTGGCTTGTTCCTAAATCAGTAGCCACTGACACAAGCAAAATCGACCTGCCTTTGACTCCCTAGTCCTAGTTCTGCCCAAAGTAACCGTGATGGAATTGGCAGGCCAGGATTGGTTGAGCCAGGCATTTTTTTGCCTTAAGAAACCTGGGGAATGTTGACCAGTTGCATGACCTTGGACAACTTTTGGGACTCTGTTTCCTCATATTGCTTGTTGGAAACATGGTACTTTGTTTGGGTGTCTTTGAGGTCCCCCTGAATAGGTAGCTCCTAACCAGGGAAAAAGCACCTAGCTATCTCTATGCAAGTTCATTCCACCTAGGATATCTCCCAAAAAACCTAAAATTCTTTGTGGCACCACCATTCTTTTTTTTTTTTTAGCCCTTGGTTCAAAGGGAAGAGCAATAAGGGCTAGGCAAGGGGACTTAAGTGACCTGCCCAGGGTCACACAGCTAGGAAGTATCTGAGGCCAGATTTGAACTCTGAACCTCCCATTTTTGGGTCTGGCTCTCTATCCACTGAGTCATCTAGCTGCCCCCTGCACCACCATTCTTTCTTTCTGTTATATAAGCTTATAATCTTGGCTCATTTTTATCTCTTCATCATTTAGTCACAGAGATGATTTTTAACTTCCTAGCGCTTCTCTTGCCTTCTCCCTCTGCTCCCTTCCATTGCCAACACTATTTATCACTAGAGAAGAAGGGGGAATGGTTCAGAAGACCTGGGTGGAGGTCCAGCTTTTCCCTTCATTCATCTGGGGCCTCTGGCAAGTCGTAGGGTCTTTGTTAAGAAATCACTTATTGAGAGCCAGCACTTGGGTATAGGAGTTATGGTAAGGGAGAGTGCGGAAGACAGGATGATGATGAGGTTATTCCACAAATTCCCTAGATGACTTGGCTTATTTATCATGAGATAAAGGTGGGCTGATGGCCTGGGCATGATGGCCCACCCAGTTCTCTCTGTATTGCCAGAGATCTGAAGGAAGATCCCCAGCACTTCAGACGTGCTTCCTGTGAGGATTTAGGGGAGGCCGTGGACCACTTTGGTCCTGGATGAGAAGCTCTGGGTCTGTATCCCCCAGCACTGTATGGCTCCAGCAGATCTGGCCATCTGCCTGGCCCCTCCTCCAGTTTATCTTCATCTTCTCTTCTCTTCCCTTAGAACGGACAATAGCTATCTTGGCTGAAGTTGGATTTTAAAAATTTGTTCATCGTCTTTTTAGTTGCTTTTCCAAAATAAGACCAGGTGAAGCAGTTTGGAGTAGGGAACAGAGCCCTAACTCCTAGGTCCCGGGATCCGTTCTAGCTCCAGCATTAACTAGCTCTGTCCTCTGAAGCCATTCTCTGGCTGTCTGCATCTGCAAATGAGGGGCTCGGGGCAAGCTCAGAATTCCACAGTCATTAGGGAGGGAGGCTGCCTCAAAGGCCAGCCCTGTGCCGCGGCTGGATCTGACTAAAGCAGAACCTGACTCCTGCTGCGGCCACGCAGTACAGACCTTTCCCACTGCCCCCTTGACGGGCACCCAGGCTGGACCCATTCCCAGGCCCTGTACTGTTTTCATGGCCTTGACAGCCCTCCCTTGTACGAAGCCAAATCAGTCATTTCATGGCCCTCCCAGATCCCTCCTCAGAACTTCTCCTCCTTTTTGCCATCAGCCTGTGGAGCCCATGGACAGTTAGCTCCTCTATTTCTGCTGTGCTATCTTATCCCCTTCTTGCTTTTAACTCCCTTGAAGGCAGGAGCTAGATCCTCTCTGTAGTCTAGCTCGTCTTCTACCCCGCGCAGGCAAGTCTGAGGAGGCGCGCAGGGTGTTTGATGACGCTCTATTCATGCCTTTTGCCTTTATACCGGAGTCATTCCTGATGGGCCACGTCTTTGACTGCGGACCCTTCCTCCCCATAGCGTTCTCCTTCTGGGAGGCAGGCTAGCACACCCTCCGTTTTGGCGTATCTAGTCCGTGACCCGGCTTGGACCACTGTCACTTAGCAGAATCTAGAGCCCCGAGGAGACGGGCGCTAGGCTTAGGAGAGTTGTGGCTCAGCGCAGCAAATATCTCTTAAGGGCAGCTGTGAGAAGTGTGGGATTGAGCATCAGACACACCAGGCACATGCTGCGTTGGAGCTTGTGTCCTCTTGGGGGATACAAGTACCAGTAAGTAGCAAGAATTCACCAAGCGCTGCAAAGTCCTTTTAAGAGCTAGAGCCTAGGCAGTGCCTACTGTGTGCCGGGCCTATTCACAGCCCTGCCCTCGAGGGGCTCACCATCCCGGGGTGAAGGAAACACATGCGAAGCTGAGGAAGGCCGCCGCAGGGGAAATAAACCAACAAAAGGGGCACCGAGCTGATTTCACCCCGCAGAAGACTGAGGTTTTGGAGGCCATGAAGGCCAGGCCTCCTTTCTAGGTGCCCTCCTTCAGTGATAGGGACCTGGAAGATCTCCACAGAGGGGGAGGGGGTCTCCAGGCAGGCCTGGCTTGGCTGAGCAAGTGTGAGGTTTAGAGCTGCTTTCATCTTGGGGGATCAGACAATGCTTCTTAGAAGAGGGAAGCTAGGGCTTCGCGGAAGTACGGGTTTGTGAGCGAGATTCGATTCCGATCCAGAGGACTGTCCAGAGGCAGGAGAGGGGAAGGAGAGAGTCAGTTTGACTGGAATTGAGAGTATGGAAAGAAGAGGAATATGAACCAGGCCTACAAAGGCCGATGGGGTCGGGTTGCACAAAACTTTCAGTGCCAGCGCGAAGGGTTTTAATTTTCTCCTCGATGCAAAGGGAAGGCACTAAAGATTGTAGTCGTGGGTAACGTGGTCAAATCTGTCATCAGGACATTCGATTTGGAGGTTGATTTGAAAAGGGGAAGAAACAATTAGAGGCTGTTGCAGTGGTTTGGGGGAAGGCGCTGGTTTTTCAGGCCTGACCTGGGAAGGAGGCGATCAGTGCAAGAAATGCCATAAAGAGAAGATCGACAAAAAATTGGCCATATTTGGACACTGGAGCTGAGTAAGAGGGAAGGGTCCAGAAGGACTTGGTGTGAATTTAGGTGCCTGGAGGAATGGCGGTACCCTCCGCCGAAATAGCAGCGTTTAGAGGAAGGGTGGATTAGGGGGAACTTGGGATTCCATGTTGGATGTGTTGAGATGCCTGTGGGACATTCAAGTGTGGAGTTTTACCCGAAGTTGTGGCAGGGCAGGACTAGGGAGCAGAGAGCAGAGAGCATGTAAAGAAAAGAAGGCAGGACGGAGCCTGGGAGGATGCGCACCCTTGGGGGGGGGGGGGAGAATATAGTGAAATAGTCTTAAAGGTAAGAGAATCAGGAACCTGTGAGCAAAAGCAGGGGAAGAGATAATGCCCACGAAAAGGGGGTGGTTGGTGTCAAAAGGTCACATAGCATTGAGAGTGAGCTTAGCAGTTAAGAGGTCACTGGGGACTTTGTGGGGGCAGTTTGGGTCCAGTCGTAAGGTGGGAGCCGGGACTGCTTACAAGGACTGGTAAGGTGGGTGCTAAGTGTGGTAGCCATAGCCCACCCTTTCTGGACGTTTGGCCCCGAAAGGGCAGAGAGCTCTAGAACGATAAACGAGTTCAGGGGATGGCAGGGTTTCAGAGGGATGCAGCCCGAATGGCGAAGGGCCTTGTGTTCGTGACATAGTAGGACTGCTTAAGAGAACACAAGGACTGCCACCTGGTAGGTGCTCAGTGAAAGCTTATTCACTGAATGACAATTTTATCTGGGAAAAAGACTCCGGGAAGCCATGATAGACATGTTTAAGTATGTTCCAGTCTTATGTAGAAGAGAGATTAAACTCAATCAGTTTGCCTCCAGACAATGAATAGAAGGTTCAAAGGGGCAAATTGAGGCTGGCTATCAGGGGCTCTTCCCACCCAGGAGAGCTGGGTCGGCCTGGAGCGGCTGGATAACTGTTTGTTGGATGTGGCCAGTCCAGGTCGGTGGTGTTAAACTCGGGGGCCACTAAGGATCCCTGGAAGCTGCATATTGACTTAGTTTCACACTGTCATATTGTCAGTGCTTTATTGTCTTTTTCTTTTGTTCAGTAGTTCCCAATGGCATTTCGGCCTGGTTTGGGAGTGGTGTCGGGCACGTGTGCCTACAGGCCGCACATTTGAGGCACAGAATTGGGTGATTCTGTGAAAACGCCTTTAGTGTGATAGAAACTTGGACCTGTTCATAGGTTGTAGTCAAGGAGCCAATGGATAAGAAGAGAACAAAAGTGGAAAAGTAGAGAGCCAGGCTTAGAGTCAGGAAGTCCTGGGTTCCAGTGTGGCCTCAGACACTTCCTAGCTCTGTGACCCTGGGCAAGTTACTGAACCCCTAGTGCCTGGCCCTTACCCTTCTGTCTAAAAGTGTTACAACAAAAAGAGAGAGGAAAGGATTTCAGGGGGGCACGTTCTTGGGAGAGACGAGAAGATGGAATAAAGAACGAGAGGAAAGGCTAGCCTTAGTCAAGAAAAGGCCAACTTCCTCAGAGAATAGGAAGTGTCCGAGACTTCCTAGTCTTGAGAAGAAAGTGGAAGAGCCAACCCTTTGGTGAGGTTGATTAGACGTGGAAAAACCAGGAAGCGGGTGTGAATGGCCGGGGAGGGAGACCCAGCAGTGGGAAATTGTGTGCCTCCCAGGCCGGGCTTCCTCCCTTTTGTGTTCCAGATCACTTTGGCTGTCTGGTGAAACCTGCTGATCCCTTCTTCTCAGAACAGTGGCCTTGCCTGAATTCGTGGCTGAATTAAAGCGCTCAGTTTCCTTTAGAGCCTTGGCCCTGTCCAAGTTCACGAAGCCCACGAAAACTCTTTCCAGATCCCAGGTTCAGAACCTGGTCTTGAGGGCCGGCTGACAACATGGCTCACATTTATGTTGGTTAGAAAAACTTGACTGACTACTAACTTGTACCCGACCACAAGCGGGTCCCCCCGTTTTCTTTGAGAGCTCCTTTGAGGCCGAGAGCGTTTTAGACAAGAGGAATAGTCCTTGACTGAGCAAGAGGGAAGTGAATGGCGTGTTGAGTTGAAAGTAAAAGACTCGAGGGTGGATTTTGGCCCCACTGCTGATGGTGGAGATTCGAGTCAAGAGACCTTCGTGTCCCTTGCTTCTGCCACTCATTTGTCAGTGGCGAGGTGGGCCGCGCCCCCGTGTGCCCGTCAGCAGGGCCACATCTGTGTTACTGTAGACAGTGGCTCCTAGACTCTATGTCTAAGGCTTTGAGCACCTCTCACCCACTGATCTTCCCTCCACAGAACAGGTGGGATGAGCTGGGTCAGGCTCTTAGTGGTTGCAATGAAGGGCACATGACTTCTGCTGTGCGACAAGGGTTCAGAGAGAGGAAGACCAGATGTTGACGGAGACAAGATGACTAATGGAAACAGATCGGAGATGAGTCGGCATGTTTCCAATAAGCTGATGGCCCAATCCTTCCCTCAGCCCAGAGGCCAAGGCAGTCATTGACAAAAGGAAGACCTCACGTACCCCAAAATATTCATAGCACCTCCCTTTGTGGCAGGAAAGCGCTGGAAGAAGAGTTTATGTCCCTCCGATGGGGAATGCCAATCAATTATGATACAGGAATTCAGTGGACTTTTACTGTGATGTCCATGGCAGATGAGGAGACTGGAAAGTGAAGTCAATGAAAAAAGGGAAGTAATGAGCAAAGTCAAGAAAACCATATACCCAGTGGCTACAATGGATGTAAACCACCAAATGTATACCCCCCCCCCCCCCAGATTTTTTTTGATGTGTTGACTGATTTTGCTGATTTTTTTCCTCCTTTAATTCCTCATCCCTCCCATCCCCCCCCCTTCATTATGTAAGGGATGGCTCTTGGGGGAAGGGAGAGTAGGGTAGAGGAAAAAGGAATAATGCCAAATAGCAGTAGTCGCAGTAAAAATCTACTTTTAACAGAAAGATTACTGTAAATCAGTTTATCTTCTTTAAGAATTTTTGCCCCTTCCTTCTCAGGTACATTCCCTTCCCTAGGTTTCTGGAATAGTAACCTTTCCTGGTTCTCCTCTTCCTATGTGACCTTTTTCGTAATCTTTGCTGGATTAGTCATCTTCTGCCCTCTAGGTTTGAGTGTCCCCAAGGCTTTGTCTTGGACCTTTCCCTTTGCCCTTTCTATCCTCTTTACCTCGGGGATCTGATCAGAAATTGATATACTCTCTACTCCCTCTTCTGAATTCCAGCCCCGCTTTAGCAATTGCTTGTTCGCCATCTCTGTGGATTATATCCCTTTGGCATGTAAACTCCACAGGTCGAAAATGTAATTTATAATATTTCTTTTTAAACCCACTCTCTCAAGTTCTACAAGCCCAGGGCACTACTGTCTTCCTAATCAATGATAACTCATTAGGCATTTATTAATTACTGGGTGCTAGGTGCTGAAGATACAATGAACAGAATAGTCCATTGTCACAAAAAGTTGACATTCTAAACAAATAATATCTAAGTATAAAGAGAATAAATATTCATAAATACAAAGTAGTTAAATTTTCAGCTGTCACTGAGGTTCATAACCTTAGAATCATCCTTGACTTTTTTTTTCTATTTCTATTCTCTCAATTCTAAGACAAAATTGTAGCAAGAGCTAGGTGTTTGGGGTTAACCAATTTGTTCAGGATCATACAGCCAGGAAGTGTCCTTCTTGATGATCCATATCCCTCTCTTTCTCTATCTGCTCAGTTGCCGAATATCATCAATTCTCTTTCCACAATCTTTCCCCACGCACAGAGCCACCACGCTGGTTCAAGCCCTGTCACCTGATTCAGGACTATTGCATTAGCTGCCTCGCTGGGGTCTTTCTGTTTCTAGTTTCTTATCTCTCCAGGCCATCCTTCAATCAGTTTCCGAACTAATTTTCCTACAGCCCAGGTCTGACTGGCATTGGCCTACATTAAACTGTTTTTTTGTTGATCTTCATATGATGTGAATCTGGGGTCCACAGCCATTACCATGCCTTCCTCTGGATACTCTGCAACTTATTGGTGGAGGTTCAGGTGAAGGGATTTTTATTTTTTGTTTTTAAAGCATCAGAGAGATTTGACTATGTTTGGGTGAGTTCATCCCATTTACATTCACAGTTATGATTGCCATCTGTATATTCCCTCCATCTTGATTTCCTCTTTTAATCTTGCCCTTTCTCCTTTCACTCTTTCCCTCCACAGCAGTGTTTTGCTTTTAATCACTACCCCTACCTTTTCCCCTCCTTTTTATTACTCTCCTTCCCACCACCTCCCTTCTTCCCCTCCTATATCAGTAGCATAGAATGGTAAGTGAATTCCTGGGAGCAGATCAGAACTTGGGCAGAAATTGTGTAGAGGACATTCAAGGCTAGTGAGTGTGACCTGGCTGAAGAGCCAGCCAAGGAGACTGAGGAATGGTCAGGCAATGGAGAGGAGAATCTGGAGAAAGCACTGTCATAGGAGCCTAGAGAGAAGGGATGAATTAGGGTTAGAGAGTAACCAGTGGTGTCTGAGGCTGCAGAGAGGACAAGGTGGATGAGGCTAGAGTTTGCCATTGGATTTGGCAACTAAGAGATCATTAGTAATGTTGGAGAGAGCAGCTTTGGTGGAATGATGAGGTTGGGAGCTAAGACCGAAGAAGAAACAGGAGAGAAAAGAATCGCTTGTGTGGCCCAATTACTTTTTTTTTTTAATCTCCTTTGACCATTTTTCTATTGGAATGGCACTTGTTCTTCTATTTAAATCAGTTTCTGTTTTCTCTCCGAGAGCTTCCTCTTTCTTGATCTCGTTTGTTTCCTCTTACCCATAGTTACAAACCGTGCCACTTTTTCTCCTCTAATTTGTTTATGATGTGACTTTATATCTTGGTCAGATCTCCCTCCAGAGATTGAGATCTGCAGTTGAGATAGCAATCTTTCTCTCCGGATGCTTTCTCCCAGACTGCTTCCCATTCTTCCTGGCTTGTTTTGTCTTTACTCTCCAGTACCTTGTTTCTTGGGTTTAATTGAGCTCTATTATTCCCGGTTCAATTGCTGGTGGATGTATTTCCTGGTGTGTTCTGTTGATGAACTGTTCTGGTTTTTAATGAACATGGAATAATTGCAACGATTTCTCTAGTATAGTTGTAGATCTGGTTTCCCTTTTTCTTTCCCTTAAAAAAAAAAATCCCTGAAGATTCTTGACTTTTTGTTCCTCCATATTAATTTTGTTATAATTTTGCCTGCTTTTATAAGGTCTGTTAGAGTTCTGGATCTCTAAATCAGTTTGGACAGTGTCATTGTTGTTCTATATTCATGGCTGAGTCATTGCTCTCCAATTCTTTGTTTTCGTCCATTCTCTAGAGTGTGGTGGTTTTATTCTCTGTGACACTCAGGATTCTTTTCTGCTCCAATCCAGTCGTTTGCTAAGTCCTTCCCTCCCTCTTTTGAAAATCCTTACCTCTTAGAATCAATACTAAGTGTCAATTCCAAGGCAGAAGAATGGTAAGAGCTGCTAGGCATTTGGGGGGTTAAATGACCTGTCCTGGGTTGCACAGCTAAGAAGTGTCTGAGTTCAGATTTGATCCCAGGACCTCCTGTGTCTGGATGTAGCTCTTGTGGCTACTGACTTTTCTTTCTTTTTTTTTTTTAACCCTCACCTTCCGTCTTGGAGTCAATACTGTGTATTGGTTCCAAGGCAGAAGAGTGGTAAGGGCTAGGCCATGGAGGTTAAGTGACTTGCCCAGGGTCACCCAGCTGGGATGTGTCTGAGGGCAGATTTGAACCTAGGACCTCCCGTCTCTAGGCCTGGCTCTCCATTCACTGAGCTACCCAGCTGCCCCCATGTCAGTAGCATTAAAAAAAAAAAATTAAACCTTTACCTTCTGTCTTAGAATCAATACTGTGTATTAGTTCCAAGGCAGAAGAGAGTGGTAAGGGCTAGGAAGTGTCTGAGGTCAGATTCGAACCCAGGACCTCTAGTCTCTAGGCCTGGCTCTCCATCCACTGAGCCACCCAGCTGCCCCTAGCCTTTTTTTAAAATCCTGATAACCTTGGGATATCTTGGAACCTTGTTTTGCTGATCACAGTTGATTATAGTACGGCCTTCCTATTACTGTATACAGTGTTCTCTTGGTTCTGCTCACTTCACTTTGTACCAGTTCATCCGTCTTGCTAGGTTTTTCTGAACTGATTCTGTTTCTTATTTCTTGTGGTGCAATAATTTTCTGTTGCAACCATGTTGTTTGGCCATTCCCCAATCGATGAACATGCCCTCAGTTTCCAGTTCTTTGACTCCACAAAAAAAAAAGCTGCTACAAATCTCTCGGCACAAGCAGGCCCTTTCCCCCATCTCTGTCCTCTTTGGGATCCTGATGCGATAGCACTGATCCTGGATCAAGGGGTTTTTCTGACAACGAATGCTCTCTCCGCTCCTAGAAACGTCATTGGATAGCAGAAGGTCCTTGTCAGGACTTCTCAACATATGGCACTGGAAGGCCAGTTACCTGAAAGAATGTTGTGGGGGTCAAGGAATATTTGATTTATTCTACAGGGCACCAAGACTTTGTAGAAAGTCTTGACAGACAGCTAAGGAGAATTTTTCCTAACAAACCGCTTTGACTCAAGGTTTAAAGCTGTGACCTCCAATTCCCCAACCCTCAATCCTTTCCCAGGTCCTCCTTGCTGCCCTGGCCGCCTGTTCCTCCCTTCCCCATCTTGGTGCTAGTTAAACTTCTACCCTGTCCAGAAGGCTCTGCTGCTCCATCTGTCCTTATCCCCGGCTCACAGTTCCTTACCAAGGCAATCCCAGGCCATCCCAGCAGATTGTCCTCTCTTTCTCCTTCCCTTCTACTGGCTGCTTCTCTGTGCCTACAGATATGCCTATGTCTCCTCTGTCTTTGAAAAACCTTCACTCAACCCATCTCTCCCTGCGCACTATCATTCCCCCCTCTCTCCTTAAGAAGCCCTTTGCCATGGGTGCCTCTGTCTTCTTCACTCTAGAGCAGTGATGGCAAACCCAGGCATGTGTGCCCAAAACGGCATACAGAGCGCTGGGCACCTCTGCCGTTACCCACCAGAGTTCCTTACTAGAAAGCCCAAGGGATTTGGGGTGGAGCCATTCTCTCCACGTGCCTCTCATCACTCTCCCTCTGCCCAGAAGCCCAATGGGAGTGCTTCCTCCCTCCCCTGTCTGGGGGGTAAGGGTGGAGCGAGGGGGCTGGAGTGTGGTACTTGATCTGTGGGGAGCACTTGGTCTGGGGACAGGGCTGGGCCTGGCACTCTGTCTCTAAAAGGTTCGCCATCAGTGCTCTAGAGTGGTTTCCATCTTCATCATTGAACTGAAACTCAGTTTCAGAAAGCTCGGTGAATTTGTGACCTGAGGTCCCAGGTTTAAATTCTGGTGGTGCCACAAGTCATTTCAAGCTCTGTGGCCAAGCTTCAGTGTTCTCATCTGTAAAATATGGTGCTTGGACTCAGCAACCTGGAGCTCCCAGGCGACAATTCTAAGGCCCTTGTGTTCGTGTAACATACACTCATTTGTGTAAGGAACTGCCCCTGGTGCGAGGCATTCTGAGTGCTGTCAGTCCCTGGGCTCTCCAAGGTTTCTGACGCGGCTTTTCTTCCTGTCCTGCCTCGGGCCAGGCTCGGCTGCCTGCCTGTTTGAGAAGGTGGAAGGGCTGGTTCTAGCCCTGAGGTGGCTTTTTTCTGAAGAGGCCTCAGTGTGCAGTGCCTGATGACCCTCTCGGGCTGCCCATGTGGAGGTGGGCACAGGGAAGCGACAGAGAAGTAAATAGGGGTGAATGCTGCCACCCCGGCTCCGTTTAGGGGTGCCAGGAGCAGCCTGGCCTCTCCCCGATTGGGGGGCGGGGGGGTCCTGGGCCCGGGGGATCATTTGTGACTGAGGGATGGGCCTCCGCGCTGCCTTTGTGACTTTAGGTCTTGTTTTTTCCTCAGTAAAAGAGATCAACATGGCAGACGTGGACGCCAGCACCGCCGCTTCCGAGGCTGGAGCTGAGGACGTTTCCCTCTTCAGCATAACAGACATGTTTCTCTTTTCCCTCATCGTGGGACTGCTGACTTACTGGTTCTTCTTCAGAAAGAAAAAGGAGGAAATCCCCGAGTTCACCAAAATTCAGACGCCGGCGTAAGTGACACAACCTTCCCTCCCCTTCCCTTTCCGGCCCGCCCCCGCTCGGCCCTCTGGCCTGGCCAAGATAGTCTGTGCCGAGCCTTGTTGGCTCTTGCTCGCGGGCCAGGACGGCTGCCACCAGAAAGAGATGAGGCTGATTTGTAGAACCCACCCAGACCCCGCAGCCCGTCTCTGTACTTTGTTGTCGCTTAGTCCTTTTAGCTGTGGCCGACTCTGTGGCCCCGTTTGGGGTTTTCTTGGCATAGATACTAGAGCAGTTTGCTATTTCCTTCTCCAGTTCATTTGACAGATGCGGAAGCTGAGGCCGGCTGGAGGAAGTGACTCGTTCAGGGTCCCACAGCTAGGAAGTGTCTGAAGCTGGATTTGAACTCAGGTTCCCCTGACTCTAGGCAGGGGTGTTCTATTGATCGTGCCACCTAACTGGCCCTCCTTAAGTTACCTCCTATTTTCCCTCTAGAATCCTTTCCTGACCTAGACCTTCGGCTTCCATTTTTATTGTTCCAATCCAGCAGCTTGTTGAAAGAGGCTTCCCAGAGAGGACTGAGTTCAGCCAGAATCTCCCTCTGCCCCGCAGAACTTCAGTTTAACACAGAAAGTCGACGTGGACAGGCTGGGGAGAGGGAGAGGCCAGAACATCATGTCACGAGCGTTTTAGTGAGAAATCATGTTCCTTCTGAAAGACGGGTTCTTTCCTTTCTTTAAAATGCATTCAGTGGATGGAGAGCCAGGCCTAGAGACGGGGGTCCTGGGTTCCAATCTGGCCTCGGACACTTCCCAGCTGGGTGACCCTGGGCAAGTCACTGAACCCCATGGCCCAGCCCTGACCGCTCTTCTGCCTTGGAGCCAATAGCCAGGACTGATTCTCAGATGGTAGGTCAGCATTCAGGTTGAGATCTTGCAGTATCTTCCCCCCTTTGACCTCTGTTACCACTTTATCCAGCCCGCGCCGTACTAGGTTACTCTACGGAACTGCTTCCTGGGCCTCCAGGAAGAGGAGACTAAAGAACAGGCATCGAAGAAATGTGTTGCGGAAAAAGATGGCCTGGCCCTGGGTGCGAATGAGGCCTGGGGGCAGCCTGGGAGGGGTGTTTCCTGGCATGCTTGTACTGGCCCTAGCACCTTGGGTAGGTCAATCCTTGGTGCCCGACTTAGGGGAGGAGACGGGGAGCCTCGAGGCAAGGCCGCCTCGTTGTCGGGGGTCTGGCCAAACCGATGGCCTCCTCGAGCCAGCAGAGTAGGCGCTTCTGGAGGTCTCCTTCCTTTCCCTGAGCTTTAGTTAAATGGGGGGAGGGTCCCCTGGCTCTGGACGTGGCAGGCGGCTGCTGAATGAATGAACCCAAAGGGAGGAGGAGTTTTGTTTCTAGAAAAGGCCTCCTCGCCCCCGTCTGTGTTTGCTTTGGGGGTCTGAGCACGGTTGGATTAGGGATCCCTCGTGAGGAGTCTCCCCCTCCCAGCTGTCCTGCCAAGCTGCCTGCAGGCCTGAGCAGTGACGTGAGACAGACGTCCCCCGAGCCTGGGGCCAGCTCTGTCCGCCGCGCCTGCTGTCTGGGTGGTCTCCAGGCACGGCCTCTGGTGCTTGTCTGGCTCTCGTCCTGCCGAGGTCCGCCCAGTCGTTGGGCTCCTTTATTTCCCAGAGCCAAGCTAGGCAGCTCGAGGTAGGGATGCGGGCAGATGGAGGTCTCTGAGGAAGACAGCCTCACGATCGTGCTCTGCCCGGTTTGGTTTCACGAAAACGTGACGCGACGACAAAGAGCTTTCTTTGTAACCCCGAGCTTCTGTCTGGGGGCTGGCGCAGGAGCGAGCTAGGGCTAGTGCAAAAATGAAATGCGTCTCTACTAATAAAAGGGTCCTGTTTTACGAGGCTTATTAAGGATCATTAGAAATCAGGGATACAAAATAAAAACCACGTGCCCACGGCTGGTTAGCCATTTCAGCCATCCCCACCTTACCACCATACTTGCTGCCTCACTGCAAAGGAAGAGAGAATGTGGGAGGCATTACTGCCCCTTAAATACCAAAAACGTGATCTCGCCAACGTGGAGGTGCAAGAGAGATTATAGGGAATTCTGGGAAATCCCAAGGACTTCTGGGAATGAAGTCTAGGGTTCAAAATCTCCATTTGTACACTAGACAATGGGGGTTAAGTGACTTGCCCAGGGTCACACAGCTGGGAAATATCTGAGGTCAGATTTGAACCCAGGACCTCCTGTCTCCAGCTCTGACTCTCTACTGCCTGCTGAGCTTTCATACTCTTTCATACTCTTTTACCTAAAAAAGGTGAGGTTTTATTAGGCCAGCAGAAATGTTTTACTCCATCCTTGTCTCTTCAGATCTTGGCGCTCCTGTTCTAAATGCTGGGGCCAAGTCAGCTCTTCATTTAAGCTTCAAGTCGACTTACCTTTTTACTTTTAATTAAAAACATGTTAATAGGCCTATTCCTTTCCTTTTTAAAAAATTACACGTAGAAACAATTTTCAGCTATCATTTTGTGATCCAAATTCTTTCCTTTCCTCCTTCCCCTTCTTCCTGAGGAGCCGGTAAATAATTGGATATAGGTTATGCCAGTGCTGTCATGCACTACATATTTCCATCCTCCTGTGTTGTGAAAGACACATATTGCACTTACAAGAAAAAACTCATGAAGGAAATAAAGTGGAAAATGCTGTGCTTGATCTGCATTCTTTATGGATGTGGCTGGCATTTCCCATCACCAGTCCCTTGGGGTTGTCTTGGCTCCTTGCCTTGATCATAGTCTGGTTCTTCCCAGGTGATCATCCTAATATTGCTGTCTGTGTCCAGTGATCTCCCGGGTCTGCTCACTTCTCTCTGCATCCGTCGATGTGGGTCTTTCTGGATGTTTCTGAAATTATCCTCTTTGTCGCTTCTTTCGGCCCAGTAGTATTCCATGACGCCACGTACCACTGCTTGTCCGGCCTTCCCAACTGATGGGCGTCCCTTCAGTTTCCAGTTCTTTGTTGCTCCCCAAAAGAGACGTTCTAAATGTTTTTGTGCAAGTTGGCCCTTTTCCGCTCGCTCTGATCTCTGGGATCGCCGGCTCAAAGGATACGCGTAGCTTTAAGATCCTTCGGCTGTGGTTCCAGTTTGCTGCCCAGCAGTATGTGAATGTCCCCATTTCCCGCATGCCCTCCAACATTCATTTCTCTACTCTGGCCTGCTAGGTGCGCTCTCAGGGCTTCCTCCTGATGAATAATGACCGGGAGCATTTCCTTTTTGTTTGACTATAGAGAGTTTGCTTGGATCCTTTGACCATTTGCCAGCTCCTGGCTGTCAGCAATTTTCAGTTTGTTGTTTCCCTTCTGCTCCTGGTTGCATGGGTTCTGTTTGTACTAAAAGTGTTCATTTTGATTCATCAAAATGATCCATTTTAGCCAACCTACGTTGTGCTGAATAGCTACAAGTACTTTAGAGCCGACAGACGCGGAGCTTTTTCTCTTCCTTCACCTTCCCCCAACAACCAAATGCCTTTGCAGACTAGCCCCCTAGAGAATGGACATTAGCCTTGAACGATTACATCAGGAATCCTTTGGGCCCCTCGTGATCTGGAGTGGTCACACGAGCCAGAGGTCCTCTGTGACCCCCGGAGCCCCCACCACTGGACCAGTGCTGCCTGAAGCAGACGCGTTTGCTCTGTTCGCACTGCCTCCCTCCCCAGAAAGTCCCCTCTGAGCAGCCAGTCCGCGTTCTTCCCGAGTCAGCATCCTCCGAAGCCCCGAAGAGAAATGTTCGTCCAGAGATGGGTTTGTGCTGAAGGGCAGGCTCCGGCCCTCCGTGCTGTGCTCCTGCGGTCTGCGTCTTCTTTGGACTTGGGCCTTGCCTGCTGCGTCTGCTGACCCTCCTCCCAGCGCCTTCACTGTTTGCAGAAGGGGCTGGAGGGAAGCTCTGGCCCCCCGGAATGGCCGAAGAGGCCTTCCCTCCCGTGGCTGGGCGAATGATTCTCCTTTCTTTCGAGTCTCCCGGCTCACTGCCCAGCCGCCGCCCTCTGATAAGACTCGCTGTCGCCCTGTGCCAGCCTCGGCTGGCCGCGGAGGTGCTTTCTTCAGCGCCTTCCTCCCCACTGCACCCGAATTTCCTGGTCCGTAGGCAGCGTTCTGCGCACTGCACAGAGGGCGATGCTGCTCTAAGGATATGAAGAGCTCTCGCCTCCCAGACGACAAACAAGATTGACCTCTGAACCGGTTAAGAAACGACAAGGTAGCAGAATGGGATGGAATAGCAAATGCGTGGAGCGCCTGGTCCAGGGCTTGATTCAGAAAATGTAGGGAGAGATCCTTGTGCCCCGGAGAACATGGGAAGAGTGAGGAGTGTTTTGAGCTTGGATGAATGGAGAAAGAGTCATGCTATTGATAGAAACTGTGGAGTTTAGATGGAGAACTGGCCTGTGGAAAAGGACGTGGGTAGGGAAGGTGAGTTGGAATGGTCCCCATTCTTTAAGGCTCAACTCAGAGACTAGTTCTCTTGTCCTTAGGTGAAAGGGCTCCGGAGGGGCAGCTGGGTAGCTCAGGGGCTGAGAGCCAGGCCTGGAGACAGGAGGTCCTGGGTTCAAATCTGGCCTCATATACTTCCTAGCTGTGTGTCCTTGGGCAAGTCACTTAATCCTAGTTGCCTGCCCCTTACTGCTCTTCTGTTTTGGAACCAATACTTAGCATGGATTCTAAGATAAGAAGATGAGGGTTTAAAAAAGAAAGAGAAGAGGCCTTAGGAGTGTTGATTGCATTCCCTACCTCTCATTTCACTTTACTAGATTGCCAGGCCCATTGTTCCTCGTAAACATTCAGCATCCCTTCAGGACTCATTGAATTAGTCTCAGAGGTCATGGCTAACCTAGACAGATTCTGTTTGGCAAGAAGAAGCTCACTGATGGCCGTTGAGAATGTAGTTTTATGGACTGGGAGGTAGAAACCAAGTTCTTGGGATAAAAGAGGAAGTGAGCATTGAAATAGACCAATAGCATTCCTTATTGAGCATTGATTGGAGGAAGGAAGGAGCAAAAAGGACAGCTGGAGAGGGTGGGCAAAGCCAAGCGAATATTTTCATGATGGAGGAGGCCTCCCTATATGTTTGAAGGAAGTGGGGGAAGGCCAGTGGAGAAAGAGGTGGAGAGGAAAGACTGTCCTCCCAGTGGACGAGTGAGATTGAGTTGGGGGGCAGCTTGTCCTTCTTCCTGGGCCCCATAACTGTAGGACTTCTTTCGGGGAAGGTCTGAGCGGAATAGGAGAGACGGGTTCCTGGAGCCTCTTTTAAGTGAAACCTTGTTAAAAAGGAGCACTTTGCTTTGGGAGAAACGTTCTTCAGGAGCACTCTTGCAAAAAGCACTCTTCTTCCAAGCCCATCTTGGGATCAGATCACTCCATGCCACGGTCATTTCCTAACGTAGGGATTGGTATAAGAGACGTCAGCCTCCATTTAAATCTGGACTCAGAGCTGCCCGAGACTTGATTCCTCGTCTGAGAGATTGGCTCCAGAAGAGAGGACAGTAACTTTCCTTTGCACTTGTTTTTCTTTGAGATGAGATGTTCATCAAAGAATGGGAAGCCGCACGTCAAGGCTATACGTGCTCTTGGCCAGACTTCAGCTGACTGCAGCTCTTTGCTGCACGGGAGAACCCGTCCAGGTCAAGGCCACCTTGTGATGAGGGGCCTGTGCAGAAGGAACAAGAAACAGAAATGTTTTCTTGCTAAAGATAGCACAATGTCCTGGACACCGAGGTGAAGGCCAGCCCAGAGACCCCATCCAGAGCAGCCTCCCCAGTCCTGGCAGCGTGGCCCAGAGGTGCTTGGAGCACTTCAGAACCGAGGAGAGACTGCGTAGAGGCCTGCTTTGGGCGGGATGAGCTTGGAGGTCCCCTGCCAACTCGCAGATTTCTTGGCTTTTGCGAGTAATTGTTGTTTTCTCCCTCGTTCGGAGGCCATTGATGGTGTAGATCACTGATCCGGGAAGCAACAAAATGAAACTGAATTCAAATTCAGCCTTAGAGCTTTACAAGCTGAGTTGTTGTAAGGATTTAAGTGAGATTCTATTCATAGTGTTGGAGATCACACGTTCAATGAGATCGTAATTGTAATTTAGCATAGGGCCTTGCACATGGTAGGTGTTTAATAAATTAATAAATGATTCCCTTTTCTCTTTCCTTCCCTTTTCAGAGAGAGGTTTGATTTTTAGAAACAAGGCACGTGTCATCTATCTCTCCAGAATGTTTTCTGTGTTTTTGTTGTTTGTTTGTTTAAAGCTTAGTTATTTTTACTTTTTTATAAATAACCTAAAGTAAAATGTAAGTAGTTTTATTGATGTTCTCTCTCTTTAATCTCAATCTTAAAAATCTCTTTTAATCAATAATCTGCCTTTCTAGATCTATGCTTGTCTCTCTTTCCTTTCCTCTCTGTTAAAACCCCCCCCCCTTTTTTTTTAAACCTTCCTCTTCTGTCTTAGAATACAATCTAAGTATTAGTTCCAGGGCAAAAGAGTAGTAAGAGCTAGGCAGTTTGAGTTAGATGACTTGCCCAGCGTCACACAGTAAGAAGTCTTGAGGCCTCATAGGAACCCAGGACCTCCCATTTCTAGACCTGATGCTTTATCTACTGTGCCACCAAGCTGTCCCAGCCTTCCCTCTGAGCATATGTAAAGCCAGTCAGAACTGACCAAGAAGCAGAGACTCTCACAGTTGGATAGGACCGATCCATACCGGAGCAGAAATTCTCTCTGCGATGCTCCTGACAGACAGAGCATACACATTCCGTCCCCATAGGCCTCCGCCTCTTCCACCAAAGGATGGCATTGCCAAGATCTCCCAATCCCGCCGAGTTCTTTTGCTTTCAGTTGTCGTGGCCAGGCCGGGCCTTGGTTTCTTGGCTCTCCTCGTCTCACTGCGTCTCACTCACTCCAGCCGTTCTCCATGTCTCTGCGTTCCTCGTGTTTTACCATTTCTTGCAGCAGCACATTTTCCCTGTGACATTTAAACATCCCTGGTCAGAAGCCCCATCTGCCTCCAAAAGGGCTGCTCTGAGTGGCATCCAGGGACGTCGCCGTCTCGGGTTCGATCTCTGGATGGCAGGGACAAACCCTTGCCTCATTTACTTCACAGCATGCTTCTGAGTTGTTTCTCAGAACGACCGGATTCACTCCCAGTTCCACCCCTGGTGGACTAGGACAAGCACCCGCTTTTGCTTCCGCTCCTCTCGGTCACTCCGCGCCCCAGAAAAAGCCCCTTCAGAGCTTTCTCGTATTTGCTCCGTTTGTCCGCATTTCTGTGCCCACTTCATGGAAGCTCGGCTAGTGTTTCAGGGTGATGTAGACGGACCCTCCCACCGCAGCTGGCCCTCTTTGCGGGTTCAGGAGGCTCAGCTTAGATTCTCGGGGCTTTACAGTTATCCTTTTGTCTGATCTTCACAGCAACCCTTTGAACCCGGTGCTATATTATCCCCATTTTGTAGCTGAGGAAACTGAGGCAAATAGAGTGTGTTGGGGTGTTGGGGCGTAGCAGATTGCGGAGTCCCAACAGCTCTTGAGGTGATTGATGGGAGACCTCCCCGCCACCAGAGTGCAGTGGGTTCTTTCTCTCTGGGGCTGCTGGGTTTGGAGACTTGAAAAATCTTTTATTTTTCTAACATTTTATTTTCTCAATGACACGTAAGAACAGTTTTCAACATCTTTTCCAAAGTTATGACACCCAAATTGTCTCCCTCCCCCTCCAGGAGATGGCAAGCAATTGGATTTGGGTTCTAGATTTCAGTCCCTTTAGCAAGAAACTTTGCCATCACGTAGTCTCAGAAATCTTCTCATGGCATTCGGTTCTCCCAGTGTTCTTCCCCTTCCCCTCCCAGGTTTGTTTTGTTTAAGACAAAGAAAGTGATAAAAATCAGCCCAATTGTCAATACAGTGAAAACATCTGCCAATACAGGACATGGGAGACCCTTGAGGGCCTCCCACCGCTCCAGGAGGGGCTGGGCTGGGGGTGTCTTAGCCGTGGGCTCGCCAGGGACCTTCTCCTCCTCTGGGCCAGTGAACCAAGCGGGCCAGAGGCAGAGCTCAGGTTGAAATGTAACTCTGCTGACAGATGAAGACAATGAAGCCAAACTCGAACCCTAAGCTTCTCAACTGTCCTTCTCCAGCGAATAGCCTTCATGAGATGTTCATGACGTCATGGAAGACCAGAGCTCTGCTTCCACTCCCAAGTGGCTCCATGTTCCTCTCCCCAGGCCTCAGTTGCCCCATCCATGAAATGGGGCTGATCCTGGCAGCCTTTCTGAAGGCAGCCAGCCTTCTTTCCTTGCATTCGGTGATTCGTTTGCTCAGGGAGCAGGAAGAGCAGAGCTCCTTTGAGAGGCTTCTTGTCTGACCTTCTGGGACTCCTGGGCTCCCCGGCCTCGCACAGCTCAGAAAGGGTGGAGGAGCCTTGCTGCCTCTCTTCAGGCGAGGCCTTTCCCAGAAATACGCTCTCCTATTCCGTGTTGGGAAGGGCAGACAACGTCCAGGAGGGAAATCGGTTTCCCTCCATGGAAACTAGGAGTTTTTCCGCCGTTTTCTCCATTGTTGGGAGTTGGAAAAAGGCGATCCAAAGCCAGGCCGTGGTTGAACTTTGTCCAAATGACTCATTCAACTCTTGTGGCCTCTTTCTAGCCATTCAGATCTCTGCTAACATCTGCTCATTTGCTGGCCAAAGTCAGACTTGTCGGATTTGGTGCCAGAGAGGATTCCAATCCCAACTCGCAGATTCTAATTGGAAACTTTCGTGCTTTGCTCCTTTGGGGAGCAGGGCTCCAGCGAGCCGCCAGCCTGGCACAAAGGGCTCAGGGGGCCCGGACTGTGACCCAGTTTGTCTGAGGCTGCATCGTGAAGGGCCGAATCCGCCGGCCTGGGGCAAAAGCTCCACTGAGCTCTGGGGGCCCCAGAGACAGTTTGGAGGGGGCAGTGCCCTTTCCGGAGCCGGACCCTTGTTTGGTTGGGGGAGGACCGGGCTTTGGGTTTCTCCCCCAACGTCTTGGGCCGGAAGGGGCTTTTGCTGTTCCCCTGGGCCTACCCCCCGCACTCTGCCCATTCCCTCCGTCCTGCCCCCTCCCCAATTTCTTCAGTTCCTCCTCGGCGCTTTTGTGTCGGGGAAGATGGGAACTGGCTCTAATTTAATATGATTCCAAGGAGCCCCAGTGACTGTGGTCAATGCAGGCTTTCTTCATGAAGGACAGCAGTGCCATAGCAACCTGGGAGAGTGTCTGCAAGAGCTTCATTCCCCCTACATGGTTTCCTTTAAAAAATTGGGGAGGGGGGGCAGCGATATCAACTGTTGCCAGGGTGACCTGAATAGGGGAGGGAAATACTTCTCCTTCTCTTGTTCTGTACAGATGAAAGAAAGGGAGGGGGTGGGAGGACTATGTGAACTGCTGGGAATCCTGGGAGATTTCCTTCTTGACTCCCGAGTCCTTTCTGCCGGAGCTGCCAGATGTTGCCGGGCGCCGAGGTCTGTGGGGATCTGGGTCAGAGCGCTGCCTGCTCAGCCGAGCCTTCAGAGGGGGCTCCAGCGGGGATGGAGAGCTCGGGAGCCCCAGGGGAAGGCGCTGCCCGCCTCTTGGGCTCGGGCGCGCCCCGGGAGCTGTAGCCTCCGGTCCTGTCACGCCTCGGAGGGGCCGTTGCAGCCATGGGGTGTGTGTACTCCGTGCCGCCGGAGGACTCCCACCTGGCCAGGTCAGTCCCGTCCCACTCTAAATGTGGGCTAAACTTCCTCCTCGATGGCCAGCAGGCATCCAGCCACAGGTTTGGAAGCGGCGCGATATGTCTGCAGTTCTTACAGCCTTTCCTTCGAGTGAGGGGGGAGAATAAAACAGCTAGACTGCAAGTAAGATTGCCCTGGGTGGGGGGCCGCTGGGTGGCTCAGTGGATGGAGTCAGGCCAGAGACAAGAGGTCCTGGGTTCAAATCTGGCTCAGACACTTCCTAGTGTGACCCTGGGCAAGTCACTTAACCCCCCTGCCTAGCCCTTACTGCCCTTCTGCCTTGGAACCAATACAGTATTGATTCTAAGATAGAAGGGAAAGGTTTAAAAAAAAAGATGGTCCTGGGTTCTAGGGCCGGCTTTGCCACAACAAAGCAAATGCTTTGGTTGAGCCAGAATACAAACAGGCATCCGCTAAGGCAGTCAAGGGAGGGAGTGGAGGGAACGTCGGCCTAAGCTGTGGGGCCCATTTTCCTAACAATTCGTAATTTCTACTAACAACGTCTCATCCGAGCCCTCCCAAGCCCATCACGGTGGGCCCTGCCTGGGCAGAATCTTGGCTTGTGGCTCCAAACAGATTAGCTTTCTCTGCGCGTCTGGCCCAAGAAGAATCGCCGACAAGTCCTCGAAGGGCCATTTAGGAATCTGGGGCCAAATTCTTCCCTTGGTGGCTGGAGGGCGCCTGCCTTGGGAAGACGCGGAGGAGCCGAGCCGCGGCCTTCCTGCCCTGGGCTCTCGGGCGCTCCGGTGGCCAAAAGGAGCCGCTGCAGATGTGCCTCCCGGGGCAGAGGCCTCCGGCCTCCATCCTCTGCACCGGAAGGCCTGGCTTCGCCTCCTGCCTCTGGCACGTAGCTGCGGGATTGTGGAGCCTTACCTGATCCCGAATCGGCCTTCTCACCTGTCAAATACGTGCCGTCCCGACCTCCACGTTATTAGATGGCTCAAGCGTGGAACTTGGCATTTCTTCACAAATGTCCGGCATGCTGGATGGAGGCGGCACTTCCCTGACCCGGACCTGGACCCGTGCCCTCGTGTATCCCTGAATGAGAGGAGCGTTGGCGGGACGCCTTGCGGTGGAGAGGGCTCTGCCTCCGCTGGGCCTCACTCTCCCCATGCCTTGGGCCACCTTGTTGGCCTCCTCTACAGAAGGAGGGGCTGAAGCCCGATGGCCTCGGAGGTCTCCGACCCTGTAGGAACATTAGTTTTGCGCTGTGGAATTAAAAGTATCAGAGCCGCGATATTTATCTCTTCCAAGTCCCCCGTTTCACAGATGAGCAAACCGAGCCCCAGAGAGGTGGTGACTTGCCTCTGTCACACAAAGCATCCGAAGCAGCTTTTGAACGTGGCTCTTCCTGATTCCGTATCCAGGCTCTGTCCGTTTCCCTGCCGGCCCACAGAACATCGAGCCGGATCCCCCCCACCGTCCTTCTCCTCCTCAGTCCTTTTCCCCTCCCGCTGTCCTCTCTGAGAGTCAGAGCCTCGGGGGAAGGTCCCGGCTCCTCCCTGTGGATGCCTCCGATGCCCAGGCAGCATGGACAGGGGCGGGGCTTTTCTGGAGGTGCCGGAAGCAGGCCTGCCTTCAGACCGCCCTAAAGCGTCCCGCCTCGCTGTGGCTGTGCGCACGTTCCTCGACTTCCCTGAACTGCCTTTTCCTCGTCTGCAAGACGATGGTTAGGCTCGCTGCCCACGGAGGGAGGGCCGCTGCTTGTGGAAGGCCTCGGGAGGCGGCGTTCTGCTCCACTGCCCCAGCTGCACTAGGGATGAGCAAGGCAGGCCGCCGCCCCGGGCGGTGCCCTGGAAGCTCCCCAGAGGCTTTTCCGTAGGGGTCTGCTCTGCGTCTTCCTGCCCTTGTGACTCCGAGGAGTCCGGGCGGGGGAGGCAGGAACCCCCAAGGGCTGCCATTCCGGACCCTCATCCCCGGCGGCCTCAGGGTGGAGCCTGCAGAGGAGCCACGAGGGATGGCCAGACGAGGGCGGCTGTTCGGTATCCCAGAGCAGGAGGTGCCACCCGCTGTCAGCCCAGCTTCAGAGAAGGCCCTGTGGGGGATGGACTTTCCTATGTGGAGGGTGGAGGTGAATGACTTTCTTTCCTGGGGGAGAGTGGCCATTTCTGCCCACCATACCCCCCTCCATCGAGCCTGGGTTGAAAGGCAGGAAGACCCGAGTTCAAATTCTGCCTCAGCCAGGTGTGACCCTGGGCAAGTTACAATTTCTTTCAACTTCAGTTTCTTCCTCTATAAAATGGGGACACTGTAAAGCACTGACTTGGAGCCAATACCTAGTATTCATTTTGGTTATAAATCCTTACCTTCCACTTTAGAGTCGAGCCTGGGCTAGGCCATGGGGTTAAGTGGCTTGCCCAGGGTCACACAGCCAGGAGATGTCGACAGCCAGCTTCGAGCTGCTCCAGCTTTGCTTCTACTAGAGGGCAGAAGGCTTTTAATAAAAAGGGCCCTGGGAAGACGGCGAGGGCCGCCCCTGCCCAGGAGCTTGCTGCCCGAGAGAGGGGAAATAGGACAGGCCCGAGGTGATTTCAGGGCCCCGGGTAGGAGCCGAGTGCTGAACAAAGGCTGCCACGGCGGGAACAGAAAGGAAGAGGCGACGGGATGTTTGGGAAACTCTAAAGGATGGGAAGATCCAAAGATGGCCTCCGAGCTGCCTCGGAAGAGGTGACCTCAGAAAGGAAAGCCAGTGTGCGATGACGTTGGCAAGACCCCAAGCAGGAAGGGAAATGAGTGTGTAGGGAAAATGGGGAGCAGTTCCAGCTCCCCCTGCGAGCTCCTCGATGGGAAAAAAGTGGCCGTTGCGATCGTCTCATCGGGCCTCTGTGGCAGGGATCTTGCAGCAGATGATTCCCTTCTGAGCGCAGCTGAATGGGTAACGATTGCTCCCTGGGCAGAGCCTTTCCCCTCTGAGGCTCTCGTAGGGCTATTTAAATCCAAAGACCTTCAAATAGTATCGGTGGCGCGAATCTGACTGGAAAACTGCAGGCATTTCACTTTGGAGACTTGGCTCCTGTGTGTGTCGCTCTAATTGTCCCCTCGTGAATGAAGGACGGTTTCAGGGCGGGCGTCTGTTGCCTCACTATAGGGCTGGGCCCTGTTTTTTCCACGTCTGTAGGATTTATTCTAAAGCAGACTGTTCGGACCCGTCCCTAGGGAGCTCTGTCTCTTCTCCCAGCCTCCTTCCCAGGAGCTCAGTAGAGACTATGGAATGGAGGAGTCCAAAGACAGGCAATTTTTCATTCCTTCCCATGAAACAGACACTGGTCGGCCTCGGGTCACTGGTGAGTAAGCGCTCGGGCCTTCGTGTGCGGGGACGACGCTGCCCCTGACTCCGAGCCCGCCAGCAGAGTGTCCTTCACTTTACCCCAGCTGGGAGGGTGGCTGTGGGCGGAGCTGTCTGCCATCGCTCTTTCCCATGTTGCCTTTTGAGCAGGGCCAGGGCTTCGATCTGGATCTGGAAACGGTGGCCCTTAGCTCGGCCTTCAGGGAGTGAAGCCCGTCTTCTGGCTCGCCCTGCCCATTAACTCAGCCTAGATCCGGAAGTTTGAGGACTGTTTCCCAGAGGCTGCCTGAAGATCAGGACGGTCGGAATGTTGGCCCCCACGTGCCCTCCAGTGTCTCTGCTGCCTCATCTCCTCACGGGCTGTCTTTTTGTTTAACCCCTTACCTTCTGCCTTAGAATCCATACTGAGAAAAGTGGTACGGGCTAGACAATGGGGGTCAAGTGACTTGCCCAGGGTCACACAGCTAGTACGTGACTGAGGCTGGGTTTGCTCTATCCACAGTGCCACCTTGCTACCTGCCCGGCACATAGTAGGTGCTTAGTGACTGACCGAGTGTATAGTGTGTCTTTCTCGGTGATAATCAGTTGGAAGGGCCAGTTAAAGGGATGATCTGAGCCACTATTCGTTCCTGCTGTGCCTATTAATTAAATTTGTCTTTTTCAGGATCTCTTCTGTGAAAGACAGCAGCTTTGTGGAAAAGATGAAGAAAACGGTGAGGTTTCTTTTTTTTTGTTTCTTGATTTTGGAATTAGAGCTTCCTGGGTGTTTGTCATTCTAGCAAGAAAGCAGAAGGGGATGACGAGTGTGTAGTCAGCAGCCTGAGATCTGTGGCAGGTGTGGGGGGAGGAGGAAGATGGAACCTCAAACCCAGGCCCGGCAACATTTTCTGTCTCTGTGTGTGGCACATACTCTGGTGCTCGGATGCCTGCCTCCTCTGCCCGGTACTTCGATCGAGGTCGTCCTTCATCCCAGATTGCCACGTGCCATTCTCTGCTCTATGTTGGGGCCTTTCCTTGGCCGAGGCTCCAGGCCGGCTGAGCTCGTCAGGCCAGGGCCGTTGTCATCTGTAGAGATTTCCGGCTATGCTCGGCCCACCTCCTCGGTGTGGCGTGGTTCAGGGGGAGTTTAGGGGAGAAGGGACGGAGGAAGCGTTCTAGCACAGCCGGCTTGTGTGCCTGGACTGTTCTCCACTCCGTTAACCCTCTGTTAAGGGCCAGGGAGGACCTTTGATTTCTGTCTAACGTGTTCGTGTGCTTTCCCAAAGGGCAGGAACATTGTTGTGTTTTACGGCTCCCAGACGGGCACGGCTGAAGAGTTTGCTAACCGCCTCTCCAAAGATGCCCACCGCTACGGCATGCGAGGGATGGCCGCTGACCCCGAGGAGTACGACTTGGTAAGCTGTGCCTCGGCTTGGTGTTGCAGAGCCTCTTGAGTCCTTACGGAATTCCCTGTGAGATCGGAGTGGGGCCTTGCCTGCTCAGGTCTGAGCAGGGCCAGCCAGAAGCATGGGCTGTCCAGGCCTCCCTAGGGCTCGCGAGACCAAAGGCACGCTTTACCCCTCCTGTGCTCGCGGGCCCAGAGAAGCCCCCCGGGGTCCTTCAGGGCCTGGTCTTAGACGCCCCACCCTGAGGAGGCCGGGGAGGTGTTCAGTGGCATTTTGTCCCGGGAGGACAACAGCAGAAGCCCAGGAGCGTCATCGCTCTAGCTGGGCCAGAAGTGGCCTCCATGAAGTTCTCTGGTAGCGCAAGGCAAGCGTGTCCCTCTCCCGGCCCGAGGGGAGGCGGAAAGGAGCTGCTCTGATGCTTGGAGGAGAGCGCCGAGAGAGCCCGTGCCAAAAGGGGGTAGCGAGGCCGTGGCTGGGGCGTGAGAGCTGGAAGGCCCCAAACCTCCTCTTTACACCTGAGGCCTGAGGTCGTTCGTCAGGTCAGACTGAAAGGCACGGCAGTCCTGGGATCCCACGTGTGTCCTTGGCCTCGGCCCCGCAGCCCCTAAAGGAGAGCTGCCAGCCGTGCTTTTCCTTTAAGGTTGTCTTATTTTTAACGTAACAAAGAGCAAATAAAATGTCCTTGTCCGTTGTAGAGCAGAAGAATGCAGTTAGTGTAAAGCTTGCCCTTCTTTAAGCACATGATAAATTCAGTCTGAAACTTTCAAAACTGCCCTGCTCACAGCTGTGGTTCCTCCTAGCCTCTTCTTTGGGGGGCGTAGGATGGGGCAGGGAGGGAGGGGTGACCACCTAGGCCCCGAGGATGCGGAGCCAAGCCAAACAGATTCCTCCCCTGGCCCCGCCCCCCAACCTATTTGTTCTTCTGCTCCTGACCAGAGCTTGGAAGCATTTGTTGTCGTCGGAGCTCTGAAGTCTTTGACAACTTTTTGTCATTCTTGGCCTTGCTGTGACTGCAGAAATTGTTTTCCTGGTTCTGCACTTCTCACTCTGCAGCTGAGCTGTTCCTGCAAGTCTTCTTAGTGTGCTCTGACACCATCCCGTCCCTCCTTTTAGCCTTCCCTCATTTGCTTGCGTTACTCTCAGCCGTTCTCGAAGTGTCTCCTCCCTGTTTTCCAGTTCTTTGCTCTTACAAAAGGAGCTGCTGTGGGGATTTCTGCAGTGCCAGGCCATCACGTATTCCGAGGCTGAGCCCTCTTGGCTGCCAGGTGAATCTTGCAGACCCACTCCTGGTGACGTAGCCTCCCCCTGCTCCCAGGAGCAAGTCTGGCCAGCTTCCTAGTTCTTCCCAGGCCTCCTTCTCGCCCAACTGACTTCCGACCTCCTGTCCCTACTTCCCAGCTCGGATCCTCTGTCCCAACACTCATCTCCTTTACTGCTCCTCATCTGGATTTGAAACTGTATCCCCAGCTTAGGACTAAACGCACAGGAGCCCCCAGGAAATACTTACATGAATAAATGAGTGAATGAAAGGGCCCTTCTAACGACTAGTGCTAATGGGCAGCCCAGCTGAGCCCCTGGGCACTTCCCCGCTCTCTTCCTTACCAAAAGAGGGTCGCTCCTGTCTTCTTTCTGACATTTCCATTTCCCCAACAGCTCTTGGCAGTGGGGTAGGATGACCTTGTCCCTATGGAATTAAAAGTGGGGGATTTGCTTCATAGTGCTGGCATCGATATCTTGAATCTTTGTCCTGTCAGCCAGGGCCTTACTCGTTAGTATCATCCGTAATTTGAATTTCCATCTAAAGCACTGACCCCTTCTTCTTTCTGCTCCTTCTTTTTCCCCCAAGGAGATTTCCTTAGAAGTTGACAGAAGTCTTTGGATACCTTTGTTTAGTCCGTTCCCAGGCCACACCACCGCTCAGGCCCTACCTAGCTCCAGATCCTGCCCATAGGGATGAACAATTGGGTCAAACTTTTCTGAAGTCAAACCAAATAGGTTCTGCTGAATTTTTCTGATTATAGTCTGGTCACCCTGTCAGAAAAGGAAATGAGGCTCGTCTGGTACAACTTGTTCTTACAGGAGCCGAGCTGACTTAGAGGGATCACCACTCCCCATTTCTAAGTGCCCAATAATCATCTCTTCAGTCAGTCCTGGAATTGTCTAGAAATTTGCCCAAGATGGATTGGCATGTCATTTTAAGGGTGTACCTCTTTCTCTTTGAAAACTGGTATGGCCAGGCATCCATTTCTTCTTGGGTCACTGTCTAATTCTCCATGCTTCACGTGTCCGTACCGTGTGACAAAGACTTCTGTGTAATCCCACCCTTTGGGTTTTGTGATTTTATGGAAGTTTTGGTTTGGTTTTTTTAGCAATGAAATATTTTACTCATTTATTATATGCTTTTTTCTTTTTACAAAAATTTGTTAAATATTTGCCAACACCAAATAATGCAAAATCTAAACCAAATCTCTTTCCCTGTAAATAAATGACAACAAACCTGGCCCGGAAACATTTAGAACAAAGCTGTTCACGAGTTGGTTAAGGATTTTCATTTCCTCACCAGTGACTAGTTTGATGGTTAACAGCTTTATTACCTGTCAAGTGAGTTCTACTAAAGTTTCAGTCTTTTCTTGACATCATTTATCTAGAGTTCCTTTTGTGTAAGATTCATGAAAATATATATTCCCTGAAAACGAAATTCTCCCATCAGGGAAATTTCGTAGAAACAATAGGTAAGTGCCAGTGACCCCTTTGAGACTGTACCTATAACAAATGAAAGCGAGCTGGAGTGATTGCTGAATAAATTTACTCACGGGACAAGTCACTGATCTGGATAGGCTAGATCCGAAGAGACCAGTTTTTCTCAGGAATAAAGGTTTTACCCATTTTATCTAGGTGGGTAGGTAAATGGCCAGCAGGAGGCCCATGAAAGAAACAAAGCAATCCACTTCATTATTCTCTTCTTTTCTTGTCAGTTGTTTTCTTCCCTTTTTGGGAAGAGTCACAATACTCTGCATCCATCTGGGCCAGAGAACGGTCCATTTGTTTTAACTGATCCGTTTGCCTGCTCTGATCCCTCCCCCAGGCCCAGCTCCTTCCTGGTCTTTTCAGCCTCTTCGGCCTCTTCTTGAGCCCTCCTTTTTCTTGCATTCATTTTTTGCTTTGACATTTTGATAAAAGCTTTATAGAGTGGAGCTTCTCCAGAATTCATGGCCTGTTGTATGATGTTGCATCTTCTGGGTTCAGCAGTGTATTCTGCACATAATACAGGTCCATATCTCCCTTGGAGTCCACATAGGCTTGCAGTCCGTCAGCCCTTCTGCGGCCAATTACTTCTCTTCAAAGTTCTTACTGACCTCTAAGGCTACCTTTTCCAAGAGCAGCCCCAGTAGGTCAGCCAGTCTCAATTCTGGCTCTGCCTCCTCCTCTATTCTGAGATTATTCTGCTTACTCGAAATAAGCAGAAACCAAATGGAAGTTGCCAGTACATCCTCCCTCTCCCCATTATTTCTGTCCCATCCTCTTAAAGTAGCCGCTGTATCTCTCTTGCTCTATTTTCTTCTGCAAAACACACGATTCGCAGAAGTCCCTTCTTTGTTCGTTCTGGAAATCTCAGTTCCTAATAACTTTGGACTGTCGCTCCCTCTTCTTGGAGGCTCAGTGCCTTCCTTTATGTCCTCTTCCCTACGTGTCCTCGTTTCCCAAGGGGATCTAAGGAAAAGGGCCAGCATTGGGATTGTCCATGGCCCTGGGGACCACAGCATGCCACGCACGCCAGTGCTGTCCACGGGGTGTTCTTGGCCATGATGCTGGAGTGGTTTGGCATTGTGTAAACTGATGAAGGTCGAAGGGAGAAGAGCCCCGAGAATAATGTCCCCCAGTAACAGCAGCATTGTAATGATGACCAACTGGGCAAGACTTAGTAACTGACTGACACAGTGATCCACAGTCATTCCGTGCGATTCACGATGGAGAATGCGCTCCCCTTCCAGAGGCAGAGCTGAAGGAAGAGCTCTGAGCACAGATGGAAGCTGATTTTTAAAAGTTTTTCCTTTGGCAACATGGCTAATATGGCAGCGTTTTGCATGACTTCATCTGTGTAATGGGGATTGTATGTTTTGCATTCTCAGTGGGTGGGAGGAGGCGTGGAGGGAGGGAGAGGACGTGGAACTGAAAAGAAACATTTTAATGAAAAAAACGGAATCAAAGCGGAGTTTCTGGGAGTGCTCTCCTGGCTGCCACGCCACAGTTTTGGCACCACCTTCTACTTTCTTCCTTAAGAAAATGATTTGCTGCTGGATCAGCAGTATTCCATTCCTGAGGGCCTCCCGGGCTTCTCGAGACACTCGGAGGGGCTTTTACAGGGTTCAGACAATGGGATCTTGGAGCACCTTTCTGGAAACCCTTCAGGCCACTTTACAAACACCTAACTCTAAAGAGATGGGCAGCCCAGTGCTGAGGAGCATTCCCTCTGGTTTCTAAGCCTCGAAGAGGTGAAATTCTCCTAGACAGGCATCATGGAGACAGACTGGACTTGTGATGTTACTGGCAGAGAGAAAGTTCCTCCTCCAATCCAGATCAGTCCCTTCTCTGAGTCCTATGCTCTTTTTGCTTAAACCCATATCTTCCATTTTAGAATCAATATGACGGCTTGGTTCCAAGGCAGAAGAGCAGTAAGGATTAGCAATGGGGATTAAGTGACTTGTCCAGGGTCACACAGCCAGATTTGAACTCAGGAGTTCCCGTCTCTGGGCCTGGTACTCTAACCACTGCTCCAGATAGCTGCCCTGAGCCTTCTACTCCTGCAGAACTGCCTGGGGCACTGACTTGTCCAGGATTATAGGGCCACGATGAAGTCAGAGACAGGACTTGAATTCAGGTCCTCTTGACTCTAAGACCAGCTCTCTGGCCACTCCAGGAGCTGCTTCTCATTAGCAAGGCAAGGCAGAGCATTTGGCAGATACTCTACCTTAGCAAAGAGGGACTTTCAGCAGGAAAAGCATTTTCTGTCCCTTAAGAATATTCCAAGTCATGATATGGTTTCCAGTAGTTGCAGCCCCCTCACAACCGCCACCTCCTTCTGGCCAGTTTTGTAGTATTTATCCTGAGCTGCAGCGGCCTCTGGCCTGGCCGGTCTCCCCTGAACACGGGGGTTTTCTCTTTCCTGGGAGCTCACTGCGTCCTCTGTAGAGGTCTGCGCCAGAGGAAGTCTGGTGTCCCGGGCGGGAGGAGTCCCCCGTCAGCCTCGGCGGCGGCGGCGAGGTCCTCTTGGCCTCTGTGCCCTCCACTCCCCAGAGCCCTGGGCTAATCACTGGTGTTGGGGTCATTCTAGACGTCGGAAGGCACGCTGCGGCCATCCTCCTCGCCGGTTCCTGCTGGAGGCCGGGCCCCTTGCCCCTGCTCTGCCGCCGTTCTCTTTGGAGTCCGGGCCGTTCCTGCACACTTTTCCCTCTTTCCCTCCATTTAAACTCCTTTTGATTAGACCAGCGTGTCTGGACAAATCTGTCCTCGGGCCTTGTTTTACAATCTGCCCCGCAGCATGCCTGAGCTCAGACCCTCGTTTTAAGGGTCCTCAGCGCTGGCCAGGCTGTGCCTTCGAACGCCACTGAGTCAGACGTGGGTTCTTGAATAAGCCCAAAGCTGGCTGGGGGAGGAGCATTGTGGGAGTCGGTGTCTGCCCCTCTAAGGGGACGAAGGCCACGGCTCTCTCGGACGTCAGCGCCCTGGCCCTCAGCCCTCCGTCGTTGAACCGGATCCTTCCCCTTCTCTTCTCAGGCCGATTTGGGCAGCCTTCCAGAGATAGACAACTCCCTGGCGGTGTTCTGCATGGCCACCTATGGGGAGGGAGACCCCACCGACAATGCCCAGGACTTCTATGACTGGCTTCAAGAGACAGATGTCGATCTCTCGGGTGTCAAGTTTGCGGTGCGTTGTCTCCCCTTCCTTCCCACTGTTCCCCGAGGACTGGTGGGCTAGGCTTGAGGCACTCTGTGGGCCCCAGGCTGAAGGACGCTGCCGCCCCCACACAGCTCCCCTGGGCCGCCAGGGCCATCCTTGTTTGGAGAACAAATACTCCTCCTACCCACTGCCAAGCCAAAGCCTGGAAGGGAGATGAGTGTAAAGTAGGCCCAGGAGTGCCTTCTCTGCCCCCCTCCTCCGGTGACCCCCCCACCGTGAGTGAGAAGGGCACGCTAGACGCCTGTGGGGAAGGAGGAGGCCCACTTGGGGCTGGGAGCCTGCCGGCCTGGAGGCCCTGAGAGAAGCGGGGCTCCCTGGCTCAGGAGCCCACTGCTGGGGGCTGTGTCTAGAGCAGCAAGGAAACAGCCCAGCTACGATGGGAGCAGTTACGGGGGGGAGGGAGGGTCCAGGCCGACGGGGGGCTGCCTCTTCTCCAAGGGCACTGGCCACTCTCCTCCCACACTCTGCCTTCAGCCCTGGGCGGCTGCTCAGGTGGGGGACCCCGTGTGATCTCCATGACGATTCCTCATCCGTTCAGAGACAACAGCCAGGAGCTATAGAGCTGCAGATTGGCAACGGCCACCTTGCCATGGCCCTCTCCCCACTGAGCCCTGTTGGTTGAAGTCCATTGCTAGCGCCCGTCCAGCTTCCCTCACAAAGCCAGGAATGATCATTTCCCGTTCTCTCTGCAGGTGTTTGGTCTTGGGAACAAGACCTATGAACACTTCAATGCGATGGGGAAATACGTGGACAACCGGCTGGAGCAGCTGGGCGCTCAGCGAATATTCGAGCTAGGCCTGGGTGATGACGATGGAAAGTGAGTGAAGCCAGTCCCAGCCCGAGGATCCCCTGGGGCCGGGGCCTGGCTGACCTCAGAGCCCCTTCTTGGGAGCACTAATGAGCTAGCGTGGGGTACTGGTTCCCATTTGGTCTTCGTAGTGGTCAAAATCTGAGGCCTCCTCCTCAGGTCCCTTGTCTACTGCAGAGGGTTTTCTCCTCTATTGGCTCTGAAACCCCACACTTGAGTGCTGGCTGCCCTTTCCATAAAGGTTCTCCTTTTCACTTTCCCTTTTTCTTGGCCTTCAGAGAGCCAGGGGCTCTGGAGGCCTGAGCATGGCCCTGACTGGGCTTTTTCTTAGGCATGACAGCTTGGCGGAAGTACCTGGGCAGTGTTCTTCCGGCTGGAGAGCCAAAAGCCCTAGAGTGCTTGTCACCCATCAGTCTGTTCTCAGGAGACTTTTCTTCCCCTGCCTCTGTGGCTTATTCTTTAGCTTTTCTTTTTTCTTTTTTTTTAATTTAGACTATTTTCCATGGTTACGTGATTCATGATTCCTCCCTCCCTACTCCTGGACATGACAAGCAATTCCTCTGGGTTATACATGCTGCATTGTTCAAAACCCATTTCCATGTTATTCATATTTTCACTAGATCACATCCCTATCAAACTATGTGATTGAGCAGTTGTTTTTCTTCTGCGTTTCTGCTCCCACAGTTCTTCCTCTGGATGGGGATAGCTTCTTTCTCGCAAATTCCTCTGGATTATCCCGGATTACTGCATTGCTGCTAGTAGAGCAGTCCATTACATTCAATTGTGCCACAATGTATCAGTCTCTGTGTACAACGTTCTCCTGGTGCTGCTCCTTTCACTCTGCATCACTTCTTGGAGGTCGTTCCAGTTCACATGGAATCCCTCCAGTTCTTTATTCCTTCCATCACCATCAGATACCACAATTTGTTCAGCCATTCCCCCAATTGACAGACACCCCCATCATTTTCCAATTTTTGGCCACCACAAAGAGTGGCTATGAATATTTTTGTAAAAGTCTTTTTCCTTATTATCTCTTTGGGGTACAAACCCAGCAGTGGTGTGGCTGGATCAAAGGGCAGGCAGTCTTTTAAAGCCCTTTGGGCATAATTCCAAATTGCCCTCCAGAATGGTTGGATCAATTCACAACTCCACCAGCAATGCATTAGTGTCCAAATTTTGCCACATCCCCTCCAACATTTATTACTTTCCTTTGCTGTCATATTAGCTAACCTGCTAGGTGTGAGGTGGCACCTCAGAGTTGTTTTGATTTGCATTTCTTTCACCAGGAGGAATTTAGAACACTTTTTCATGTGCTTATTGATAGTTTTGATTTTTCATCTGAGAACTGCCTATTCAATGTCCCTTTTACCATCTGTTGATTGGGTATATTCTTTGGCTTTTCACAGCTTGGAGGAAGATTTTATCACCTGGAGAGAACAGTTCTGGCCCGCTGTTTGTGAACACTTTGGAGTGGAAGCTACTGGTGAAGAATCCAGGTGAGCATGGGCACCAGAATGGCTGAGTATGGTTAGTTACTACAAAGATGGTAGGAAAGTTAGAGGTGGAGGAGGACTTTGGACAGTTGAGGCTGAACCTTTGTGAGGATGGGTGCCTCTGAAGCCAGCAAAGAAGCCGATCACCCTGTTGGCCACAGGGACACGGGTGCTTCTTTGTCCTTCTTTGATAGAGCATCATGGTCCAGATTCAGATGCCATTGGGCAGAATGGAGACAGGCTGACTGCACTTTGGGCTTCTGCATCCTTCTGGTCCAATAACTCATGCATCTGAGACTGGAACTGGGGATAATAGTTCTGCTCAGCCCAGTATCTGGGTTGAGAGGCCTGTATGCCAGCCTCTTCCTCACTGGTCTGTACTCCTCCTAAAAGATCACAGATATAAACTTATAATGAGCCTTAAAGGAAATCAGGTGGGCTCCCCTGGAAGCCCAAGAATGAAAGAATCTCCCAGAAACGGGTCCAATCCTGGATTCTAGTCTCATCCCGTTTTTCCCATGTCCCATCAACTCCAGATCCCATGTGGAAGAGCTGTTATCATTTCTAGGAAGTCCTTCCTTTTCTCAGCCAGACCCTGCCTCCACCGTGGCCAAACCTGAGAGTTGTGGAGAGAATTTTTGGTGTTTGACAGGAGGGAGCTCTCTTCTCTTCCAAACAGTGCTAATTCCTTCGATTGTCCCTCATTAAGACCCTGGTCGTTCCATTCTGGCCATCTTCTGCCTGATGCTCTCCAGTTTGCTGTCCGTTCTTCAGATGACGTTCCCAGAACACGGTTGATGTTCTCTGGCAGTACAACATAGAGGGGGCTGTTGGGGTTAGTTTTAGACCCGGTGGTCCCAGGGGTCCCCTGTGAGGGATACACTCCTAGAACCGTGAGGGGGCATGGATTCACACTGGGCTCAAACCTCCTCCACAGAAACCAGAGGAAGCCAGCTTTCCCCTGATCTCGATTTCTGAAGTTGATTTTTTCAGATCTGTGCATGACACTAGATGTGACTCTGTTACGTGATTCTCTTTTTAGTTTGGGGCTACTCTTAGCATTTGCAAGAATTTTGTTTTATGTTGTATCATCCAGCGTGGTAGTTCTTCCTCCCATTTGTCTTCTGAAAATGTGTGCATTCCACCCTCGGGAAAGATCCTGAGCTGGACGTTGCCAAGGGAACACCCCTGGGGCCCTCCTTCAAGACAGCTTCTTTCCACACCCCCTCACTGTTACAGTCCCCAAGACTCTCTTTGGGCCACCAGGACACAACGGTTGCAGTCCGGACAGCCTGTGCCTAAGGCCTTTCCCAGCCTCTTAGACCATGACTGCATCTGTCTGTTTTGGAGTGTGTGACTTTCTAGGAGGAGGGCTTTCCAGGCCACTGACCACCGCCTTTCTCTGGGAGGCCTGACTGGGAAGGAGCTTTCTTTGCCCTGGTTATAATGAAGTGGGCGAAGGGCCTGGATACGGCCCATCCTCCAGCTCTGCCAGCTCACGGGCCTTCCCCTCCAGGGCATCACTGGTCATCCTCCACCTCCGCTTTTGTCATCTCCTTCTCTGTGGAACGGCTTCCCGGTTTAGCCACACGCTCCCTGGCACACGTTCACTCACCTGCCTGAGAGGCAGCAGGCGGGTGGGAAGACGACCGGGGTTCGGAGCGGCCTCGCCCTTGATGCCCGATCTTTAGGACACGCTTCACATCGCTCTTTTCCGGAATGAGCAGTCGTTCTGGCGACCACTGAGCTCCCTGCTTCAGAACGCAGCAGCCCTCCCCCTCCCGTTCTCCTTCCCCCCAAGCTTTGTTAAGACCTTTTGTTTTGAATCCTGCCCCACCCCCAAGGTCAGGCTAGCTTGGTAACAAGAGAAGAAACAATTCGGACCGGTCAGGGCACACGGTGTGCGCCGCGCTGAGTGTCCATCTTTGGCCCATTTCCTCTCGGTTCCCCATAATCTGACGTGGTCCCCCTTGTGGTTGCCGCTGCGTTTGTTGTCTCCGCGGCCCCGCTTTCCTCCGCCTTGCGGCCCATGAGTCTGAACTGGGCCTAGTCTTCCTTCCTGACGGCCGGTATCCGAGGACCACCATGATTCGGACACGCTCAAGCCCTTCCCTTCCCTTCTGTACTTACTCAGGGCAGCTGTGTGGGTCAAAGGGCACGGAACGTTGAGCCACATTGGCAAGTTGGCGTCCTTCTAAGTTGCTTTTCAGAATGACCGAGTCGGTGAGGAGTGGCGCGCCCAGCTTTGTGCAGCCCCGGAATGGTGGCCGCTGTGGCTTGGGTTAGCTGCCAACGCATGGGTGGGACGTGAAGCCTGCCCTCTTTTCCTCCGCTTTCCTTGATTTTTGTGACTCGGCATTTTTGGTGGAGTTACTAATCACTCGCCACTTCTCTTCCCTTTTCCTTTACGTTTAGCGGCACCTGACCTTTGAAGGAGGCTGCCTCTTGTGCCTTCCACCTGGGCTCGCTGATTCCTTAAGGCATCGCCCTCAGCTTTGTGCTTACTTGTGTTCTTCTCTGGAGGCTCGTCTTCCTCCTGGAGTGGATCCCAAGCCCCCGTGGGGCCCCCACCTTCTCTTCCGTCCTGGTCTCCCCTCGATGGGCCCCTCGCTCACTCTCGTTCCCCTTTCCAGCATTCGTCAGTATGAGCTGGTGGTGCACACCGACGAGAACATGAACAAAGTGTACACCGGGGAGATGGGCCGCCTAAAGAGCTACGAGAACCAGAAGCCGTAAGTGAGGGCCGGGGAACAACCCGCCTCCGGGACCTGGCCTGCCCTGGGTGGACGGGAGAGACATGGGGAGGGGGGGAGAGGAAGAGAGGGAGGGGGAGGGGGAGAGAGACGCAGAGGGGGAGGGGGAGAGGGAGGGAGGGGGAGAGATATAGGGAGAGAGATGCAGAGGGGGAGGGGGAGAGGGAGGGGAAGGAGAGACAGTGAGGGGGAGGGGGAGAGAGGGAGGGGGAGAGAGACAGTGAAGGGGAGAGAGACACAGAGGGGGAGAGGGAGGGGAAGGAGAGACAGTGAAGGGGATGGGGAGAGAGATAGGGAGAGAGGGAGGGGGAGAGAGACACAGAGGGGGAAGGGGAGAGGGATAGGGAGAGAGGGAGGGGGAGAGAGATGGGGAGGGGGGAGAGGAAGAGAGGGAGGGGGGAGGGGGAGAGAGATGCAGAGGGGGAGGGGGAGAGGGAGGGAGGGGGAGAGAGATAGGGAGAGAGGGAGGGGGAGAGAGACAGGGGGAGGGGGAGAGAGATGGGAGAGAGACACAGAGGGGGAGGGGGAGACACATGGGGGAGAGGGAGGGGAAGGAGAGACAGTGAGGGGGAGAGAGACAGGGGGAGGGGGAGAGAGATGGGAGAGAGACACAGAGGGGGAGGGGGAGACACATGGGGGGAGAGGGAGGGGAGGAGAGACAGTGAGGGGGAGAGAGACACAGAGAGACAGGGGGAGTGGGAGAGAGACAGTGAAGGGGAGAGAGACACAGAGGGGGAGGGGGAGAGGGAGGGGAAGGAGAGACAGTGAGGGGGAGGGGGAGAGAGATAGGGAGAGAGGGAGGGGGAGAGACGCAGAAGGGGAGGGGGAGACACATGAGGGAGAGGGAGGGGAAGGAGAGACGGGGAGGGGGAGAGAGATGGGGGAGAGACAGTGAGGGGGAGAGACATGGGGGAGAGAGATAGGGAGAGAGGGAGGGGGAAGGAGAGATGAGGGGGGGAGAGGGAGGTCAGAGAAAGAGGGGAGGGGAAGGAGAGACAGTGAGGGGGAGAGAGAAGAAGAGGGGGGAAGGGAAGGAGGGAGAGGGAGGAGTGTAAGACAGCCTATTTTTGCATTGAAACACTTTGAGCTTCTGCCTTTGGACATCATCACCATTTGTCCATACGTGACTTTGGAAGAATGCAAAGCACGTGCCCAGAATTCCTCTTTAGTCCTGCTTTGTTGGGAGGCAGCAGGGGCTGCAGGGAAGGACGCCCATCAGATAGCTGGAGACCAAGAGTGACGCATGGAAGGATCTGTTTATCCGGGTTCAGGGCGCCTGACCCCGCGCCCCTGAGTCACGTGTCCCGCCTTCCTCGCTCAAGCCTCTTTCCTGGTTCAGGGTCCCATCGATAGCAGTGCCGGGTGTGAGGTCAGGACAGGTAGGGGAGGTAGCGCTGATAGTGGAGGCAAAGTTCTCTGTCAGGGGAGTTGAATTGCTAATCAAGGGTTCGTTGGTTAAAAATCCACCAGGTCTTGGACTCGGTGCCCTCTCTGGGGAGCACACTGCCCTGCCCTCCTTGTCCTGGGCTCACCTTTGGGGTGTTTTCTGGGCCCCAAAGAACCCTCGCACCGCCCCCGCCTGCCACCCCCAAACCAGCCCGGGCAGCCCAGTTCAGAGCTTGGAGAGACCCTTTCCCTCCCTCGCTGTCACCAATCACGGCCTCGTGGTTGTGGCCCGTCTAGTCCTCACGCAGGCTCAGGGTGGAAGCCCCGCGGCTATTCTTTTAGCCCCCCCCTTCTCTCGTAGTGTCACCTCTAAGACAAGGAGCGCTAAGGACCGGGGGATCCCGACCGAGCCCCTTGCCCAGGATCACACAGAGGCTACATTTGAACCCAGGACTCTTGCCTCCAGGCCGGGTTCCCTCTCCTTGAGCCTCTATTTGACTTTGAGAACGTCTCTCTGCGCAGTAGATTCTCCCCGTAGACGAAAAGGGAATTCTTGGGCGATTCCCTCTTTGGGGATAGGCAGAATCCCCTGCCCTGAGGGAAGGAGAAAAGGGAGAGGAAGGAAGGGAGGGTTTACGAGCCTGGCTTGTGCAAGGGCCGGGCCAAGCTCCCCCGGAGGCGCCCGGCTTGGCCCTGGGTCCCGCCCAAGCCCTGGAGGCTGGAGATGGCGGACCTCGGCCTCTCGGCCTCCGGGCCCGGCAGACGCTGCCGCCTCGCTGCCCCGGCCAAGAAGACTTCCCTTGGAGGACTTGTTTCCCCATTTGTTCCACGTCCCGCAGAGGGCGGTTGGGAGGCGACGCCGCGCCCCGACTGGGCCTGTGCCGGGGAGAGCCCGGGGCCCGGCGGGTGCCCTCCCGGGCGCTGCGCTTCGGCAGTCCCCGGAGCCGATCACGTGCCCCCTTTCTCGCAGGCCGTTTGACGCCAAGAATCCGTTCCTGGCCAACGTGACCGCCAACCGGAAGTTGAACCAGGGAGGAGAGCGCCACCTCATGCACCTGGAGCTGGACATCTCCAACTCCAAGATCAGGTAGGAGGGCCGCCCTCCCTCCCGCTGCCAGCCCCTCCCGGCCCCCGCCGCCCCTCACTGGCCCGTGCCCCTGCAGGTACGAGTCTGGCGACCACGTGGCGGTGTACCCGGCCAACGACGCCTCGCTCGTCACCCAGCTCGGGGAGATCCTGGGCGCCGACCTGGACGTGGTCATGTCTCTGAACAACCTGGACGGTGAGTCCGGCCCTCCGGAGCCTTCCGGGTCGTGGGGACGGCTGGGAGGGAGAGCGCCGGCCCAGGGGAGGCCGCCCGAGCCCCTTCTCCAATGCACGGAGAGCCCACGCCAAAAGGAGCCCCTCCCGGTGCCCCCCGGAGCGCACGTAGGCGAGACTCACGGCCGGGGGGCGCGCCTGGCCGCGGGGGGCTTCCAGGAAGGAGAGGCGAGAAGGGGCGGCCTGCCGGGAACGGGGACCGTCTGTGCACTCGTGGAGGTTGGACGTGTCAGACGAGAGGCCGGCTTGGCTGGGGGAAGAGGCAGAAGGAGAGACGGGGGGAGGGACAGACAGAGGGAGAGAGAAGAGCAGGAGGGAGGAGAGAAAGGAGGGAGAATGACAGAGGAGGGAAGGAGAGAAAAAGTGTGTGTGTGTGTGCGCATGCATGTGCATGCGTGTGTGCATGATGTGTGCGTGGGTGTGTGTGCATGTATGTGTGTACATGCATGTGCATGTGGGTGTGTGCTTGCATGGGTGCACATGCGTGTGCGCGTGGGTGTGCTTGCGTGGGTGTGCGCGTGGGTGCTGGGGGGCTGAGTCAGGAGGGTCACAGAGAGGCTGGCCTGAAGGCACGCAGGGCTTTATGCCCGACTAAGATGTTCTCCAGGCAGTAGCAGCTCCTGCAGTGGGCCAGGTGGGGAGCGAGCAGCATCCCTGCGGGGAGAAGCTCTTCTCGGCCCTGCGGCCGCCCCGGGGCGCAGCGCAGAGCATCGGTCAGAACAGACCCGAGTGGCCGCAGGCCCCTCTGCGGGCCGTGAGCCTCTCGCGGCCTCCGTTTCCCCCATCAGAAGTCGGGGGTTGGCCGGCCTCGGGGGGCTCGGTGGGTCCTCCGTGCCGCCCGCCATGGTGTGCTCAATGACCGGGTCAGCCCCAGCCCGATGGCCGGCAGGAGCTTCCCTCTGCGGCCTTTTCTCACAACCTCCTTTCCTGCCCTGCCGGGCCGTGGCCTGCCTCGTGCCCTGGTTCTGGGCCACCCAGACAGGCGTGCAGCCGGCTTCGGAGGGGAGCCTGAGCGGCTCGGGGTGTGGGGCAGGGCTGGCTGGGGCTGCTCGGGGCTCTCGCGGAGGATGGCGAGGCCGGGGAAGGGGGGAGGCCCGGCCTCCTCTTGGGGCCATCTAGGCCAGGAGCAGCAACTAATCGTCATGCGCAGCGTCTGGGCCGCTTCTTAGGCGTGCGAGCCCCTGTGAGTGTGAGTGAGCGTGAGTGTGCTGTTCCGGGGAGGGCGCTGGCCTCGGTTTGCACACGAGGACACCAGCTTCCGGGAGGTGACCTGCCGTCGCCACCCACTTAGCTCAGAGACGGGAATTCGTGCCTCGGGAGGATGCTCGGGGCGGGCGGGTGGCCGCCGCTCCTAACGTTCGCCCGTCCCGGCCGGCCGGAGGCGCTGCAGCGCTGCGGCTCTCGGGGGCCCCGAGCGGCCTTCGCGCCCGGCTTCGTCCTCTGCTCTGCTGAATCCCAGCAGCCGAGAAGGCCGGGCTTGGCGCCTCCCTTGACCGTTGGCTCATTGAAGGACGGTCCTCGGCGTCGCGTCACCCTTTGGGGTTTGCTCTGAGGCCCGGCGCCCGCAGGCAGGAGCCCGGAGGGGGCCTCGGCCAGAAGATGACGTCCAGCCCCTCCTAAGGGGCGGCCAGCCTCGGGCCCCAGGGAGAGGCAGCGGCCTGCGGCCATCCTCCCTCCGGCGCTGGCCCTGGAGCCTCGAGGGGGTCCGGCCGCCCGGGGAGCCTTGGGCGGATCGCGGAGGGGGGAGGCCGCGGAGGGCCCCCGGCAGCTGTCCCGTGTGTCCGCCTTGCAGAGGAGTCCAACAAGAAGCACCCGTTTCCCTGCCCCACCACGTACCGCACGGCACTCACCTACTACCTGGACATCACCAACCCGCCCCGGACCAACGTCCTCTACGAGCTGGCGCAGTACGCCGCCGAGCCGGCCGAGCAGGAGCATCTCCGCAAGATGGCGTCGTCGTCGGGCGAGGGCAAGGTGCGCCCCTCCCCGCCCCCGCCCCCCGCGCTCCCCGGGCGGCCGCCGCCCCTCCTCACGGGGCCCCTCTCTCGCTGCCCCCCAGGAGCTCTACCTGAGCTGGGTCGTGGAAGCCCGGAGGAACATCCTGGCCATCCTGCAGGACTACCCCTCGCTGCGGCCCCCCATCGACCACCTGTGCGAGCTGCTGCCCCGCCTGCAGGCCCGCTACTACTCCATCGCCTCCTCCTCCAAGGTGCGCCGACCCAGGCCTCGAGCTCCTCGGAGGGGCTCCTGAGCCGCATCTTGGGGAGGGGGGCCACGGGGGGGGGGATTGGCCGGGGAGCCAGTCTGAGGCTGGGCCTGGACCGCTGGGTGGCCCAGTGGATAGAGTCAGCCTAGAGACTCCTGGGAAGTCGTGGGTTCCGATGTGGCCCTGTGACCCTGGCCAAGTCACTTCACTGCACCGCCTGCCTCTTCTACCTGTGATCACCAAGTTGTGTTCCCGAGGCAGGGAAGGGTGGGCGCAGAGCGGGGGAGGCGCGGCGCTCGGGGACCCTGCCCAGAGCTGGGGGAGATGGGCTGCGGGGCACCAAGGCCTCGGCCTCCGGGGTCAGGTGAAGGGAGGCCCTGGAGGGCCCTGCTGAGGCCTCTGCGCCCCCAGGTTCACCCCAACTCCATCCACATCTGCGCCGTCGTCGTGGAGTACGAGACCAAGTCCGGCCGCCTCAACAAGGGCGTGGCCACCAACTGGCTGAAGGCCAAGGAGCCGGCCCTGGACAACGGGCACAAGGCCACGGTGCCCATGTTCGTGCGCAAGTCCCAGTTCCGCCTGCCCTTCAAGCCCACAACGCCCGTCATCATGGTGGGCCCCGGCACCGGCATCGCCCCCTTCATGGGCTTCATCCAGGAGCGGGCTTGGCTCAAAGGCCAGGGTAAGGGCCGGCGTCCCCCCTCCCCCTCCCCCGCCCCGGGGCCCCTCGGCCGGGACTCAGGCCCCCCCCTTGGTGCCCCCAGGTAAGGAGGTGGGCGAGACGGTGCTGTACTATGGCTGCCGGCGCGCCGACGAGGACTACTTGTACCGCGAGGAGCTCGCGCAGTTCCACAAGGACGGGGCCCTCTCCCAGCTCCACGTGGCCTTCTCCCGGGAGCAGGAGCACAAGGTGAGGCCCAGCGGGGGGAGGGCAGAGGGGACCCCAACCCCACCCCCCAGCAGGCCCACACGGTGATGCTGGGGAAGGAGAGCAGAGGGAGCCCCCCATACTCCTGGCAGGCCCACACAGTGAAGCTGGGGAAGAAGGGGGGCAGAGGGAGCCCCCCATACTCCTAGCAGGCCCACACAGTGAAGTTGGGGAAGAAGGGGGGCAGAGGGAGCCCCCCATGCTCCTGGCAGGCCCACACAGTGAAGTTGGGGAAGAAGGGGGGCAGAGGGAGCCCCCCATGCTCCTGGCAGGCCCGCATGGTGATGTTGGGGAAGAAGGGGGGCAGAGGAGGGCAAAGGGAGCCCCCCAACCCCACCCTCCCTTCGGCAGATCTACGTGCAGCATCTGATGAAACAGAACAAGGAGCACCTTTGGCGGCTGATCCACGAGGGCAGCGCCCACATCTACGTGTGCGGGTGAGGGGCCGGGCCGGGGCAGTGGGGGGGGGGGAGGGGGCTGGGGCCCGGCCCATCATCTCTGCTCCAACCTCCCTCCGCTCCCCCCAGGGATGCCCGGAACATGGCTCGGGACGTGCAGAACGTGTTCTGCGAGATCGTGGCCGAGTTCGGGGACATGAGCCAGGCCCAGGCCGTGGACTTCATCAAGAAACTGATGGCCAAGGGGCGCTACTCCCTGGACGTGTGGAGCTAGGGCCCGGCCCCCCAGCCCCCCCCAGCCCCCGCCGTTCGAGTAATCAGCCCTTTCCTCATTGCCTTCTCCCTCTCCCTCGGTGGTTTCTGCTCGGCCTGGCCGTGGGGGAGGGAGAGGCCGACTTTCTGTGGTAAGCCGGGCCGGGAGGCGCCCAAGCCCCGGCCAGCGGTCACTTTTTAGGAGGCCTCAGAGCGGCCGTGGGGGCAGCCCGGCGGCTTCTGCCCTCTTGAGGTCACAATTTGCGGTGCGGCCGTGGGGGGGCAGCAGCCTGCCTCCCGCTGGGCCCTCTGCCTCAGCCTGCCTCTTTCAGAAGAGGAGGGATGGATGGGCTCTTCATCCTCGCCAGGGCTCTCCTGTGCCAAAGTGCCCTCTGGCCGGGGAGCCCAGAATCCAGGGCCCTTCGGCCCGTCTCCCTACTGCCAGCAGCCGTCGGAGGCCTCAAACGTCGCTGCTCATCAGGGAGGGGAGGAGAGAGGTCGGGACAACCTCGCACCCAGGGCCTGAACTTCCTGTAGAGGATCCTGGCGTGCGGTGGTCTAGGCCCTCCTCACTCCTCTTCCTGTTGGCATCTGCCTCAGCCAGGAAGCAGGCGGAGCAAAGGGGAACCTGGCTGTGTACCACAGAACGTCCAATGAGTGTAAATAATTTTAAAAGCTCCTTCATCCCTTGGAATAAAACGGTTTTTCTGTAGTTGCCCTCTGCGTAGCTCTTAATTGTGCGAGCAGCTTCCGGGCGCTGCCCGAGACCCCCCCACTACGACATTCAACGTGAAGTGTCCATCTGGGCTCCCGTCCCGCCCCCAGGATCCCGGCGTGAGAAAACACGTCCACTCGGGCCCGCGTTCCCTTTATTATGGCCATGCTCGGCAGTGCTGGGCACACACAGCGGGCCCAAGGGTGAGGTGGGGGGTCACTGGGGGGACCAGGGGCTGCCCTCACCCCGGGGTCCTTGGGCCCATGGCGGGACAGCAGGGCTGCCCTGTGCCCCCTGGGCTTCGTCCCAGACTTCTGGTGGGGGGAGAGGAGGCAGCGGCTGGCTCAAGGCAAGGCCAGGGGACGGGGAAGAGCTTGTCCTGCGCCTGGCCCTGGGTCAGTCCTTCTTGTTGCCGTGCTGGCTGTGGAACTTCTGGTGAACCACCCGCAGAGTAGTGAAGAAATTCCCCAGGAACAGGAGGAGGAAGGGGAGGCCACACATGAGCACCTGGAGGGAGGGACGGCAGAGGTCAGTGTGAAGATTAAAATTTGGGGGGAAACTGAGGCAGGTAGAAATTAGTTTCTCTGCAAGGAGTATTATATTTTTATGAGGTTTATTAAAGGTTAAGGATTAAAGAAAATACAGAATAAGAAAGCACGCGTCTAGGCCCAGAGAGGCCTAGACAACCTCACCTACGTTATGAAAGAGACGCATCTGCTTGGAAGCAGAAGTAGGAAAGAGACCCCAGTAGCCTTTACAGCCAGGTTAAATACCCCATCTCACTCTCGGCCCAGGTGAGGTTACAAGGCATTTTGGGAAGTGAACAAGGACTTCTGGGGAATGGAGTCCAGAGTTCAAATCTCCATTTTCACATCAGTTGGGCAAAAAGCCTGGAGCACCCTCCTCCCCTGCCCTGGGGCCACTTACCTGCCACTCCTTACACTGGGGTTCCTGGGCCAGCTGGAACAGGGTCACCGCGTTAAACAGCTGCCAAAACTAGAGGGAATGAGAGGCATTGAGGCCGGCCTCCAGAGGAGGCCGCCTCCCAGAAGGGGTCCCCACTGGCCTGAGGGCTTCCCAAACCCGGCCCCGGCGTTCCTCTGGGCCGAGACTCAGGGCAGTCAGGGGGCCCGCAGACTCACGTGGCCAAAGAAGAGGAAGGGGAGGAGGAAGGTAAGGCCCCTCCACATCCAGGACTGGAAGCCTTCTGAGAGAGAGAAGGGGGCACAGCATGAGCGGCAGCCCCGACGTCGGGCCCTCCCCCCAGGGGCCGAGGAAGCAGGCCCCACTCACCCACTGTGAGGTCCATGTTATGCCTTTCGCCCAGGGCCCGCAGGCGGTACAGGCATCCGCTCTGGTAGTAGTACTGAAGGAACTGGACAAAGCCTGACAGGGAAGGCCCGGCGTGAGGGCAGCCCAGGGGCTCCCCAAGGCACAGGCCTCCCCCCCACGGCTCCCCGCACCCCCCCCCCCCGGCAGGCCCGCCCAGGAAGAGACTCACTCTGGTACATAGAGAAGGACAGGAACTGGTTTCGAAACTTCTGGTACATGAGTCCGTCAGGCCTGGGGGAGGACAAGGAGGTGAGAGGAAGGACGGCAGACCCTCCCCCCCCCCCCGGCCCCGGGATAGGGAAGGGGGCCTCCCACACCGCCCCAGCACTCTGTGGCCCTCCCGGGCAGCATCTGATGGGCTCTGGGTAACGGCCGAGGAAGGGGGAGGCCATCGGGCAGGGGGAGAGCAGGAGCCTCACCACGTCAGCATGACTCCCGACAAGAAGGTGGAGATGTAGTGATGGAAGACCCACCAGCCTTTGATCCTGGGACAGAGAGAGCTCGGCTGGCCTTCCTTCCCAGAAGCTCCGGGCCCAGCCTGCGCCCGCCTCCCCCAGGGGGCAGGCGGAGAGGGAACCCCCGCGGCCTCCGGGGCGCTCCCACCCAGGGCCCCCCGGCTCACCGGGACCCGTTGTTGATGAGGATGCTCTCCCGGATGGTCAGCGTGCAGTAGTACCACACGAGCAGGAAGTTGAAGGTGGCGTCCGTGACCCTGGGGGGGAACCGGGAGCTGGGAGGGAGCTGGAGTGGGGGCAGGGGAGGAGAGGGGAGGTGGCGAGGCCTACCTGGAATTGAGCAGGAAGCGGCAAGTGAAGGAGATGAGGATGAGGATGATGGTGAGGTAAAGCTTGAACTTCTCATACTCGTCCTTGTAGGCAAACCTGTGGGCGGCGGGCAGGGCCAGGATCCCCGAGTCAGGGGGTCGGGCCCAGGGATGCGGGGGACCCTCCCGAGCCCCCTCGCTCCGCACGGGAGAGGCCTGAGGCCCAGGGAAGGCCTGCTCTTCTGACTCCAGCCCAGGTCCTCCTCTGCTCAGAGGAGTGAGGAGCGGCCGCGGAGCCGTCCCAGGCCGCAGGGATGGGGGGGGGGGGGCAGGGAGGGAAGAGGAGCAGAGGGCAAGGGCCAGGGATTACTTAGCCTGCTTGCTGAGGAGGGTGACGTTGACGCTTCCCAGGACCAGACTCAGATAGAGCCTAGAGAGACGGAAGGGGTGGGGGCTTAGGCGAGGCCCTGCCCCCCCAGACGGCCCATGCCAGCCTCTCCCCCAGCTTAGGGATCTGAACCGAGTGGGGTGGCCAGAACCTCGGAAAGGAGAGGGCCGGGATCAGGCTGGACGCAACCCCCAGAGGCGGCGGGGCCTGGGGCTGCGAGGAGGCCCCCGGCTCCTCACCCATTTTTCTTGGGCAGATACGCTTCCATGTCGAAGAACACGCCCTGCCGTTCTTTGACGAGGTTCTCGATCTCCAGCAGGATCTCCTCCTTGTCCGGTGGGACGGAGGCTTTGCATCTGCAAGGCACAGTGGGAAGAAGCTGGCCCAGCAGGGCCTGGGAGGGCAGCAGCCCGCCGGGCACCGGCGACGGCTCGGGCCAGGCGTCCCTGCTTCCAGCTGGGCCAGCAGCCCGAGGGCTCGGGGATGGCCAGCCCAGGCCGGCTCCTCGCGCTGGCCCCGGGCTTCCCCCCGGCTTCCCGCGGGCTCTCCGCAGCCCCCCACCTACTTCCTCAGAGTCGAGGCGAGCTCCTTGAGTTTCTTCTTCTGCCGAACGATGGCCCCCGAGCAGCTGTTCTGCAGCTTGGTCAGCTCTTCGAGCTGGAGCCGGTATTCTCGGTGGGTCTCCTGGAGGGAGGCGAGGACAGCCAAGTCAGGTGACGACCCGCGGGGCCCTGGGAGTCAGGGCGGGACCTGGGGAAGCCTGGGCAAGGGGCGCCCATGCCAGACGGCACAAGCAGGCGCCGCCTCAGCGCTGCTGGCACACGTGGACCAGCCCATTGGCCGGTGCCACCTCCTCCCCCGAGGCGGCTCCACCCATGGCCGGCCGGCACAGGGAGCCTGGAGAGGAGCATCCCCACCTCCCCACGTCCCTGCCAGCAGCCCGGAGCCCTCGGAGCCCCCGCCTCCAGCGGCCCGCAGAACGCTTCACTCTTGTGAGGACGGCCAGGAAGGACGGCCAGGAGGGACGGCCAGGAGGGACGGCGTGAGGACGGCCAGGAGGGACGGCCAGGAGGGATGGCGTGAGGATAGCCAGGAGGGACGGCCAGGAGGGACGGCGTGAGGACGGCCAGGAGGGACGGCCAGGAGGGACGGCGTGAGGATGGCCAGGAGGGACGGCCAGGAGGGACGGCCAGGAGGGATGGCGTGAGGACGGCCAGGAGGGACGGCCAGGAGGGACGGCGTGAGGATGGCCAGGAGGGACGGCCAGGAGGGACGGCCAGGAGGGATGGCGTGAGGACAGCCAGGAGGGACGGCCAGGAGGGACGGCGTGAGGATGGCCAGGAGGGACGGCCAGGAGGGACGGCCAGGAGGGATGGCGTGAGGACGGCCAGGAGGGACGGCCAGGAGGGATGGCGTGAGGACGGCCAGGAGGGATGGCGTGAGGACGGCCAGGAGGGACGGCGTGAGGACGGCCAGGAGGGACGGCGTGAGGACGGCCAGGAGGGACAGCCAAGAGGGACGGTGTGAGGACAGCCAGAAGGGATGGCCAGGAGGGACGGTGTGAGGACGGCCAGGAGGGACGGTGTGAGGACAGCCAGGAGGGACGGCCAGGAGGGACGGTGTGAGGACGGCCAGGAGGGACGGTGTGAGGACAGCCAGGAGGGACGGCCAGGAGGGACGGTGTGAGGACGGCCAGGAGGGACGGCGTGAGGACGGCCAGGAGGGACGGCGTGAGGACGGCCAGGAGGGACAGCCAAGAGGGACGGTGTGAGGACAGCCAGAAGGGACGGCCAGGAGGGACGGTGTGAGGACGGCCAGGAGGGACGGTGTGAGGACAGCCAGGAGGGACGGCCAGGAGGGACGGTGTGAGGACGGCCAGAAGGGACGGCCAGGAGGGACGGTGTGAGGACAGCCAGGAGGGACGGCCAGGAGGGACGGCTGCCTTAGGCCTCTGCCCACCTGTCTCCCTCCCACCATTCCTCGTTCCTGTCCCCCTTCGTCCCTGCACTGCGAGGGAGCTGGGAGGAACCAGGAGGCTCCCCTGGTGGGGTAAAGTTCAGCAGCTGGCTGGCCAAGCCCCAGTGCACCCTGGGCACAGGCTCTGGGTGAACTTCAGCCAAGTCCCTGGAGGGGCCCTTCGCCCTCGGAGGTCCTCCTGGAACAGGACAAAGAAAGCCATCCTGGATAGAGCCACACCCGAGTGCAAGTCCACACACTGCGGTTGGTGGCAGGGCTGGGCACTCCGTGCCAGGGAACACTGAGAGGGCCCTGGCCTGGGCACATGAGCAGGAAGGCGGGAGCAGCCCAGGAGTCGGGGGTGCCACCTGCCCAGCGTTTCTGGACCCAGCCCGGGGCAGCGGGTGCCACTTCCTGGGGGAGGTGCCCAGGGAACAGAGGCCGTCCGGTGCCAGAGCTCGGGACCCTCACATGGGCCAGATGCCAAGGTTCCAAGGCAGGCAAAGGGGAAGGTGCCTTGCGAAGCCCCAACTCTGTAACAGCAGCTTCCCAGGGAAGGGCCACGACCTGGCAGTCTAGGAAGGCGACCACCTTCCACAGGGGACGATGGGGAATGGTCCTCAGCCAGCCACCTGCTGTCCCCCCAGCCTCAGGGCAGTCCCGGTGGGCTTATGTGCCTACCAAGTTCCGAGGGCCCTGATGCCAGAAGGGCAGGGGCTAGGCCAATCTGGTCTTCCCTGCCACGAAGGGAATGATGGAAGGAGGAAGCCCATGGCCGCGCTCGGCTCCCTGTGTGACCTTGGGGCAGTCTTTTGCCCTCCTCAGGCCTCAGTTTCCTCCTCTGTAAAATGGGATGGTCCTGGCAGCCCCCACACCGCAGCTCTGGCTCGCGGCTCCAGCTGGGCAGCGCCAGGGGAGAGGGGGCAGACCCTCGGACCGACAGCCTGCGCCAGCCAATGGGGGCCCGCACCTGGCCGGCTCGGCCAATGGGCTGCAGGGGCGGGCCTGGTCGCTCACCTGGATGCTCTGGAAGTCCCGCTGCAGTTCGTCCCAGTCCCGCAGGCAGGCGCCCACCGAAGGGGCGGGGGGGCCCTCCATGAAGGCCCCACCGCGCCCCGTGCCCTCTCTCTCCTAGCCGCCGCTCCCGCTCCCGCAGCCGGCGCCACCGCCGTCCCCTCCGTCCACTTCCGGGGTCCGCGCCGGCGGCGGCGGCCAATGACCAGGGGCGGGGCCCCCGAGCCGAAGGGCCACGCCCCTCCTGACGGACCAATCCGGGAGCGGACATGGGGACGGGGTGGTGTGAGACCACGCCCTCTCCCCGCCCTTTCCCTAGCGGAGGATGTCGGGTTCGCGGAGGCTGGACGCAGCCCTGGAGCCAGCCTGGCCGCAATGAGAGCCGACCCTAGGCCGGCCATGACTTCACCCTGTCCCCGATCCATCAGCAGCCTTCGAAAACGCCCCTTGGGCCTGCCGGGCCGAGACACAAAGACAAAGCGAAGAGGAGGCCGCGTCCGGAAACCGAGGACTGGGTTCCAATCTCGTGTCTTCCCCCTTAGGGCAGAGCCTTTGCCTGCTGTATGGCCCTAAGACCCAGCTGCCCATCCCGTGAGAAAGTAGAGGCCAGGGAAGAGCGCGGATGGAGCACAGGTCAGGGAGACAGGAAGCCCCGAGTTCAGATTCGACAAGGGACACTGTAGGACGGAGCCACCCAGGGCAAGTCACCTAACCTCTCTCTGCCTCAGTTTCCTCATCTGTAAAATGGGAGTTAGAATAACACCGCCTTCCCAAGGTTGTTTGGAGGGTAAAATGAGGAACTATTTCCAAGGGGCTCTGAAAGCCGGGTGAGGTGCTCCAGCGATTATTACGAACACCTGCCTTGTGAACCGCTTGGCCTATTTCCCATCGACCTCCCCATTTCTCACTCCTGTCCCCTCTCCCCTTGGGCGGATAGCCCCGAGCCCCAGTCGGGAAAGCGCATCTTCCTGGGTTCAAGCCTGGGCTCAGTCCCTTTGCCCTGTTGGCCTTGTTTTGTCATCTGTCAAATAAGCTGGAGGAGGAAAGGGCCCAGGAGTCCAGGATCCCTGCCAGGCCGCTCCCAGTGTGGCCCGAGGCCCACGTGGCTGCACACCAGCCCTGGCTCTTTACCCACTTTCCAGGCCAGGACAGCAGGCTCCCCGGGCCCTCACATGGGCCGCTCGCCATGGGCCAGCCTTTTGCCTTTTCACCGACTCTCCCTCGCTCAGAGAATTCCTCCTGGTCTCCGTGGCCTGACTTTCCTGACTTCCTTCAAATCCCACCTACGCCAGGAAGCCTGCCCTGATTCCCCTCAGGTCTAGGGCTCTCCCTCCTCGGGATCTTTCTCATTTGCCTAATTGTTTGTCTGCCTGGACTGGGAGCTCCTTGAGATGGGGGGGGGGGGGGGGGGCTGCCTCTGGCCTTCTTTGTATCTAGTGATTCACTTGATGATGCTGCATCTCAGTAGGCTAAACCAGGTGGAGGGTAAGCGATAGGCCTCAACCCTGTAAGGGAAGGGGCAACTGGGCAGCTCAGTCAGGCCTAGAGACGAGAGGTCCTGGGTTCAAATCTGGCCTCAAACACTTTCCAGCTGTGTGACCCTGGGCAAGTCACTTCACCCCCCCCTGCCCAGCCCTCACCACTCTTCTGCCTTGGAGCCAATCTGAGAAACTGATCACAGAAAGGCAAAGGTAGACACATGGGTGCCATGAATTACAGGTGCTGGAGAAAGTGGTCATGTAGGGAGAGCTAGGGATAAAAGTTGTTTTTTTTTTAACCCTTACCTTCTTTCTTGGAGTCAGTATACTGTATATTGGCTCCAAGGCAGAAGAGTGGTGAGGGCTAGGCAATGGGGGTCAAGTGACTTGCCCAGGGTCACCCAGCTGGGAAGTGTCTGAGGCCACTGAGCCACCCAGCTGCCCCCAGGGATAAAAGATTTTACGTGATTACACGTGTAAAATCTATGTTAGACGGCTGACTGTCTCGGGGAAAAGGGAGGAAAGGTCAAAAGAAAGGAAGGAATTTGGAACACAAAATTAAAATGCTACATAGGAAAAATAAAATATTGAGGACAGAGACAGAGAGGGAGAGACAGAAAGGAGAGAGAGACAGAGAGGAGAGGGAGAGGGAGAGGAGAGAGACAGAGAGAGAGAGAAGACAGAAAGAGAGAGACAGAGAGAGAGAGGGAGGGAGAGAGAGAGACAGACAGACAGACAGACAGACAGACAGACAGACAGAGAGACAGAGAGAGACAGAGAGACAGAGGGAGAGACAGAGAGAGACAGAGGGGGGGAGGGAGAGGGAGAGGAGAGAGACAGAGAGAGAGAGAGAAGACAGAAAGAGAGAGAGAGGGAGGGAGGGAGAGAGGGAGAGGAGAGAGACAGAGGGAGACAGAGAGACAGAGAGAGAGAGAGGAGAGGGAGAGGGAGAGGAGAGAGACAGAGGGAGACAGAGGGGGGGAGGGAGACAGAGAGGAACAGAGAAGAGAGGGAGAGAGACAGAGGAGAGACAGAGAGGGAGAGGGAGAGACAGACAGAGGGAGGGGAGAGAGAAGCAGAGGAGAGAGGGGGGAAGAGACAGAGAGAGAGAGAGAGAGAGCAGTGGACCTCCTGTGTGCTCCATTAGAGATGAACAGAAAAAAAAGTTGGGCTCATGTAGTGAGAGTGAGGGATGTTCAGCGGATCTTGTTGGCATCTTCTATATGCCCCCCAATCAATCAATCAGTCAAGGGACATGGAAGAGTCGCCTAGCTGGGGTAGGTATGTATGGAACGTGCAGAGCCCGAGCAGAGGAAATTTCCAAATCGACGGGATCTCAGCCCCACTTCTATAACTGGGGACACCCAAACTCTTGTGTCGTTCTTGAGCAGTGAGATGGCAGCGGGCCGGAAGGTGCTCGATGAGCTCTCGAGCCTGGTCCCCAGTGAAACAGGTGATGGCTGGTTGCAGCCCGCGCTCGTGGCCGACACATGCAGTAGCCGGGTGACACCGAGAGCTCGAGCTCCCTTAGCTAAAACAAGTGGACGGTCCCCAATTGCTCCCCACCTTTTGGAGTTTGCATTTGAAGTGGAGTCGGCCCCGCAGAAAGGTGGAGAGCCTCTGGCTCAAGGTAAAAGGAGGAGCTCCCCAGGGGAATCTCGAAGCTTGTCCCAAGAGGACATGGGGAGGGTCGGAGTCTTCTCCATTTGATGCGGATGGAATCCCAAAGCCATTTCTGGCTCCTTCTGAGAGTCTTCCATAGAGACATTGCTGTCCTCCCTCTCCGCCCTCCCATGTCCCTCTCTGTTTGGCGACTGAGCTAAAGAAAGCGTAAAAATGCTGCTTCCTCAAGGGGTTGGTTTAGGCCTTTTTTTTGAGTGGGTAGAATGGATCTGGGCCTTCATTGGCAGTAGGAACTCCCAATGGGCAAAGTCCTTCCATGGATGCAATCCAGCATATACTCTAAATTGCTTGGGGCGGGGGATGCACTGAGAGGTCATTAGAGCTTGTCTGGGGCCACATAGGCAGCGTAGGCCAAAGGCAAGTCTTGAACTCAGGTCTCTAAGACTGGTTCTCTGTCATGACTGTTATGGGGTCTCTTAGATAGAGAGTTAAATACGTAAATGACTAAACTCCATTGGTGTCCTTGTGCTTCACATGACAGATGTTTCTGCCGAGAGGCAAAAGAGGGGCAGAAAACCGCTGAACGTGCAGTCAGTCGGGGATGTCCTCGCTCTGACCTTTATTCTCTGTTTACTTGGCCAAGCCTTAGTCTCCTTATCTGTCAAATGGAGATAATCATCTCTACAGACCTTTTTGATGGCAAACAGAACACACCGTCCAATGGTCTCATCTTCCCGATGGCGCCCCTGAAGCCCAGGGAAGGGAAGGGACGTGGTGGGGTCTCCCAGCGGTGCGAGTCCAGATCATCTGCTGATACCACACTTTAGCCGGTTGAGCTATCTGGCCTGTTGAGGAACCTGCCACATGAAGGCGGCTTATTATTCCCCAGGCAGCCTTCTAAGTGAGGGCTGAAACTTGACTGACGTCCTAGGAAGGCACGTGTTGCGTCTTAATAGCTCTGGAAACAAAGGCATCTTTCTTGGAGAAACAGAGATCACTTGGGAAGGTGGCAGGGAAATGAAAGGTAACTGGAATTGGGAATAAGAGCCGAGATGCTTTGAAGAGCACTAGTTCTGGAAGGGCAGCTGGGTGGCTCAGTGGATGGAGAGCCAGGCCTAGAGATGGGAGGTCCTGGGTTCGAATCTGGCCTCAGACACTTCCCAGCTGGGTGACCCTGGGCAAGTCACTTGACCCCCATGGCCTAGCCCTTACCACTCTTCTGCCTTGGAACCAATACACAGTATTGACCCTAAGACGAAAGGTGAGGATTTTAATTTTTTTTTTTAATCATTAGTTCTGTGCCTAAAGAAGGCATAATTCTCCCTGGTCAGGATTCCAGGGCCAGAAGGTGGTACCCACAGTGAGGAATGATAACATTTAATCTCAGCACATTCTTCAGATACGGGGACTCCCCAGTCCTACTTTAAATCTCCCTGGGACTTGAGAGATGGCTGGGATTTCACAGCTATTGAAGGAGATCCAGAAATAGTTATATTTTATTTAGTTGGGGATGGAGTACTACTGTAGGAAAGGATGTTGTTTTTCTAATCCCCCTCTCCAGGGTTCTGAACCGCTCCTAAAATTCTTGGGACAGCCCTGGGGCTGAAGCAGATCCCATGTGGCAGCTTTGGGCTGGGCTGGATCCCTATAGACCATCTTGGTCCAACTCCACATCTTGGGAAGCTTCAGGCATCCTTGAAGGCTTACTGGTGCATGGGGTAATCTCTGTGTGCCCCTCAGTGTGGGGAGCTAAAGAACGCCCACCTAATTGTACTGGGGGATAGCCAGTGAGTACAAATGATGGTGAGGCGTTTAGTCAGGCTGTGGAGATGCATTTCCAGATGTGCTCCATTTGGGCAAGGATGCAAATGTAGAAATTACAGTACTCTGTTCCCATCGTGACATTGAGAACTGGAAGAGGCCCAGAGATCATCTAATCCAGCCCCCTGATTATAGAGGGAGAATCTGAATCCACACTGGGGAAGTGACTTGGCCAATTCCTCCTCTTTTCCCTCCCTTTATCCCTTCTTTCCTTTCTCTCTTTCCTGGGACCTCAAAGGGTGTTGTCCTAAGCAGAGGTCATAACTATTGGGCAATTCTGGGGTCCAGGGATGTGGAGGGAAACCACAAGAATGTCCACCCTCCTTCTCAGCCCAGGCCGGTCAAAGAGTCAAAGCCATTGGAAGGGAAGAAATCGAAGGCTTTGTTTTTCTGGAAGTTGGGGGACGGTTAGAAACGGGGATCCTTGACATCGGTGATTTCAGCTCCATGGATCACCTTCTCCCATTCTATCAGCTGCTTGACAAAGCTTCTGAGGGGTCGAATGTTGTTTTTGCAGCGCTGCAAATGGGCCCAGGATCTCTGCGAAAAGAACAAGAACAAGAAGATGGGCAAGTCTTGTCAAGAGGTGGGCTAGGTTGTGGCACTTTCCTCCCTTCTATTAGAACCACTGAGATAATGCTCCCTGGTAATAGTATTTTTCAGGCTTTTGTTTTCTTTTATTATTCAATAAACAAGTATTTATTTTCTTTCCTTGTCAATGTCCTTCCCACCCCCCAGTATTGGCCCTTTTCTTTCCATTCGTAACTGAGAGGATTCAGAATTTCTGTTTGGTCTTTATTTTCCAAGTTTTTATGTTGCCTTTGACTGGACAAGACAGCATCCAGGTTATCTATAGTAAATATGAACTAGATATCGATGTGATCTCCCAAAGCCCATCCCCAGGTCTCCAGAACTTTCTCAAGTTGCTAATGCCATGCTGTTTGTCACCTCTTTAAAGCATTTTGTGAAAGCCCAAATATTCTCCTTAGATTCTATGCATGGCAGTTCCTGCTACACAGACTATAGTGTGGAAGTCTCGAGAGGTTCATATGTTGTTGTGGTGCAGTCATTTTTCAGTTCTGTCTGACTCTTTGTGTCCATTTGGAGTTTCCTTGGCAAAGATACTGGAGTGCCTTGCCATTTCCTTCTCTGGCTCATTTGACAGATGAGGAAACTGAGGCAAACAGGGTAAAGTGACTTGCCTGGGATCAGACAGCTAGTAAGTATCTAAGGCTGGATTTGAACTCATGAAGATGTCTGCCTGGTTCCAAGTCCAGTACCCTATCCCAATGCTACAGGAAAATTCACTTACTCATGATGTTATGGAAGATTTCAATTTTGAATTACTATTTGGCACCAGAGGTTTCTGGTTGGATTCATGGCGTTATACTCAAAAATGGCTTCTTGAAATTCTCATCTAAGTATACTCATCTCCTTTTCAAAGTCATTTGAGGGCTCTGCTGTTGTTTCTGCTGTCTGTCATCTATCTTCAGTTTCTAGGAATGGTCTTTGGAGTTTGCATTCTACAGTTTGGATTTCCAGTGGCCTCGGGTTCCCGAACCTTCCCCCTCTTTAGATTTCAGCAACTCTGCAACGTGGCCCTTATTTCGTCTAATCTAGGTGAAGGGGAAGAGTTATTTTTTACTAGCCTGCTGTGGGTCAGTGAAATGTTGTTTTATGACTTGGGCCTGGGGGTCCTGTTGACAAAAAGCTGCAGACAGAAGCCCTTGCCAGCAACTGGTGAAATCCATTTCAGATGTGGTTCTGACATATGAAAGTCGTCATCCCATTAGTCCCGTCCATGCACTCTCATGGCTTTCTTACTTTGCAGATAAAACTTTCTCTGTATACGTTGCCTCCCCCATTAGAATGGGAGCTCATTCAGAGCAAAGCTGGCTTACTTTTTTATTTGTATCCCCAATGTGTGGCACGTGTAAGCGTGCTTTGTCTTCCTCCTTTCCTCTTCTCCTGCCTTCCTGCCCCTTCATTCTTTCCGGTAGCCCCTTTGTGTTCACCACTTTGGGCACTGAATCATGGGAGTTTTGCTATTTCTATCTTGCCTGGGTCCAGCTTTTTTTCCGGTGGCCAGAGGGCTCAGAGACATTCGCTTGGCTCTCTTGTGCCAGGCAGACCACCACAGCTCCAAAGAGGCGAGCCAGCGACTCTGCGCTGCTACCCTTTCTGTTTCTTGCTCTTAGGAAGAGGCTTCAGGATGGGGGGATGCTACATGTATACAAGAAGTCAATACAAAGTAATTTCAGGGGAGAGTGCTAATAACCGTGGGCGAGGATGCGGGAGATGCTTCAAAGTAGCGGACTCACTGAAAAGCACAGACAAGCCTCTTGTTTCCAAGTATTTCTGCACTTTTATTCTAGTTGGAGGGCTCCTCGGGATTCAATGAACTGTATTGACACATCTTTCCTGGTGTGCAATCCTAGGTCAGAGACGGGGCTGCCTGGTGTAGTGGCTGATGTGCTCCCTCACCTTGAGGTCAAGAAGGCTCTGGGTTCTAATCCCAACTCATATACCTGGTAGCTCTTCAACCCTGTGTGAGTGTTTAAGCTTCAGGTTCCCCATCTAAAAAATGGGATAATAATAGCGTCTACATCCTGGAGTTGTCATGAGGCTTATAGGACATGAGCATGTATTTGCATGGCAAACCTTAACGCTCTCTATACATGTTAGCTATGTTTAAGTTCTATATCTATGTGTGTGTCTAAATAGAGCTGATCACAGTCCAACTCTAAACCCAAGACCTTATGAAAACAATCCCACAGACTCCTGCAGTTGGCAGAAGCAATAGAAATCGCCGTGGAGTCCAGTCACCTCATTTTACAGGTGAGATAGCCGGGAAGTGAAGGAATTTGCCCAAAGTCTGTCCTAAAGCCTGTAGGCACCAGCAGCGGGATCTGAACCCAGACCTGCTGACCTGAGTTCTTTCTGCTGTACCACTCACTTTCTCTGAATCATCTGGTCCATGTTTAGGGCCCTGGTTGGCTGAATTGTGATCTCATGGAAAGGTACCTGACTGAGGAGTGAAAGGGGTGCTTGTGCTTCTCCAGAACTTGGCTGGGGAGGCTTCTGCAGGGGTGGGCATTGCTCTTCCTTTCTAATGGGGAAGGGTTGAGAGCACTTGGAAATGAAGGTGAGAGTCAGTGAGAGAAGCTTCTGATGGTTTGGCTTTGGCTCCGAATGGAGAGAGCGGCCACCTTTCATGAGCAGGGGAGTTTAAGCTGGACCTTGGCAGCTAAGTGCACTGGACTAAAATCAGGGCCGGGCTCCCTGCATGGCTCCTTTGGCAAGGAGCCTCTGGTAACTGCTTGTTTTGGTCAGTTCTCACCATGGACTTCTCATGCATCTGGGGGGAAAGAAGCAGCTGGTTTCCCAGGCTCCAAATGTACCTACTTCTGATCAGCTGTGATGCTTGCAGAGATCATATCAGACTGGCGGCCAAAGCTCTGGTCTATTTTAGGAAAGCCAGAGCCCAGCTGCAAAGAGTTATGTTCTTTCTGGACTAAGGTATCTGCTGGCACTTCCTGTGAAGCTACTTCTACTCCCTAGCAAGGCTATTACAGGGCCTGGACAATTCCTGAAAAAGACAACATCTGACTTCTCTGGAAATGAGAAGGAAGGGCAGGCCTGTCACATACGTGTTTCTAGCTACATTTGTGCCCAGAGCTGTGGCACTGTCAGGAAAATGGATCCTTTTTCTTCTCTTTTTTTTTTATACCCTTACCTTCTGTCTTGGAGTCAATACTGTGTATTGGCGCCAAGGCAGAAGAGTGGTAAGGGTAGGCAATGGGGGTCAAGTGACTTGCCCAGGGTCACACAGCTAGGAAGTGGCTGAGGCCAGATTTGAACCTAGGACCTCCCGTCTCTAGGCCTGGTTCTCAATCCACTGAGCTACCCAGCTGCCCCCCCTTTTTCTTCTCTTGCTTGAGCATAACATTGTTATCCCATCAAAATCACCACTGCCACCAGTAAAACAACCGCCATCACTTTTATTTCTTCCTGACTTTTTTCCTCTATTCTCCCATATCGACATTCCTCTTTTTGAGACCTCTCCTTTTAAGGCAGACAGGCAAGGTAAGGAGTTTGCTTTCCATTATACAGATGAGAAAGTCAGGCAGCAGTCAAAGAAACCCCAAGCTGATGCCTGTCCAAAATGAGGAAAGTCAGTTCTTTCTAGTCTCTGCCATTGACCTGGGCTGTGCCATTTAAGGTTTAACTTGCATCTGTCCATAGTCATGCTTTCCTCTTGTCATTTGGAATGTCTAGAGAAACTTCCCAAGATAGCCGGGATAAGAACATATATTCATATTATATGATAGTTATCCGGGGCCCAAAGATGCTGGGAACTTATACATTATGCACAGTGAAAGAGGGGACATCTGTTCCTGGCTTGAATGGATTTCCTCAATGAAACAAATTAAGACCAATAAGGCAGAATTTCCAGGGAATCTTGACCACTGCCACTCTCTTCATCTCTCTCCCAAGAACCTTAGAAAAATATACATTATTATCTGGGGCACCAGGAAAAATGCCTGGTTATCTTCTGGAGGTTATTCTGTAACAGAGACAGGCTTCTCACACAGCGAATAAGGTGCAGAACAAGTAGGGAGACCATGGGGTTTTTCATTGGCCAACATATAAGAAGACCAGATTTGGTTTTGTAAAAATAGAGACTTGAATCCAGGACTTCAATCCCCAGAAATCCTTGCTCCACTTCCCCAGAATGCTTTGTAATCTCACTAAATTCTCACTTGGGCGGAGAGCAGATTATGATTTAAAGGGTCTCCAACGTAGGCAGGGTCTCTTCTTTTTCCTGTTGCAGCTTCCAAGCAGACGGGTCTCTTTTCGTAATGTAGGCAAGGTTGTCTAGGCCCCTGGGCCTAGACACTTGCTTTCTTATCCTGTATTTTCTTTAATCCTTAATCTTCAATAAACCTCTAAAATTATAATACTCCTTGCAGAGAGAAACTAATTTCTACCTGCCTCAGCTTTCCCCAAATTTTAATCTTTACAGTTTATTTTATTTGCTGACAGATATGTATAATAAGGGCAAGAATATGGGCCAGTAGCATAGAGGATAGCCTAAATTTCTTTACTTAGCTTTAGTTCTGGCTTAAATCCATTTGAATGCCAGCCCAGAAAGGATCTTGGGAAGAAAGTGGGCTTCATTCCCCTAGCTTCCACAAAGCTTCTGAGAGTATTTTTGTCATAAATCTCTGAAATGTATTTTAGAGGCACCATATCTCCTTGAGATGCTAAGTGGGATGTATAAGAAATTTCTTACTCTAAGTCAGAGAGTTGTTTGGGATCATAGACTGCGTTTTAGTTCTAAACACAGGTCAAAGAAAAGAACTGAATCTCCACTGAGGGACACTCTGCCTAGATTCTTTTTAGTTCTCCTTTAGTTGGGTAGGGTCTCTCAGAGCTTGTGTTCATGACTAAAGAGTTGTCAGTCAGCTTTTATCAGGGAAGGACTTTCTCATCAATGCACCCTAGCAGGTGAAAAGAAAGATAGCTGGCAAATGACCCTGGAGAGGTAAAGGGAAGAATATAATAGCAGAAAGAAGCTCAGTGACCAAGATAACAGCAAACAATACAGAGTGTATCCATCAGAGATGATATACCCAGCAGAAAGGATTATGCTGACTTTACCAGAGGACCTCAGCAACCTTGAAAATAATCAAAAGTGTGGGTTGTTCTAGCTAAGTGTGTTCTATCCACATATATTCTCTGTATTGTATATTTCCTATTGGCCATGTGGTATTCCCTATATGTACATGAATAGAATATTTTTTAAACCCTCACCTTCGGTCTTGGAGTCAATACTGTGTATTGGCTCCAAGGCAAAAGAGTGGTAAGGGCTAGGTAATGGGGGTTAAGTGACTTGCCCAGGGTCACACAGCTAGGAAGTGTCTGAGTTCAGATTTGAACCTAGAACTTCGGATCTCAATCCACTGAGCCACCCAATTGCCCCTGTGAAAATAATTTTCTAAGGAAGTTCACTTCATTTGCTATATTTGCTGTGTCTTTTGCTTGAACTAATGTGTCCTTTGGCTCACTGGTAAAAATAAAGACATTAGTGGGAGCTCAAAATTTATTCATTTTGAATAAGGCTTACTCAGAGTACTATGAAACTGGAATCGATTTTCTATGCCATCAGGGTTATATAGAGTTTTGACGAGGATAGGGAGAAGCTCCAGAACCTTCTCAGTAATTTCCTAGTTCTTTGGATTTCATGAAGAAAAAGAGTTCATTTAGGAATTACATAGCTGAATTCCTTGTCACAGGACCAAGATTCAAGAAGATCCTATTTATTTTCTATCTGTGCTTGATATAAACCTGATTGACTGATTGACTGATTGTTAGAAGATGAGAGAGACAGATATAAACACCTCCTGTGCTGGAGCCAGCTCCCACCAGCTTGTGGAGAGTCCATTTGAAATTCACATGTGCCATAGACACCAGCCATGGCTACCAATCAAGGCTTAGTTTATTGTTTTGTTGATTGTCTAGACATGAGAGTGTTCATAATGCAGATTAAACTGAAATGGGTGTGTGCATATATTTTTTATTCTGAGAGCCTGATTATTAAACATTTACCAGCATATCCCTGAATGGTCCTATAAACATTGCTTAAACTAGCAGTAGAGTAGCAGAGGCTCATGGGACAAAGTCATCACCATCCTGGAGGCTTGGTGACTGAAGGATGATGATGATGATGATAATAAAAATAATAATAGTTTATTATTGGCATCTATATAACACTTAAAAAAAACCCTTACTTTCTATCTTAGAATCAATAGTGTGTCTTAGTTCAAAGGCAGAAGACCAGTAAGGGGTAGGCAATGGGGATTAAATGACTTGCCCAGGGTCTCACTGCTAGGAAGTGTCTGGAGCCAGATTTAAACCCAAGAACTTCCATCTCCCAGCCTGGCTCTCTGTCCACTGAGCGTTCACCTAGCTGGTCCCTCTGTGTAGCACTTTCAGGTCTGCAAAGTGCTTCCCATCCATATTCTGATTCAAGCCTCCCAACCCACTGCCTACACACCACGGAAGAGAAGGAAGAAAGCAGGAATGTAGCCGTCTCCTGTACCTTTAAGGATTCTCTGTTTCGATGCATGAGATAAGCCAGCATCACTGTACAGCTTCGACTAATTCCCCTGGTAGAGAAAACAAGGATGACCGAGCGACGCTCCACGTGGGCATCTGAAACACAAAGGGAAGGCGGGTTCCTTTTGGAAGAGCCACCTGGCCGGGGTAAGCGGTGTCTGTCTTTGCAGAGTGGATGTACATGCTGTGTAAGGTACGTGTGCAGATAGAGGGTGAGAGGATGCTGCGTCTATTCCTCGTTTTGGGTTTTTTCTCCTCATTTTGATTCTCCCTGCCTTGTATATCGAGAGACGGAAAAGACCTCAGAGACCCTCTAATCCAATCTCTCCATTTGGCCATGGAGGGCCTGAGCTAGACGACTTAGCCAAGTACTAAGTGTCAGAGGCAGGACGGCATCCATGCCCTCGGACTGTTGATGTCGTTAGCGTTGTACCTTTTCTGGAACTTACCCCGGTGCTCTGTTTATTAAGCACAGTAGGCCCTTACTAAGTCTTTGTTGAATGAACCAAAGAATGGATGATCTGTGCTGATTCTGGGAAATGCCATTTCCTCTCCATCCTGGGAAATGGCATCATGAACTTTCCCCATAAATGGATTCTGTTTCCCCTCCCCTCTGATGCACAGGAGACACCTGGGGAGGGCCCCCACCCCACCCCCCAGTTGCTTAGTGTCAACATAAATAGTGGGACTCAGCTGGCTGACCAATGGGCAGGAGCTAAGATCACATGAGATCTAATTAAAATCTAATCTCTGCAAGAGTTTAGGAAACTATCCTGACCTCTGTGAACTCCAGGGAAATGCCAAGGAGGACTGGCTAAAGACATGCCTGCCTAGAAACAATGCCAAAACAGGACTAGTCAGATTTCCGAGGGGAGCTTGCAGGGATTGTTGCTGGAGATGGGGGGCCTTCAAGTAGAAATGGAAAACAGAAAGGTGGCAGGGCCTTGCCTTGAAATGTATATCCTCGGCTCCCTTCTAACACAAAGGCTGGTGTTGTTATTACTCGGTCGTTTCAGTCTTGTCTGACTCTTCATGACTCCATTTTGGTGTTTTCTTGGCAGAGATACTACAGTAGTTTGTATCATTTTCTTCCCCAAGTTGTTATTGCTGTTGTTTTTTAATGGAGAAACTGAGGCAAATAGGGTAAAGTGACTTGCCCAAGTTCACGCAGCTAGGAAGTGTCTGAGTTCACATTTGAACCCAGGACCTCCTGTCTCTGGGCCTGCCTCTATCTATGTCGGTTGAGTTATATAACTGTCCCTGCAAATAGGAATAAGGGACTTGCTCAGGATCACACGGGTAGTAAGTGTCTGAGACCATATTTGAACTTATGGAAGGAGAATTAGGAGGCCCGTTTGGGTCATTATAGCCTCTATACTTTCTATTCCCTAGTTTATTATTTTTTTTTATTTAAACCCTCACCATGGTTCCATCTTGGAATCAATACTGTGTATTGGTTCCAAGGCAGAAGAGTGAAAAGGGCTAGGCAATGGGGGTTAAGTGACTTGTCCAGGGTCACACAGTTGTGAAGTGTCTGACTTCAGATTTGAACCTAGAACCTCCCATCTCTAGGCCTGGCTCTCCATCCACTGAGCTACCCAGCGGCCCCCCTCTACTCCCTACTTTAACAGAGCTCTCAGAAATAATTAACTTTCAACAAATTTAATCATTTCAATAACCTTGAATAATTAGATATAGTCCAGCACCCACCCCCATTCTTTTGAGGAGGTGGGGTCTGCACATGACAGCCCCATTAGGGGTGTGTGAAATGAATGTTGAACCATCAAAGAGGAAGAGAATGAGATGAGAGCCCTGAGAAACAAGAGCATCCAGGAGAGGGTGGTTTACAGTGTCAAATGAAGCAGAAGTCAAGAAAGATGCAACATCTTTTCTTCATTTTTCTTTTTCTGTTTTTTATCCTAATTTTTATCCCAATACTTAGCCCTGTATTATTTTTGATCCAAGACAAGATAAGATCAAAATGGGTCATAAAAGGTGATACCATCAGCAAATTAGGAAAGCATAGAATAGTGGATGGAGAAGGGGAGAATTTATGAACAAACAAACAAATTTATGACCAAACATTATAAGACATAAAATAAATAATTATGTTAATTATTTATATATTTATATTATTAACTATGTAATAATTATATATTAAATTAAAAGATTATTATGGAAACAAAACCCATGTAAGCAACTTAGAAAGCAAACAACAAATTGAGAAAAAAATTTCTCTGATAAAGGCCTCATTTCTCAAATATATAGAGAACTGAGTCAAATTGATAGGAACACAGGTCTTTTCCCAATTGGCAAATGGTCAAAGGATATGAACAAGCAATTTTCAGATGAAATCAGTATTATTAATAATCATGTAAAAATGTTCTAAATTACTCTCGATTAGAAAAACACAAATTAAAACAACTCTGAGTTACCACCTTATACCTGTCAGATTGGCCAATAAGGACAATAAAGGAAAATGATAAATGTTGAAGGGCATGTGGCAAAATTGGGATATTGTTGGTGGAGTTGTATTGTTGGTGGATTTGCAAACTGATCCAACCTTCCAGAGGGCAATTTGGAACTATGCCTAAAGAGCTATAAAATTGTGCATACTCTTTGATCTAGAGTACTACTAGGTCTGTATTCCAAAGAGATAAAAAATGGGGGGGGGTGGTATAGAAAGGATATACTTATACAAAAATACTTATACCAGCTTTCTTCATGGTGGCAAAGAAATGGAAATTGAGGGGATGTCCATCAATTAGGGAATGGCTGAACAAATTGTGGTATGTGATGGTGACAGAAGATTGTTGCATAAGAAATAATAAGCAGGATGATTTCAGAAAAAGCTAGAAATACCTACATGAACTAAAGCAAAGCAAAATAAGCAGAACCAGGAGAAAGAACATTGTACCTAGTAACAGCAACACTGTGGAACTCTCAGCAATACAATGATCTAGGACAATTCTGAAGGACTTATGACAGGATGCTATCCACCTCCAGAGAAAGAACTGTTGGAATGTGGATCAAAACGTGCTATTTTTCATATTAGTTTATGTGTGTGTTTTTTGGGGTGGGGGGTGGGGTTGGTTTTATATGAGTATTCTCTTACAACAATGACCAATATGGAAATATATTTTGCATGATAATACATATATTGGTTCTAAGACAGAAGATGAGGGTTTAAAAAAGAAAAGTTGATGGTATAGATAGCCAATTGATTTAGTGAGGATCCTGTAGAAAAGTAGAGTCATTTTCCTTCACTTAAAATGTGATTGATTTCATTTTTTATGATGTCTTTCAGTGTGCAACATGTCCAAGACCTTGGAATTCTATCTTAAAGGAAGTATTTATGACCTATAAGTGTGAAACCTCCATATAGTCTCTGATTTCTGTTGGTTCTCACTCAATTTATCCATATTTTTTCCATATGTTATCCATTCCTACCTTTGTATTGATGCCACTATAAGTAGCAAAATTTCTGCTAATTTAATGGGGGAAGAGTATAATCAAGTCCAGATGAAGGTGCTGTGAAAGAGAATTCTTTACTCTATTGTGTATCCTGAGTTAACACTAACTTAAGTACCCCTACTTAATACCTCACTAGACTAAAGACAGGATTAACTCTCCTTTGTCTACTTTTGAATTGAATCAATAAAAGATTAAATACCCTACTTAGTACTAGGTGAGAAGTTAGCAAGGTACTTGGAGAATTCACACTCTTAGAAATTCAATCAGCTGGGAATCTGTGAATCTTTTTGATGAGAACTTAACCTGCAGAAGGTGAGAAGTCAGTTCTACAGACACTGCCTCCTAGACAGTGTTAGACAATTTGGAAACTGTGATTGGCCCATGTGAAGAGGGGAGGGACAAGAAGTCACCATAAAAAGCAAGCCCCAAAGTCCTTCAGGGCAGATTGTCTTTGAGAAGATAGTCTGAAGAGATTGTCTTCTGTCTATTGTCTTAGATAGTCTACGGCTTGGATCGTGGGCTCAGAGCTCAGCTTCTACTTGGACTCTGACTCTTGGAATACTTCGTTGGGTGAGTAAAACGCTCCCTTTCCTAGCTTCCTGAGAGACTAGCTTCCATTTTGGAGGAGGCCTACTATGGTTACTCACTACCAGCCTTCCTGGTTGAGAGCTAACTAATCTCTACCTGGATTAAGCAGACCTGGAGCAAAACATTTAGTTTGATAGGGCAGATAGCTTCTCTATCCCTCTCACATTTCTCTTCTTTATTATTTCCTCTCTATTTGTAAATATTTATAAGTAAATTTCTGACTCAAGATATCATAAATACTGGCAATCACATAATTTCATATAATCATCATCCAACCATTAATTTAAACTTTCACAGTGCATAACCTGCAATTACTTTCATGGTGTTCTTCTTTTCAAATCCTTTTCACAAGCACTACAGTATGAGATGAACAAATATTCCACAAGAGGAAATTTTTCTTGCCTTTGGGTGCACAAACGAGCAACTCTACTAACCACTTTGACTCTACAAGAAAAACCTATGGCCAGCCTTACCATTTTGCTGCAATTTCTTTCTGTCTTCTGGTTTAATTTATGTCAAGAACGTCAGGATTAATATAACTCAGTTCCCTTAATAGTATATTTATTAATCAATCATTGAATATGGCTATCTTACATTTAGAGTATCAAAGTTAAGTCAATCTTTGCAGATAGTCTAAACGCTGTATAATTATTTTCCAACCCTCATCTCTGCACAAAAGGAAGGGAGCCATAGGAGAATTAGGATCATTTTGTCCTTTTCTTTGCTTCATAGTGAAATGGAGATGGACTAGCCTATGGGAGTCAGTCCTTGGGGCATGTGCCTCTCTTCCTGGTTCTGGCTCCAGTCTAAGCGACCTCTTGGACTTGAGAAGTACATTTCTGGTCATGTGTGAATGGGAAGTGAGAAATTTTCCAAATGGCTGATGAGCCAAAACCCAGTGGACTCATGAAAGGGGCCTCAGGCTCTTCCTCCTCTCTGTTTACTTTGTGCCTGCCAGGATGCACTACTAGTTTTAATTGCCTTTGAAAACCAGGCAATAGAAAGAGCATTGCCCTGTTTCTACCTGGCTTTGAGCACCTTTTGTCTTCTTGTGTTTGCTCTTCCTTGGCCCAAGTTGAATGAGTATTAAAGTATCCAAATAACCTTGTGAGTTTAAGAGTGGGTTGGAGTTGAATGGTGGCAGTAGTAGTCTCCACCAGAATGGTAGTGGTTAACAGCAGTGTAGACACTTATGCCAAATGGACAGACACATTGATGGCAAATGGATGAAGATTGATAGCCATCTAGGAAAAGGTCATTTTAATCCTTATGGTGAAGAGAAGTGTAAAATGTGAATTCTAATAAGGAACCAACCCACAGAGCCCAACAGACAGGGGGATTTCCTGAGTCCTCTACAAAGGAGAGACTTAGTGTTGGGAAAAATATTTCTATAGGACTACCCTTAGAACCCAGAGAGTAAGAAATGGCTATCCCTCCGAGAAACCTAAACCACAAGTATGACTACAGGCTCATCCAGAGGGTTATCATGGCCAAAGAATTAATCCCCAAATGGTTAGATGGGTAATGGCCGTCTCCGTATTGAGCTGGGATGATCCTCAGAAAGTCTGCTGCCAACATTGTACTCAAAGCATTTAAAGCAAGAGAGAACCTCAGCTGAGAACAGTCTAGCTCCAAGCCCCCGTCCATCGGGCTTCCCATCAGGGAAGCCCTTTGTGGTTCTGTTGGGCACCTAGTCAGTGCTCAGTGAATGTCTGAAGAGTTGAATTCTCCTTGGGATCCTTATCTTCTTCATGCATCAAAGTAAGGCTCTGTAGAAATGTGAGTTGTACAATTGAGTTCCTTAAGAGCTGGGATTCTCCCATCCTTTCTCTTTGTAGGCCCAGGCTGGGGTGGGGAGGCTACTCTAGAGAAGATGCTTCCCAAATGCTTTTACATTGATTGATACTGATAATAGTGGGAAATGCTGAGCTTTAGGATATGGCTAAAGATTATCTGAAAGACCTCTGACATCATTTTCCAGCCCTTTTCTGGAACTGCCTGGCTCACTGCTGCTCCTAGAAGCTTGCCTTTGGCAGCCTGTTCTCTTACAGGGGATGCTGGGAGGTAGAAGTGCCCATTCCATGGTGTATGCAGTGGAACTGGCAAACAGGGCTGAGGAGAGGGCAGTCATTCCCTCTTTTCCGCCCTCACCTTTGTGTCTGTTGGGTCTATAATTCCCTTTGCCCTCCCTCTGGGAGTGAGAAGGGTTTTCATCTCAAACCTCAGACAAAGGAAGGGGAGAGATGCTCCAGCTCACTCCCAATCTTTCCCTAACTCAGTCTGCTGACTCTTGTCTAGCATGATCTGAAACCCCATTTCCTCCAGATAGGGAAGATATAAATGTAGCTAGGCTATTCTCCACTTCTAGAATGGGGGCTATTGTTGGGTGGCCTAAAAGGAGGCAGAAAAGCTAGCCTGAGCCTCTTCTTTCCTCACCTTTCTCTGAGGGAGACTTTAATTCCTGCCCAGACAGGAAATAGACGTTGAAGCTCGAAGTGTGGCTACTCTGCTCTCCTCAGAGAGGGGGGGATGCTAGGCTAGAAGTTTATCTACCGGCTCCCTTAAATACCCTTAGTCTGGAGGATGTGGATGTCTACTTACGAGTGGGGAAAGGAGGACCCAAACTTTATGTCTAAGGTTTGACTCCTTCCCCACCAAGTAGTAGTTCTGCAAAGGAGACACATAGGAAGTAGCAAAGAAACCCACTTATCCAACTCAATAACAAACAGAAATCAGATATTCTATATGCTATGATAGAGCCTATATACATAGTGGCACCAGACAACTCATAGTGAAAGGCTTCTCCCATTGAGAGAGTCGCAGCAATTCTGAGCAATTTTATGATCTTAGGACAAAGAAGGCTCTCCACCTCCAGAGAAAGAACCGTGGGAGTAGAAAGGCCAATGAAAACATATGATTTATCACTTGTTTATTTGGGCACATGTTTGGGCGTTTTGGTTCTATAAGATTATTTGCTTACAAGAATGAATGATGTTGAAATATGTTTTCAACATATTATTATTAAGAATTATATATGTGTCTACCTTGTTAGAGTCAACACAGAAATGATTTCAAAAGATTCTTTCTTCCAGAAATAAAAATAAAAGTACTTCATCCACACACAAAAAAGAGAGAGAATCCCAGATCTTTCCTAAAGGAAAATTCCTCCAAATCTCTAGTAACACAATGGAGACTAGAGGCTCCTCTCTTGGTGAGTTTTATTTTCCCTTCAGCAATCTAAAGTGGATTCACGTTGTCTATGTATCCTCTCTCAAAGTTGGAAGCCAGAAAAGCCCAGAGAGACTCAAAAGAGAGTGGAGCTCTCCTCTCTCCCACTCTTGTTAATTGTGCCCTGCCCACATAAGTATGTGGAACTGATCTCCACCAATGAGGTAAGTAGTCTCATTCCAAAGGACTCTGGGACTTGGGTTACATAAAATATGGCTCAATAATTCTCTTCTGTTTGTCCCAACTGCCATGGAGGGAGAGGGGAGAGATGCACCCTCAGCATTTGAAGGAATCTCAATCTCTCTCTCCCTCTCTCTCTCTGCCTCTGTCTCTGTCTCTGTCTGTCTCTGTCTCTGTCTGTCTCTGTCTGTCTGTCTGTCTGTCTGTCTGTCTCTGTCTGTCTGTCTTCCTCTCTCTGTCTCCCTCTGGCTCTCTCTGTCTCCCTCTGGCTCTCTCTGGCTCTCTCTCTCTCTCTCTGTCTCTTTCTGTCTCCCTCTCTCTTTCTGCCTCTGTCTCTCTCTCTTTCTCTCTTTCTCTCTGTCTCTGTCTCTCTTCTCTCTCTGTCTCTGTCTCCGTCTTTGTCTCTGTCTCTCTGCCTCTGTCTCTCTATCTGTCTCTGTCTCTGTCTGTCTCTCTGTCTGTCTGTCTGTCTGTCTCTCTCTCTCTCTCTCTCTCTCTCTCTCTCTCTGTCTGTTTGTCTCCCTCTCTCTGTCTCCCTCTGGCTCTCTGTCTCCCTCTGGCTCTCTCTGGCTCTCTCTCTCTCTCTCTGTCTCTTTCTGTCTCCCTCTCTCTTTCTGCCTCTGTCTCTCTCTCTTTCTCTCTGTCTCTGTCTCTCTTCTCTCTGTGTCTCTGTCTCCGTCTTTGTCTCTGTCTCTCTGTCTCTGTCTCTCTGACTCTCTCGCGCTCGCTCTTTTGCTCTCTCTCTGTCTCGCTCTCTCTCACCCATAAATTTTATCACCTCTTGCCTCCCCCTCTGCTGCATTTGTGCAACACAACCACAGGAAGACAACAGTCAACCACTCTATCTTAGAGGAAAGTTTTAAAACAACAACAGAACAAAAAGTAAAGCCAAACTCCTAAGACCCAGAGTTTGGGAAACAGGCTCACATCTCCCAAGAGAGTGACCTTCCCGGTAAAGGACAAGAACTCATCACTTCTGCTCATAACAACAGGATTATATCCAGGCTCTATGGCTTCTGGACTGCCCAGTTGCCCATTGTTAGGGGTGAGAGGTCGGGCATGACTTTTCTTCCTTATGATTCTCTGATGGTTCTGGACATGGAAAGAGACATGTCTCCACCCTGCTGAAGCTGTCCTTGCTTCTTCCCCTACCAGCATTTTTGCAAGGGTAGCTTTGCTTCCTTGCCAAGGCACTCTGCCCTGATGATGGGCACAGGGTGGTGGTGGCAGCCAGATGCCTCTTCTGGGCCCATTCAGTCTATCTGACTGAGGGGCTTCCCTCCAGATCCATACTCCACTGGGGAGGCTCCTGGGTCCCTCTTCTGCCAGGAATGGGGAAAAGGCTAGCTTAGCCATCATGAAGACAGACTGGCTCCCCAGGGGTGCTTGGGGACTTCTGCACCAGCAGTCACCCTCTCCAGCCTTCAGTTACATAAACACAGCTTCATTCCACATCTGGGATAGGATACAGTCTGTCAGAGATGATGTCTACTCTAGCTAGAGACCAGGCTGAAAAGCAAATCGAAGACAGGGATGCTAATCTCTGAAACGGAAAGGTTCTGGCCACAAACCCCCAATGACGCATCTTCTCTGCTTGTGCGGCCCCTGATGGCCATCCTTACCCATGAAATGAGAAGTATGCCGGAAAGAGGAGAAAAGATCCTCTTCTGGGGAGTCGGTCACTGAAATTTGAAGAAGTCTACAGGTGTCTCCCTGAAAACTAAAGAAAAAAAATATAAGGATTTGGTTAGACTTGCCTAATCAACTTTAGATGAATTCAGCAACATGTAGTGAGGTCCCTGTGGGAGAGGCAGCATGGATTGGAGAAGAGATAGCTGGCCTCAGAGAGAGGAAATATTTTTGGCCACAAATCCCTCTTCTAACACACTGACAGGCACCAAGTCACTTTGTTTTGTCCCTTAGTTAGTTTTACAAGGCTTTAGGAAGCATATCAAGTATCAAGCCAGTGAGTATCACCTCTTCATTTTAGAGAGAAGAAGCCGTGGTCCAGGGCAGTGAAACCACTCGGTAGAAGACGTCAGGTAGTCCCCTGGCTCCCCGGCTGATTCTCTTTCCATGGAGCCACGGAGCCCACTACATCTCAAGACAGCTCACCCACCTTTGAATGGAAGTAATTATAAGAATTGTTTTCCCTTCATTGATTCAAATACTCTTCTCTATAACTCTAAAACACTTCTTTTCTACCTTGGGAGGACCAAACAGACCAGGTCATATCCTTCTTCCACATCTCAGCCTTTCCTGTTCTCACAGATAACCAGCTAGTCTATCTCCCTGCCTCCCAAGGCTTTTCTCCTCCTGCCCAAGCAGACATTTCTTCAACCCATTTCTGTATGGCGTGGTCTCGACCCCCATCATCGTGCTCGCCATCTTCCCCTGAACACGTTCCGTAGTATCAGTGTTCTTCCTACGTGGCATCAGAACTGAAGACAACACTTCCTATGGGGTCTGTGTAGGGCACAGTCACAGATTCTGCACCCAACGACTCTAAAGCTCAGGCAAGAGTGAACCAGCCCACTTCTGGCTGCCGTGTCACACGGCTGACTCATTAAGCTTGAGGATTTACAGTCAGTCTATTGAAACTCCCAGACCTTTTTCATTTAAACTTATACCCACCCGAGGGGATATGGCTGGGGACGTAGACTCTAAATGAACATCCTAATGCAAACCCCAACAACATGGAAATAAGTTCTGATCAAGGACACAAGTAATACCCAATGAAATTGCGCGTCAGCTGTGGAGGGAGGGAAATAATGTGATTATTGTAACCAAAGAATAATGTTCTAAACTGACTAATAAATTAATGAAAAAAATAAACTTATACCCACCAATGGCTCCATCGTTTTGTATTTGTACTTCTGCATTTGACTTTTTTTTTAACTTAAGTGTAGGATGTCATACTTATCACCATTAAATGTCATCTTATTAGGGTTGGCCCCCTAGCTCTGGCTTGTTGAAGTCTTTTTGGATTCTAACTCTGGCATCCAAAGAATTCGCTTTGAGCTATCTGCAGATCTGTTAAACAAGCCGTCTTTGCTGCCTTGTTCCCAAGCCAGTGGAAATGTGGAATAGCCCAGGGCCAAGGAAAGATGCTCACAGAGTTCCTGGTGAGATAGTCCTCCAACGTGACAAGGAACCATTAATTACTTCTTTTGAGATCTGGCCAATCAGTTACGGATCCCTCTGACTTTACCTCTCCCCATCCTGTCCATGGATCCAGCATGGAAGATCTTTACTTCGCTTTCCTGGCATCGCTTGTGGCTTATGTATGTACTAAATACGTTTCCGTGTCAAACAGCAATAAAACTAGATCTTAGAATCCAAAGCTAGATCTGGCATTTTTGCATATATCTCAGTGGAGTCTGACACAGAAATCTCTATGTGCATTTTTCCCTGTGTGTGTACATATGCACATATATGTACAAAATACATGTCTCAGCAATGTTGGACAGAGAAATTCCTCTTAACGACACACATATATTTACACATATATCACATGTTCTGTGCAACGTTATGCCCAGAGTACTGCTATGGGGCTGGATCTGTTTCTGCCAGCTATTTATATACATGGCCAGGGAATGCTTAGGATGTCATTTGTTTTGGATTGCACTGATTTTTGTGTTCTCGTTTTAACATCTGACAAGCTGTCAAATGTATTGTTTTTTTTTTCATTTTTCATTTTTTAAACCCTGACCTTCTGTCTTGGAGTCAATACTGTGTATTGGCTCCAAGGAAGAAGAGTGGTCAGGGCTAGGCAATGGGGGTCAAGTGACTTGCCCAGGGTCACACAACTGGGAAGTGTCTGAGGTCACATTTGAACCCAGTACTTCCCAACTCCTGGCTTGACTTTTTAGGTACTGAGCCACCTAACCGTCCCTGGACTCATTCTTGATTACTAAATGACCCCACTTGAAATGTTCATAATTAAAGAGTTGTTCATAAATGAATACCTTCTAGAATCTTTCTGGGGACTGAGGTCAAGCTTGCCAAACTATGGCTTTCAGGCTTTCTACCTTTTCCTTTCTTTGAACCTCAGGATGGTGGCTTTTAGGGGCTTCCTTACTAACTCATCATTTGTCTTGAGGCTTAGTTCTTCCTTTTTTGTCCTTCCTTTCTGATCTAGTCTAGTCAGTTGGAGCTAGGTGGTAAAGGGCTTTAAATAACAGCTTAAGGGTTTTTTTTGTCCTATATGCAGTGGGGAGCCCCAAAAAAGGGTTGGAGTGGGAGAGTAATGTGATCAGGCCTGTATATTAGGACCATTACTCTGAAAGCATTTTGAATTATTAGATTGTAAAGGGCAGAACCAGAGGTGAGGAGAGAAGCTAAGAGGGTGCTACAATAAGCCATGGGCAAAAAGGTGATAAAAACCTGAACTAACATGGTAAACAGGAAGAGATAGATAGGGAGCCATTACAAATGAATAATGGAGGTGGCAGCTGGGTGGCTCAGTCGATTGAGAGCCAGGTCTGGAGATGGGTGGTCCTGGGTTCAAATTTGGCCTGAGATACTTCCCAGCTGTGTGACCCTGGGCAAGTCACTTAACCCCCATTGCCTAGCCTTTACTGCTCTTCTACCTTGAAGCCAATACACAGTATTGATTCTAACATGGAAGTTAAGGGTTTAAAAAAATAATAATTAAAAAAAGAGTAATAGGCTGGGCCTGATAGTTGTGTCATGATAGTTAAACAACAGAAATCAGGAGAAGGAAAAGATAGGACTGGGGGTACAGGGTGAGAGTTGTCTTATGTAACAACTAGGCCCTTTAGGTGGAATTTAGAAATTGCCTCTAATTTTCATTTATCTTTAGAAATGTCTAGTTTTACATGTACAAGAATATTCATAGCTGCGCTTTTTGTGGTGACAAAAAATTGGAAAATGAGGGGATGCCCCTCAATTGGGGAATGGCTGAACACATTGTGGTACATGTTGGTGATGGAGTACTATTGTGCTCAAAGGAATAATGAACTGGAGGGATTCCATGTGAACTGGAACAATCTCCAGGAAGTGATGCAGAGTGAAAGGAGCAGAACCAGGAGAACATTGTACACAGACGGATACATTGTGGCACAATTGAATATAAGGAACTTCTGTACTAGCAGCAATGCAATGATCCAGGACAATTCTGAGTGACTTATGAGAAAGACGCTATCCACATCCAAAGAAAGAACTGGGGGAGCAGAAACACAGAAGAAAAACAACTGCTTGATCACATGGGCCGAGGGGATATGGTTGGGACGTAGACTCTAAATAAACATCCTAATGCAAACCCCAACAACATGGAAATGGGTTCTGATCAAGGAATCAAGTAATACCCAGTGGAATTGCGTGTTGGCTAAGGGGGGGGGGGCAGGGAGGGAGAGGGAGAGAGGAATAGAATATGATTTTTGTAACCAAGGAATAATGTTTGAAATTGACCAAATAAAATTAAAAAAAGAAATGTCTAGTTTCTTTTTTTCCCAATAGTTTGTCTAAAGGAATACAGGAGACAGAATGGTTCCTTGGCATGATATTCAGCTGCATTCACTAGACATCATCAAGGGGAGGCTGCCCATCCCCCAGGAGACCTAAGGAGTGTCCAAGAAGCAAGGAAGAAGGCAGAGTAACAAGGAGAAAAACTGATATGAAGGTACAATGAGACCATGGCTGGACAACAGATGTGCTTCCTCTTTGGAGCTTGGATTAAGTAGATGTAGGACTATGTCACACAGATTATAATGAGGAAATAATAACAGGCCAGCTAGACTGATCAGCTTGAGTAACATGTGGAGAGGGGTAAGGAGAAGGTGATTCCTGGAAGCATAATGGGGATGGGAGAAGAGAAGAATGCATCTTTCTGAATACGAAGCCCTGTGTTCTCTGGGGACTTTGGAATCTGAGTTAGGTTTTACATGGCAAACACCCTTATTCTGAGCTTAGCAGCTTAAAGTGGCAGATTTACAACTAGAAGTAAAACCGTAATCCAAACTTCTTTTGCAGATGAGGAAACTGAGGCCCAGAAAGAGTGTGACTTACCCAAGGTCACACAGGGAGTAAGTGACAGAACTGGGATTCACAATGAGGTCGTCTGGCTCTAAATCAAGCACTCTTCCCATGAAAATCATGTTGTTCAAATGTTTTCAATAGGTCAATTTTACAAATTGCCATCTTGCTCAGTTATTGTCAGAATAAAGATGATTTGGTCTAGTCTCCTAAACTAGTGCTATGTGAGCATAATCCAATTACTTAAACACATTCCAATTTCCTCTGTTATTCATAACCACGAGAAGAGAGCTGCTCTCTCTTCTCTATCCTCTATCCCCCACACAACAGGATAGACTCACCTGGACATGGGAAGGCGATTTTGATGAGCAAAATGATCGTGTCAGTGAAAGAATCAAGGAAGTTGGGGGAAGTTAGCAGAGAAGAAAAAGAAGAGGGGAGAGCCAAAGCCTTGGCAGGAGGAGGAAGTGGAATGAGCAGAGACAGAGAAGCATGGAACAGAGAGGTAGGAGGAAACCCAATCGAGAACCGTGAAACCGAAATCAAAGGAGGAGAGGTGATGGAAGAGGGGGGCCAACTTTCAGATGTTACCAAAAGGGCGAGGAAGATGATAAGAGACTCTGGATTTGGCAGGGAGGTGAGGACTGAGCTATGTCAAGTGGGGAAGATTTTTATGGCAAAAGCTTGGGAGTTCGAAACTGCTGACATAGAGAATAGATAATGACTAGGTTTGATAAGTTAAAGAACTTTGGAAAGGTGGCTCTGGAAGGGCAGAGTGACTGAGGCAAGACAGAGAGTTCTGTTCATGAGCTGGGAGCTTTGAAGAGAGAGCAGCAGGCAAAGTTCTGACAGTTGGTCTCTGGCTTCTGAGGGGACTGGCCAGCTCAGCTTTTGCTCTTTGAATGAGCTCTGCTGTGATAAGAAAGAGAGAGGACTCCAAAGCATCCTAAAGGGGTTTCACTTTCCTTATTGTGGAATTACAACCAGGAGAAGAACTTGGCAGATCTGCTGTTCTGAGAGCTGATTGTGAGAGGAGAAAGACCTCTGCCCGCTTGAGCTCAGAGCCATCTCTGAGTTAGCCTTTGAGCCATTGGGCTAACCAAGTAGAGACACTTTTTCCTATAAATAAGTTAATCTCTCATCTAAGGATTTAGTTCGATTTAGTCGGAGAGCGTCTTATGGGGCGGTTTTAGGGGGTGGTAAGGAGGTCAGTGGAGCATCGAGATCAGAAGGCTTTGCCTTGCAGCAGACGTAGAAGAGTGGGCAGATATTTAGTTTCCATGGATGTTAAGGTTTCCTTGTTTATAATCCTTAAATTCATATCTTTTAAATTACAAGGAAGTATATTTGTATAGAGAAAATACTCTCCAAGGCAGTTTGTGTGCACTGAGCCCAGTGGAGGAGGTCCACAAATGGAGCCTCCTTTTAAGGTGAACAACTGAGGTACGTTGCAGTCATCAAGTGGAGTAACCCACAGTATATGGCTTTAACACTTCACTTGAACACCTGATGATTTCAGTTTGGGGACCAGAGAATAGCCCTGGGAAGGGGCATGATGTAAAAGAAGGCCAGAAAGGTCCACGTTGTAGAAGGCTTTGAAAGTAAAATGAAATCAGATGATTTGATTGGCAGTGAATGGGTCCAGGAGCTTCTAGCTTTACAACTATGATCCCATGAGCTTGTTCTAGCTCTCAAGACTAGGATTCTATAAATTATGTACTGTGTCAAACCCCAAATCAGCAAACATTTATTCGGTGCCTACTCTGGTCCAGGCAGTGTTAGATGCTGGGCTTCTTTAGCGGGGTGCAGTGGAGAGAATAATGGGCTTGGAATCAGAAGACCTGAGTTTAAATTCTTCCTCAGATACTTGGGCAGGACACTTTTCCATTGTGGGCCTAAAAAACGTCAGGGTTGGACAAAGTAGTTAGGTATTATAGTCCAGGAGAAAGAACCCTGAATTCAGAGCTAGAGGACCTAGGTTCAAATCTTGGCTCTGCTACAAATAACCACTGTGATTTGGGGTAAGTGACTTCACCTCCCTAGACCTCAGTTTCCTCCTCTGTTAAGTGAAGGAAGTTAGACTTAGATAGCCTCAGAGGTCCCTCCCAGTTCTACATCTATGATCTTATGGTATGCGGGCCATATGTAACATCTCAAGTTTGCAACATGAGCCCCTTGGGGCTATGCAATAGTAGCAGCAATTAAAATTGGCTCATGGATGCTACTCACCCATAAAGCCAGCCCCCCTTGTTCAAGACTGCATCACACCTTTAGCCTAGACTCTCTGCCTCTAGTCTTCCCCCCCCCCCGCCCCAGTCCACCTCTACACAATTAGTAAAGTGATTTTCCTTCCATTGGACAGCCTCTACCTCCCCGTTAGGCAGCAGAATCTTGCTTTAACTCCTGGGATTTTAAGTTTCTACGTATCTCTCAGACCAAGGAAATATTGCAAGGTTCTGGGACATAGACATGACTTGAAGAGGTTGACAGAAAAGAATGTTTAAAAAGCCATGTGAGTAGAGGGAGAAGGAGGGGGGAAAGAGACAAACACACTGAAAGGAAAAGACAGAAAGACAGCAAGAGGAGGAGGAGGACCACAACTTGTTTTGAAGTAGCAAGAGAAAGGGCAAAATGTAGAAGCAGTGGGTAACATGCTGGTTTGAGTGCCTGTATTTCTGGGGAAAGGAGAAAGCCAATTATTGTTTATTTTTTCCTTCCCCAGACAAAGGTTAGGGGCAGCTGGTGCCCATTTCTGATCTCTCTGCTATCAGTTGTCATTTTCTTCTCTCTATTTTCAAATATTAAAATTTTCCCCAATTATATGTAAAAGCAATTTTTAACATTAATTTTTAAGTTGTTGAGTTCCAAATTCTCTCCCTCTTTCTCTCCTTTCCTGCCCCCTTCAACGAGAAGGCAACATATTTGATAGGTTATACAAATGCAGTCATGCAAAATATATTTCCATATTAGTCACGTTGTGAAAGAAAACAGATTCAAGACCAAAAAAAAACAACCAACCATCCATAAACCAAAGAAAAGTAAAGTAGGAGATGCATTGTGGGAAGATGGTGGAGTAGAGTCTAAAGCTTTCTTGCCCTCCTAAAACCACCCACAAACAATCAAAAATAACTCCATAAAATTAGCACTAAAAGTGGTAAAAACATATAGGAGTCTAGAGTGAAGCTGAACAGCCAAGGACAACTATGGAAGAAGGTTTCTGACTTCCTTGGACTCAGCCCCACAGCCACCGACCCTGGAGATAGGAACAGAACAAACAGAGGGTATCCACAAGGTAGTCCTGGAAGGCAGGATTAACAACCTCACCTAGATTTCCAAGCCGGATAAACTTGTATCCCTGAAGATACCACTAAACCGGAATCTACCCACAGAGGGCCTTGGAAGGATCTATGTCTTCTGTGGTCTTAGCTTTGGACACCCAGGTGGGCCTAAGGTTGGGGAATAAAGACGTGGACACCTCAGAGTTAGTGAGTGCCAGGATCCATGAACAAGAACTAAAGCCTCACTGCTAACAAATGAGGGAGGTAGACTGGACACCGGCTCTATCTAGGGCTGTGGTGGTAGAAGAGGAGGAATGAGGAAGGAGTGCCCATTGGGAGTGTGTTTACAGGACACAGAACACAGCATTTCACAGAGCAAAAGAACTAGGTTTGCCACTAAGAATAACCTCATCCAGCAGAGATAAGCATAGTTATAAAAGGGAAAAAACCTAACAAACTAAAGAAGTTTCAACTATACTAGAGAAAAACCCAGAATGTAGCAGAAAATTTGATCTATAAGAAACATAGAAAGGCATGAAAGACTAATCATCAGCACCCCAAAAGGTCAAACTGTTTGATTCTGGTATGGGAAAAATGTCATCTATGGCCCCTGGGAACAGCATCATTGCCTGAGTATTTTGAAGGGGCAGGTATGGAAAATTCAAGGTTGAGGGAATGGAATGGAATGAATCAAAATGGTGGTGAAATAGACTTGGAGGAGGCAGGAGAGAACAATATCCATAATTATAAGGGTAAAAATTTTCTTAATATACAGAGAAACAGGAGGGAAGGGGGAATCGAAAAGACGGGAACTGGGAATCCTCTTGGAAACCTGAGGGAACAAGAGATAGAAAGATGGGTTAAAAGAAAGAAGGACAAAGGTTTAAGAAAAGGGAGGGATGCTTAGAGGGAAGTACATATCAAGAGGTAGTGGAGTAAGATGAGGGGACAAGGAAATCAAGAAGTAGGGGAGCATAGTTGGGAGATGAGGAAGGGATTTTGGGAAAGGTGGTTAGAATAAGGATTAAAAGGTAAAGGGGAAGGAATGGGCCAACTAGGAACTAAAGGGGTAAGAGGAGAAGACAAGAGGGATTTGGGGAAGGGGCGTGAATAGGAGAGGTATTAGGCAAAGGAAATTGGACATCTGTGGAGGAATACGGTAAAAAGAAAAGAGGGACAAACAGTAAGGAGGAATGGAGTAGATGGAAATGCACAGCTAGAAACTATGACATTTAGTATAATGAGATAAATTTGTATATGGGAAGAAAATGGATAGGAGAAAAGATCAAAATCCAGGACCTGACAATGTGTTGTCTACAAGAAACACACTTCAAATGAGAGATAAACAAAATGAAGGAGAGGGGCTGGAGCAGAATTGACTATGGCGTGGCTGATCCAGAAGTCGTCATGATCTCTGACAGAGTTGGATATAATGGGTATAAAATGAATATAATTGGAAGGGACAAACAGGGTGACTATATAATGTCGGCAGGGGTGGGGAGGAGGGTTTACTATGGATAATGAAGCATTATTTACATTGGATCTATATGCACCAAGTGTTATAGTACTCAGATTTTTAAAGGAAAAACTAAATGAGATACAGATGGAAATGGATAACAAAATGATAATAGTTACTGACTTTAATTTTCCCCTTTCAGAACTAGGTAAATCTTGCCAAAAAATAAATTAGAAAGAATTTAAGGAGATGAATAGAACCTTAACTAAGCTAAATGAGATAGAGATCTAGAGAGTACCCCACCCCCACCTGAATGAGGTTATTAATAGATCTAAGCCTGTGCACATACATAATCTAAACATGGTTTCTGGTGGGACATCAATGGCTTAGAGAGTAAAAATATTCTGCAAAACTCTTACTTTAACATTTATCATAATAGGGGTAATTCTGCATCTCTGAAGTATTGTGGCACTGGAATAAAAGTCCTACTGGGTATGACCAGGCTGGAAAGACTTGTTTTGGTAAGAGTATGGTCCTGGTAACAGATTGTATCTGCTGCTTAAGAATCAATCTGCAAAATAAGGTCCTTGTAATATATGTTAACTGAGAACCAGACGGACTAAAGTGATTAAATGAAATGTTGATAGGGACATGAAGAAACAGGTCTAATGTTTCATTGCTAGGACAGCTGTGAATTTTTTTTAAGAAAACAAGATGGAAATATACATTAAAAGCTGTAAAACTGTTCATGATCATTGATATAGAGATCTCATTACTAGGGTTAGGCCCTAACAGTATTATTGAGAGGGAAAAAAACCCCAAAGTATATATAAAATATTCATGGAATCTTTGTTTACTATGACAAAAATAACTGGAAAAAACCACAGATGCAATGAATGGGAGAAATGACTGAACAGGTTGTGATATTTGAATGTAATGGATTCTATTATGTTATTAGAAATGACAAATATTGTAAATGTAAAGAAATAAGGGAAATATATAAGGAGATGAAAATAGAGAAGAAAAGAATCACATAAAAAGTAATAGCCACAAAATCAAGAGAAAAAGTGTCCCAGTAAAACAAATCTAAAGAGAATTCAAAAGCAGAGAATGTTTATATTAGCATGCATATACAACTTACATTTTTTTAGTTTTATTTATTAATTTTATTTTTTATTAACCACTACCACCACCAAAAAAATTTAACTAAAAATGCATAACAAGATTATGTGCAAGACCACAAACTCCATATTGTTTACAATTTTAATTTAGATTGTATATATATATATTTGGAACTAGGAGAGTGTATATATTTATACATATATATGTATATATATAAATATAATATATAACTGAGAACCAGATGGACTAAAGTGATTAAATGAAATGTTGATAGGGACATGAAGAATATATAAATATATATATAAATATATATATAAATATATACACTCTCCTAGTTCCAAATTGGCCCACCTTTCCAAAGGTCACTCCCTTATTGTTTCCCCCTGCCTTTTAATTTTATTCTATCCACCTTTCTCAAAATCTCTTCCTTGATACCCCTCTACCTCTTGATAGTAGTATATTGCTGGGTCAAAGGATATGCAATTTTATAGCCTTTTGGGCATAATTCCAAATCATTCTCCAGAACAGTTGGATCAGTTCACAAGAAAAATTAGTGCATTAGGATTCCAGTTTTCCCACTCTTCTCTCTCTAAGATTTGTCATTTTCCTTTTTAGTTGTATTGGCTAGTCCGATAGGTGCAAAATGGTAAATTGTTTTAATTTGTATTTCTCTAATTGTGATTTAGAACATTTTTTCATGTGGCAATAGATAGCTTTCATTTCTTCATCTGAAAACTGCTAGTTCATATCCTTTGACCACTTATCGGTTGGGGAATAATTTATGCTCTTATAAATTTGACTCACTTCTCTATATTGTTGAGAAATAAGGCCTTTCTGAGAAATTTGCTTTAAAGTCTCCTCTCCCCCAGTTTTGGGCTTTCCTTCTAATCTTTGTTTGTGTAAAAGCTTTTTAGCTTAATGCAATCAAAATGATCAATTTTACATCATGCGATGATCTCTGTCTCTTGTTAGGTCATAGATTCTTTCCTTTCCCTAGGTCTGACAGGTAAACTATCCCATCTTCTCTAATTTCCTTATTAAATCACCTATTATGGCTAAACCATGTGCCCTTTCGGGCCTTAATTTGGTATACAACGTAAGACATTGATCTATATCTTGTTTTTGCCAGACTGCTTCCCAATTTTCCCAGCAGTTTTTATCAAATGGGGAGTTCTTGTCCCAAAGCTTGGATCTGTGGGTTTATCAAACAGTAGTTGCTTTGGTCATTTACTACTATGTATTGTGTACTTAATCTATTCCACTGATCCACCACTTTATTTCTTAGATAGTACCAGATTGTTCTGATGACTACCCCTTTGTACTACAGTTTGAGATCTGATATGACTAGGCCAACTTCCTTCACGCTTTCTCCCCATTGATTCCCTTAATATTTTTGATCTTTTGTTCTTCAAGAACCATTTTGTTATTATTTTTTTTGAGCTTTTAAGGAAAGCTCCATTTATTCCTAGGCTCTCTAGTGTTTTTTAACAGGAATGGATGTTGTATTTTGTTGAAAACTTTTTCTGCATCTATTGACATGATCATATTATTTCTGTTGGTTTTTGTTATTTATATGGCCAATTATTCTGATAGTTTTCTTAATATTGACATTGTTGGCATAAATTCCACTTGGCGATAGTGTATGATCTTTGTGATATAGTGCTATAATCTCCTTGAAAATATTTGATTAAAAAAAATTTTAAACCCTTATCTTCCGTCTTGGGATCAATACTGTGTATTGGTTCCAAGTCAAAAGAGTGGTAAGGGCTAGGCAATGGGGGTCAAGTGACTTGCCCAGGGTCACACAGCTGGGAAGTATCTGAGGCCAGATTTGAACCTAGGACCTCCTCAATCCACTGAGCTACCCAGCTACCCCCTTGATTTAAATTTTTTTTGTATCAATATTCATTAGAGGAATTGTTCTATAGTTTTCTTTGTTTTTGTTCCTTTTGGTTAAGGAATTGGCATCATATTTGCGTTATAAAAGGAACCTGGTATTATTCTTTCTTTGCCTATTTTTCCAAATCATTTATGTAGTATTAGAATTCATTGTTCATTAAATGTTTGGTATAATTCACCTGTGAATCCAAAAAATGTTGATGATTTTTTCTGAGAGCTCATTGATGACTTGCTTAGTTTCTTTTTCCTTTAATTATATGAAAAAACAACATTTTTAAAATTCTGAGCCAAATTCTTACCCTTTGTTCCTCCCTCCCTTGCCTCCCCTCTCCCTGAAGTGGTCAGCAATCTGATACAGATTTTACATGTGGAACAGGGCAAAACATTTTTCTATATTACTCATTTTGTGAATGAGAACTCAAAAGAAAAGTGGAGAAATAAAATCAAGAAAATAAAATCTGCATTCAAACTCCATCAGTTCCTTCTCTGGAGGCAGATGATATTTTTCATCATGAGTCCTTGAGTCCTCTTGGATCACTGTATTGCTAAGAAGAGCTAAGTCATTCATAAATATTCATATGATATTGCTATCATTGTGTACAATGGTCTCCTGGTTCTGTTCACTTCACTTTGCATCAGTTAGTGTAAGTCTTTCCAGGTTTGCCTTAAATCATCCTTCTCATTATTTCATATAGCACAGTAGAATTCCTTTGCAACCATATGCTACAATTTGTTCAATCATTCCCCAACTAATGAACACCCCCTCAGTTTCCAACTCTTTGCCACAAAAAAGAGCTGTTACAATTATAAAACATTTTTCACAAAAATAACATCAGAACTAAACAATTGCAAAAATAGTCATTGTTCATTGGTAAACCAAGCCAATATAATAAAAATGACGATCCTGCCTAAATTAATCTATTTGGATATATTTAGTGCCATACCAATCAAATTGCCCCCAAATTATTTTATGGAATTAAAAAATAATAACAAAATTAATCTGAAAGAACAAAAGATCAAGGACATCAAGGGAACCGGTGAAAAAAATGTGAAAGGTGGCCTAGGCGTACCAGATCTTAAACTATTACTTACAAAGCTATAATCATCAAAACAATCTGGTATTAGCTAAGAAATATAGCAGTAGATTGGTAGAATGTTTTAGCTACACAATACATAGTAGCAAATGACCATTTAGTGTTGGATAAACCCAAAGATCTAAGCTTTCCAGACAAGAAATCACTATTTGACACAAACTGTGGGGAAGAATGGGAAAAGGTATGGTAGAGACTGGGTATAGACCAGCATCTCACACCCTATACCAAGATAAGGTCAGAATGGATACATGGTTAAAACATAAAGGGTGCTACCATTAGCAAATTAGAGAAGCATGGAATGGTCTGCCTGTCCAACCTATGGATAAAGGAAGAATTTATGACCAAACAAGGGATAGAAAGCATTATGGTATGTAAAATGGATAACTTTGATTATATTAAACTAAAAAGGTTTTACACAAACAAAAACTAATGCAACCAAGTTTAGAAGAGAGAAAGCTAGAAAAAATTTACAATTATCTCTGCTAGCCTTATTTCTCAAATATATAGAGAACTGAGAGAAATGTTTAAGAATACAAATCATTCCCCAATTGATGAATGGTCAAAGGATATATATATATATATGTATGTATGTATATATGTATGTATGTATGTATGTATATAGGCAATTTTCAGATGAAGAAATCAAAACTATCTATAACCACATGGAAAAATGCTCTAAATTGCTCTTGATTAGAGAAACACAGATTAAAACAACTCTGAGGTACCATTTCACACCTATCAGATTGGGTAATATGACAGAAAAAGAAAATAATAAATGCTAGAGGAGATGTAGGAAAATTGGGACACTAATGTACTGCTGGTGGAGTTGTGAACTGATTGAAAATGATTTGGAACTATACCCAAAGGCCTTTAAATTTTGCATACCCTTTGACCCAGCAATACCATTATTAGTTCTGTATCCCAAAGAGATTTTTTTAAAAAGGAAAAGGACTTGTTTGTGCAAATTTTTTTCTAAGATAAAATTATTCATGTATTCCACTTCCTCTTCTGTTAATCTTAGCAATTTGTTTTTGTAAACATTCATCTATTTCACTTAGATTGTTAATTTGTTGGCATGTAATTGGGCAAATAGCTCCTAGTAATTGCTTTAATTTCATTTTCAATAGTTGTGAATTCATCTTTTTCATTTTTGATACTGGTAATTTGGTTTTCTATTTTTTTAAGAAATCAAATCAATCAATGGTTTATCTATTTTATTGTTTGTTTGATTTTTCACAAAAGCAGCCCCTACTTTTATCAAGTTAATGGTTTTCTTACTTTCAATTTTATGTTTCTCCTTTCAGAATTTCCAATTTGGTATTTAACTGGGGATTTAGAATTTGTTCTTTTTCTATTTTTTTAGTTGTATGTCCACTTCATTGATCTGCTCTTTCTTTGTTTTATTGATATAAGCATCTAGATATATAAATTTCCCCTAAGTACAACTTTGGACTGCATCCCATAAATTTTGATATGTTGTCTCATTGTTGTCATTCTCTTTAATGAAATTATTGTTTTATGACTTGTTCTTTGATCTACATACTCTTTAAGAACAGATTATTTCATTTCTAATATTTTTTTGTTTTCTCTTTCTTGAATGTAATTTTTATTACCTCATGATCTAAAAAGGATGCATTCAATATTTCTGCTATTCTGCACTTGATTCTGACATTTTTATTTCCTAATATATGGTTAATTTTTGTGTAGGTTCCATGTGCCACTGAGAAAAGAGTATATTTCTTTCTATTCCCATTTATTTTTTTCCATAGGTCTATCATATCTTATTTTTCTAAACTTCTTTTCATTTTCTTAACTTCTTTCTTATTTATTTTTCATTATAATCTAGTTCTATGGGGTGAAAGTTGAAGTCACCCCACTAGTATAGTTTTACTGTCTATTTCTTTCTATAACTCATTTAATGTCTCCTTTAAGAATCTGGATGCTCTACATTTGATGAATTCATGTTTAGTATTGATATTACTTCACTGTCTAGAGTACCTTTTAGCAAAATGTAATTTCCCTGTTTTATATCTTTTATTTAGATCTATTTTTGCTTATGCATTGAGATCATGATTGCTACTTCTTTTTTTTTTACTTAGGTTGAAGCATAACAGATTCTGTTCCAGCCCCTTTACTGTGTCTGTTTTCAGATATGTTTCTTGTAAACAATATATTGTAGGTTTCTAGTTTTTAAACCACTCTATCTGCTACTGTTTTATGGGTGAGTTCATCCCATTGAGATTCACAATTATGAATACTATGTATTTCCCTCCACTCACTTTCCCCATTTATCCCTCCCTTTCTTTCCTTTCACCCTGTCCCTCCTCAAAGATGTTTTGCTTCTGATCACTACTTTCCCCAATCCACCCTCCTTTCTATCAACTCTCCCCCTTTTATTATTTGCACCCCATCCTACTTCTATATAGGGTAAAATAGATTTTTCCTTTCCTTTTTCCTTTCCTTTTTCCTTTCCTTTCCTTTCCTTTCCTTTCCTTTCCTTTCCTTTCCTTTCCTTTCCTTTCCTTTCCTTTCTTTTTTCTTTTTGGAAACCCTTTCCTTCTGTTTTAGAATCAATACTAAGTAGCAGTTCCAAGGCAGAAGAGTGGTAAGAGCTAGGTAACTGGGGTTAGGTGACTTGCCCAGAGCCACACAGCAAGGAATTATCTGAAGCCAGTAAGACAGACTTACTCCATCTTTGAGCCAATTCTAATGAGAATTCATCAAGGTTCAAATGTTGTCTGCCTCTTCCTCTCCCCCATCTTCTCCTCCACTGTGAAAGCTTTCATGCATCTTTTATGTGATAATTTATCTTGCTCTACCTCTCCCTTCCTAATTCTCCTAGTGCTCTGTGGCCCACATGCCTCATCATGCCAGAGGGAGTTGCTCCATTCCCTCTCTCCACAGTGCCTGTGGACAATTTTCATATACCCTACCCCTCCAATGCAAGCACTTCCTCCCTCTGCTACCTGGGGTGATATGGGGGTGGGGGTGGTTCACAAGCAGCTTGAAGGTGTGGTTTGGGCATACGATCTCAAAAAGTTTTGTCAATGCTGCCCAAATGCATTCCTCTTTCCCACCTCTTTTATTTTTTTAGTATCAGCCCATCATATTCAATTTACACTTGTGCTCTCTGTGTATACTCCTTCTAACTACCTAATAATAATAAAAGTCTTGGAAATTATGAGTATCATCTTCCCATGTTGGAATGTAAAAAGTTTAACCTAACTGAATCCCTTATGAATTTTTTATGCTTCTCTTGAGTTTTTGACAGTCAAATTTTCTATTCAGCTCTGGTCTTTTCATTAGGAATGTTTGAAAGTCCTCTATTTCACTTTATATCCATCACCCCTCCCCCTGGCCCCAAAGGCTTATACTCAGTTTTGCTGAGTAAGTGATTCTTGGTTGTAGTCCTAGCTCCTTTATCGTCCAGAATATTACATCCCAAGCCCTCTGATCCTTTAATGTAGAAGCTGCTAAATCTTGTGTTATCCTGACTATAGCTCCATGATATTTGAATTGTTTCTTTCTGACTTCTTGCAATATTTTCTCCTTGATCTGAGAGCTCTGAAGTTTGGCTATAATATTCCTGGGAGTTTTCATTTTGGGATCTCCTTCAGGAAGTGATTGGTAGATTCTTTCAATTTCTATTTCTGTTTCTAGTAGGACAGTTTTCCATAATAATTTCTTGAAATATGATGTTGAGGTTCTTTTTAAAATCATTTTTAAAATCATTTTTAAATCATTTAAAGCTTTTCATTTGGTCCAATAATTCTAAAATTGTGTTTCCTCAATCTATTTTCTAGGTTAGTTATTTTTCTGTTGAGATATTTCACATTTTCCCCATTTTTTCATTTGTTTTATTGTTTTCTGCTATCTCATGAAGTGAGCTTCCATGTATCCAATTCTAATTTTTAAGAAATTCTTTTCTTCAGTGAGCTTTTGCACCTCCTTTTCCATTTGGGCAATCCTACTTTTTTTTTAACCCTTACCTTCCACTTTAGAAACAATACTATGTATTGGTTCCAAGACAGAAGAGTGCTAAGGGCCAAGCAATGGGGGTTAAGTGACTTGCTCAGTCACACAGCTAGAAAGTGTCTAAGGTCAACTTTGAACCCAGGACCTTCCATCTCTAGGCCTGGCTCTCAATCAACTAAGCTACCCAGCTGTCCCCCTATAATACTACTTTTTAAGGACTTTTTCTCTTCAGTGGATTTTTGTGCTTTTGCCTTTTGGCCTATTCTGTTTTTTAAAGTGTTATTTTCTTCAGTATTTTTTGTGCTTTTGGGGGGTGATTTTTCTTGCATCTCTTGAATTTCTTTCCCCAGCTTTTAATCTATCTCTCTTATTTGATTTTTAAAATTTATTTTGAGTTCTTCCAGGATTTCTTTCTGGGCTCGAAACAAATTCACATTATTGTTTGAGATTTTGTATGTAACTTCTTTTATTTATTGTTTTATTTTTATTTATTTTTTAGTTTGTATTTTGATCTTCCTTGTTGCCAGAACAATTTTATATGGTCAGGGTCTCTTTTTTTGGGGGGGGGTTGTTATTTACAATTTTTCCAGCCTATTTCTTGACTTGTAACTTTATGTTAAAGTTGGGCTCTGCTCCTGGTATGGGAGACGTACTGTCCCAACCTTCAGGTGTTTTTTGTGCTATTGTTTTCAGAGCTATTTCTGGGGTTCTTTAAGTTTTCAGTTCTTCCAAAGTGGTATGAACTAAAAAGAGGTAGGTAACTGATCTTCTGGCCTGTGCTATGGTCTGTGAGTGACCACAAGCAGTCTTGTCTGCCTTGGAACTATGACAAGTGACCCTACTTGCTAGTGTTCCTCCTTGCCCAGAAGCATGTATGGACAATGCAATAGGGTCCTGTACCCAATGCCAGCAAAGAGACTCTCATAATCTCCGTCTGACCAGTTGTCCCAACTCCCTGATGATCAGTGGACTAAGCTTGGGAAGCAGCTGCCACCAATTTAGTCACTCTGCCTCTTCCCCTACCCCCACCAAGGCCATCTTGTGGCTTTCCCACTATGGCCTGCCATGGGCTGGGCTCCACTCTCACCCCAATAAGACAGACCTTTCTTGACAATTTTCGAAATTGTCCTGGCATGGAAAATTATTTCACCTTGTCCTTTTTGGTTCTGCCACTCCAAAATTCATTCTGAGGCTTTATTTCAAAGTTATTTAGAGTAGAATTTGGGGGAGCTTAGATAAGTCCCTGCCTTTTCTCTGCCATCTAGGCTCCCTGCCCCACTCCCCCCAATCAGTCACATTTTTCAAAAACTGACCTTGTTTTACTTCTTATAAACATCTATATTTGGAGCATACATATGTATTTCCTTGTGTCCCTTTGTTTGAGGCACAGAAGTATGGTGGGATAACTCTGGTGGCTTTAGCCAATAGGACAGCGATGGAAAGCTTTCTTCCTGGCTCTGTGCTAACCATTCTATTCTTTGGTCCATTGTTAGAGAATCCCTTTCTAGGTTGGCAGTGGTAGTCCTCTATTTTGTGGATTGTTTATCAAGTATTTTGGATCTCCTTAGAAGTGCCCCAAGGGGGGCAGCTGGGTAGCTCAGTGGATGGAGAGCCAGGCCTAGAGATGGGAGGTCCTGGGTTCAAATCTGACCACTGGCACTTCCCAGTTGTGTGACCCTGGACAAGTCACTTCACCCCATTGCCTAGCCCTTACCACTCTTCTGCCTTGGAGCCAATACCCAGTATTGATTCCAAGATGGACTGTAGGGGTTTAAAAAAAATAAGTGCCCCAAAGCAGAGCTTTCACTATGGAGTCTCTGGTAGGCCCCGGAAGCAGTCTGGGGAAGGCAAGTAGGACAAACAGGTCATCAGGGATATCAATTTTGCTTCTACCCTGACCTTCTAAATTAAACTGCTATAGTGACCCCTAGTGTTATCCCATCTCCCTCCCAGACTCCACCTACCCCTCACTGTCTCCAAGGAAACGTTTGTGCTTGGCACTCAGTGCCCTTCAAGGCTGATAACTGCTGGCCTTTCCAGACTTGTCCCTGGCTCCTCTGTAAGCTTTCCTACGCTTCCTTGACTATCCACCTCCATCTCCAGCCTCCTCACCTTTTCCCAGGCTGACCCTTATGCCTGGCAGGCACTTCTTCGCCCCCAACAAACGGGTGATCTCCTTCAAAGCTCCGTTCAGATGCCCTCCCGTATGAGACCTCTCAGCCCCTCCCCCACTGATTCCCCCTCCCCCACCCTGAGCTTGCTTTATGCGCATTTTGCCTCAGTTTCTCCTTGTGGCTATAGAGAACTCCGGGTGAGCCTGCTTCTATTTCCCCAAAGAATGAAAGCTCCCTGAGGGCAGGGACTAGAGTTTTTGCCTTTGCACCGGCAGGCTGAGTAGAGCAGGGAGCCCCTAGTAGGCTCCTTGATGGTCTTCCAGTTGGAGAAAGGCAGCGTGGCCCCGTATTGGCGCTTTGCCAAGAAAATACAGTCTCGGAGCCCTCTGCAGGCTCCAGCTCTCCCAGAGCCACCTGCTCTGGAGCCGTCCTGCTGCCCTGGGGCACCATGCATGGAACCGGTTTCCAAAAGGCTGCAATTCCCGTGTTGCCCACTAGAGGGCATCTAGCCTGTGGCTCTTCAGGGCACCTGACTGATTTTGGAGTTGAAAGTAGGGGATGATAGTACAATTTCGAAATCTGTGGATCTCACCCCAACTCTGAATCTGGAATCTTCGTTCGTAGCCTCATGACAGAGGTACTTTGAATCCCTGCAAAAATCCCACAGTTTAGGGGCACTTAGGTGGCTCAATGGATAGAGAGCCAGGCCTGGAGAGAGAAGGTCCTGGGTTCAAATCTGCCCTCAGACACTTCTTAGCTGTGTGACCCTGGGCAAGTCACTTCACTCCCATCGCGTGGCCCCTACTGCTCTTCTGCTTGAGAACCATTTCTTGGTATGGATTCTAAGACAGAAGGAGAGGGTTAAAAAAGATATCGCCTCCGGGAAGCCTTTCCCAATCCCTCTCGTTCTCGCCTTTCCCCCTTGGTACTTCCTATCTAGCTGGCTTACGATCTGCCTATTTGCATTGTTACTTACATGTCGGGTCGATCATCCGTGTGAGCTCCTTCTGGGCCGGAGCCGATTTCAGCCTCGCTTTCTGTCACCAGTTCCTGGCCACAGGGAGGGCTTAATAAATGTTCAGTGACCGATGGGCTGGATGCAGCGTGGAGGAAGATGCCCCCATGGGGAGCCTTCCTGTTCCAGTCACGTGGCCCAGATCGTCCCGCCCTCTCGGATCTTTGGGGGCTACCAGAAGAGTTCTCACAGGATGTGGAGAGGTCCAAGGAAGAGGCTGGGTGTCTGGACCCTGTCGGGTCAACAGCTGCACCAGAATGGAAGACGGGCAGGTGCTCTCTTGCCCTCCCTCTCGCTAGCTGATGTGACTCTTGGTGGCTGCCAGGTGCCAGAGATCCAGGGGAACATAGACTCTGGCCTGGTCCTCAGCAGGTAGATAGATTCTCTGGCTGTGGCAGCTCGAGACCGTCAGCCATCCATTGCCGTCATCCCGTAAACCCTGTTCATGCTCAGGTGCTGCTTTGGAGGGGAGGCGGCCCAATGGCAGCTGCTGATGTGGGAAGTTGTATCTCCAAGGCTCCGGCCCATTTCAGAAGCTGCCCATCTCAGGGCTCTGCCTGGCCATCTGAAGCCCCTTTCCTGGGCAGTGGGAGGGAAAGAGAGTCCCAGATCTGCACGCCTGTTCCCAGATCTCTTCCCTTCCCCAGGCTCTTGGGGCTGCCGGTGGCATCTGCACATGCCGCTCCCCTTGTTTCTAGGGGGACATCTACAGGGCTCTCAGATTCTCCTGAGGTGAGAAGAGAGGCAGAAGCCCAGGGACAGTCCTCGGGTCCTGACATCCCTCACTGCAAATGACCCTGATTCGCTTGTCTTCGTTTCACTGCAGAGAAAGAAGAGCTGACCACCAGCTTCTGTCTGGTCTTGTTTTCATTAACTGTCATTCCTTCCTGGAATCAATCCGAGGGTCTTTTCAGGCCTTTCTGCCTTGGGAAGGCCTGACTTAGCTCGTCAGCATCACAGCCGTAATGAAAACATCTGCTTCCACGAGGGTAGGCAGACACTTAAACATGGATTTGAACAGCCAAAGGAAGCCAAAAGCATCTGCTTCTGGTCCATTAGCTTCCTGCTCCCTCTGTCACTGGTATATTCACTTTCTTCTTTGTTGTAACTGAAGGGGGGAATTGTGATTTCACTAAGAGGCTTAGGAAGCAGATTCTGATCACTCCTCATTTTCTGCCCTTCCCACATTGCCAGGGGAGTAACCCTTCTCTGTCCCAGGACACTCAGCAGACAAAGAAAAACCTACCGTACCACCAGACGCCCTTGGCTTCATCATAGGATTAGAGGGGCAGAGAGGAACAAGAACCAAGGCCAGAATTGACTCACAAGATTTAGCTCACGATATCCATTCGAGTAGTGCTCTCATTGCATCCCAGCAAACCCAGGAGATAGAGCAGGAAACTGTGACCTAGAAGGTTGTGTGACTTCCCAAGAGACACACCTGTCGTGTGGGCTGTGAAAAGAGTCTAACTCAGGCCTAGGTACCACCTTTCCTACCACATCTTCAGACTTTCAGCACTAGGAAGAGGAAAACATAAAACAACCTCTCTCTGTGGGCACTGAGCTACCCTCTCCCCCTGCAATTCATTACTAGAAAGGCAGAGGGACTCAGGCAGAGCTGCCCCACTTCCCCTCTCCACTGTGTCTGATGACATTTCTTCACCTCCCCCGCCCCTCTGCCTAGCAGCCCAGTTAAAGGCGGGTAGCTCACAGGGAGCAGAGCTGGAGGGGAGCAGAGAGAGCAGAGAGTTCAGGCCACTCCCCTCCCCCTCTCTACACTCACTGAGGAGATTCCTTATTTCACCCACCCCTCTGCCCAGCAGCCCAATGGGCATACTTCCTCCCACCCCTGTGTGGGGTAAGGGGGCACTCCCAGCACTGGGGGAGGGAGGGACAAGGCATGTGGTCTCGGGGGTGGAGAGGGGGTGGGATGGGGGGCTGGCACTACAGGGTCTGTAGTGATGAAGAAATTGGGTGCAGAAGCTACAGGAATCTGTTTTGGATGCAGGAGATACAAATCTTACTGTCTAGAGAACCCTGAACTAATGATATTTACTCTGTGAAAGGTACAGTTAAAGTAAGTTTTCAACATCACCCAGGAATCTGCTACTCCCCAGGCCCAATGACCCCAAAGAAGAGGTTTATTCCTTACGAACAGTTTCCTGCTCCAGTCGAGCCCGAGTCTCTGTTCTTTCCATGAACAGAAGTCTGAACCGAGGCCAGGCTTGGTGGAGCTCTTTCTGGTACAGGCTTCAGCACCTGAATCACAGTGCGAGCCCCTCCCAAGAGACTTTCCCACATCAAAAAGGAAGTCTCTTTCTCTGGGGCTGAGCAGCAGAGCTCTGCCGGGCGCCAGGTTGCTCCTCAGAGGAGGAATCCGCTTGGCCGCCCTGCACTGGAAAGGCCAGATTTGGACATCGGTCTTGCTGCCGCTGGGTCCAGCACTCTCTCCACTGCCCTGAAACTTGATTGGGTCACAGAGCCGGCCCATGGCTGGTGCTCCTTAAATACGTATTGTGGATGGAAGAAAATCACTGAGAAAATAGAGCCAGGAAGAGAAGGGATAACTAAGAAGCCCATTCAGGTGGATGGGGCTGTTTTGGGGTTTGGGAGCAAGTCCCCAAGATTCCTCTTGCTTGTAAGACCACAGACGTAGAGCTGGATGGGACCCCAGAAGCCACCAAGTTCAGCCTCCCCATTTCATCCATGAGGATTCCAAGGGTTTCAAGAACCAAGGCTACACAGCTAGGGCATACCAGAGATCGCCCTCTCCTGCTTCTTCTGTGCCAATGGGAATCAGAGAGGGGTGATGTTTCCAAGACCCCGTTTTTGCGGAGGGCCCTGATTTCATCTAGGACAGTTTGCCTAGTGTAGGAAGTCCCAGCTACTTGATATCCGTGCCTTTAAGAACTCTCTGAGGCATCTGGCCTCAGACACTTCCTAGCCAGGTGACCCTGGGCAAGTCACTTAACCCCAATTGCCTGGCCCTTACTGCTCTTCTGCCTGAGAGCAATATTTAGTATCAATTCCAAGACAGAAGATAAGGGTTTAAAAACAAAAAGAATGCTCTGAGGTCTAACTTGAAACAGTGTGATTTGACCGTAAGCTTCTGGGAAACCATAGCAAGAGGCGGGCTATTCTAGGAAGCAGAATCTGGAGTGGGAGAGGAGGGGCAGGGAAAACTTCCTGAGTGTGAAGCTGCATGATAGACAGAAAGAGTGGCTGGCCGAACCGGAGCGGGGAGATGGCGCCAGCGTACACTCGCGTCTAGTGTTGTTTCCATGGATGAAGCCGTATCTGTGCTGATGCCGAGCTGGCAGCCAAGGACTCTGGGGGAAGAGCTTTCTGGGCTGGGGCTGCAGGAGGGGCTGAGCGAGGCCACCCCGTCCAAAAGGGAGACAAGTGGATGGCTGGACTTTGCCAGGACGAGTCCTCATCACAACCAAAGAACATCTTTACATAGTCCCAGAATAGATTATCGGCCACAACCTCTTTAGCCACCACTGACACAGTCACTGCAATCTCTGGATGAGGACATTTTCCATAAACAGACAATCTAGTACCGTGAACATTTATATGAAAAGAGCAATAGGCCTGGCTTTGGAAGAACTGGGTTCGAATCCTGATTCAGCCTCTAATTACCAAGGTGCCCACAAGCAAGACACTCCAACCAACTCTGCTTCTCATTCCTTCTCTGTACGATGAGAGAGCTGGCCTGGGGCTTTGAGGTTCCTGCCAGCCCTAGAGATGAGATTCCTGGCACAACTTGTCCCTGCCCCCATGGAGCTTCCATTCTATGTACTGTGGGCTCTCTCTCTGTGTCTCTGTCTCTGTCTCTCTGCCTCTCTTCCTCTCTCTCTCTCCCTCCCTCTCTCTGTCTCTCTCTCTGTCACTGTCTGTCTGTCTGTCTGTCTCTCTCTCTCTCTCTCTCTCTCTCACACACACACACACACACACTGTATACGAGAGCTAGGGGTTGTGAGGTCTCCGGAGAGAAAAGTTAATACTGATAGGGAAGAGGAGAATCACAACAGTGATAATAACTGAAATCCAAGGTGTGAAAGAGGCTTTTGACTCACTTGATCTTTGCAACAACCCTGTGAGTTAAGTGCTAGACATAATAGAATGGCCATCTTCCAGAAATGGAAACCAAGTCTGTGAAAAGTTAAGTATCTTGTTTAGGATCACAGAAGTGGGAGGTGAAGGTCCACCTTCCTGGCTCCAAGTCTGGAAGGCTTCATGGTGGAGGAGGCATCAGAGATGGTCTTTAGAAGAGTTAAGAAAACCAGAAGTAGAAGGTGATGGAGAAGACCCCATGAAGGACAGAGAACAAACATGAGCAAGGATGTGGAAGCCAAAAAGAGCCCGTCGCTGTTGTTGTTCCTGCCTGTTAGTTGGTTAATAGTCAATAGGAATTCTTTAACACCTACTATGGACTGAGGATACAGAGTCCCTGACCTCAAGGCATTCCCATGTGTGGAGGGAGCCAGCAGGCAGGAAAGTCTGGAATAGGGGCAAGGCTGGGGAAGAATGTAATGAATCTGCGAGGCCGTGGGGGCATCTAGTTTGCGATGTCCAAAAGGCAGCCAGTGGCATATGGTGGCAGCTCAAGAGAGAGGCCAGGGCTGGATCCGCTATCTAGCTCAAGGGGGGGCTGCCTCTGCGGCGGTGAGGAGGATCATCAGACGGCAAATATGTCTAGCAAGAGGGAGAGCTGGTCAATGTCCGTGCTGAATAACCTCGTACATAGTGTAGCTCCCTGAGAATTCTTAGGCCAAATGAAGATGATTCCATGCAACATAAGAGGCATTTCCCTACTGAAAGTAATTTGCCACATTAGCAGTTTTGGAGATTTGCTTTTATTTTTTAAAGCTTACGTCAAATTATTTTATAGTTTGTGTGGTTAGAGAAGGACTGAGCAAACGGGTATATGAATGTATGAGAATGTCATTGTGTTCTGTGAAATGACAGGAGAAAACTGGAGAAACTTAGGGCAGCTGCATGGTGCAGCAGATGGAGTGCCAGGCCTGGAGTTAGGAAAACTCGTCTTCCTGAGTTAAGTGAGTTAAGTGGCTTCAGACACTTGCTGTGTGACCCTGGGCAAGTCACTTTATCCCTGTTTGCCTCCATTTCCTCATCTGTCAATGAAGCAGGAGAAGGAAGTGGAAAAACACATCAGTGTCTTTGCCAAGAAGACCCCAAAATGAGGTCACACAGAGTCACACATGACTAAAAACACCGGAACAAGAGAAACTTAAGAACATTCTGGGAATTTAAGCCAAATCTAGTAGAGACAGGAGAACATGTGTAAGGCCTAAAATAATGTAAATGGGAAAGAAGAAAGTTGAGTTCTGAGTACTGGTAATAATCATCTGCTGAGGCAGTTTTAGTGGGCTGTGGCCACTGCTCAGGCTACGGCTTCTTGGAGCCACAGGTGAGAGCTGGGTGGTAGATGGACATCCAAGGTGGATGAGTAGCCATGAAAGGGGCTCCTCAAGCCCTCACACCAGAGGTATTGGGCCTCTCTGAATACTTCATACACCCTGGGACAACTAGGTGGTGCTGTAGATACAGCCTGGTGCCATAAGCCAGAAAGATGAGTCTTCCTGAATTCAAATCCAGCCTCAGACACGTACCAGCTGTATGACCCTGGGCACCCTGTTTGCCTCAGTTTCCTCATCTGTAAAATGAACTGGAGAAGGAAACAACAAACCACTCTAGTATCTTTGCCAAGAAAACCTCAAAAAAACAAACAAACAAACATGAAGAGTTGGATAGGACTGAACAACACAACAATCCTTAAGAATCTTAATTCTAGAGCTAAGAACCTGAGCAACCATTTAGTCCAAATCTGACATGAAGTCAGCACTTAATAAATGTTTGTTATATTCATTCGTCACCTATTTATTGACCCTGGACAAGTCACTTATCCCCCATTGCCTAGCCCTTACCTCTCCTCTGCCTGATTCTGAGGCAGAAGGTGAGGGTTTAAGAAACTGATGTTATAGAGGGCAGTTAGCTTTACTCTAAAACTCATGCCACAATCAATCCATAAACTCTCAATCGTTCAACAATATATACATATTGGTTGATTGATGCCTCTCTTTTTGACCTTGGTATCCTGCTTTGGGGATGGAGGTTGTGCTGGACGGGCTCTAAGAAGCTTTGAAGCTCTGAGATTCTGTAATTCTATAGGCCCATGTGCGTATGTCACTAAGCATGCTTATAAATTAAAAGGAAACAATCCTGCCTCTTACAAACCCCCCAGACGCCCTGCTTTACTTACTAGGGTGTGGTTTCCAAGCCTACATTGACGTGCGCTTTGATTTTCAGATCTTTATGCATTTGAGGATTGCAGGCCTGTTTGACTGTTCCCAGGTATACCTCTCCTGGCACTACCTCTATAGGATATGGCTCAAATGCATCCAGTTCCTATAGAGGGAAAAAGAATGGGTTGACTTGTATATGGACCAGAGAATTCCATTTTTTTATGCAATTCAACAGAGAAAATACTCATTAGGACTGTGTGTAGGTAGGATCTGGACAGACAGAGACGTCTTCTTTCTTCTCCGTGCTTATGTCTGTCCCTTGCAAGGAAGCCTCTTGAACCTGTCTGCAGTCACTCAGAAATATGTGGTAAGCCATACTGTGGTGGCACTGGGAGCTGTCCAGCTGCAGAGAATGGAGAAGGATGCCAAGGAAGTGCCCCAAGGCAGCTGTCCAGAGCCTATTCAGAAAATTGCTATTTGTTTCTCTACCATCTTTCTGCTCCTTGCTTAGTCTTTGAACTAACCCTACTTTTGCTATGAATACTACTTTTTGCTACTAGCCCCTTGACACAGCCCTTCTAACCCCTCAGGGGTGTGAAGGTGTGCTAGCACAAACCTTCACAGAAGAGCCCATTGTTAACATTTGCAGTGTGAGCATTTATACCTTGAAATTCAACATGAATTATAAACTGAGGCTGGATTTACTGCTTGTTGATAGTCTAAATTCCAGAAAGTATTGGAGAAAATGTTAATAATGCAGAGTAAACTTCAAAGTGTGCCAGGCATTTTTTTTTTCAGAGAACTGGTTGTTAATTTTTACCAGCATGCTCCTGAATGTATGGGTGTTGCCTGGTTTCAACCTTCCTTTGCTCCTAGGAAGACTTCAACCTGTACCAGAGACCAGTAGAAAGACCACAGGATTTTCAGTTTAGTTCTGATTCCTTGTTCTATTGGGTTTTATTCCTTCCAGAGGTGGGAAGGAGGACTACTTAAAAAAAAAAGAAAAAATTCTTAAATGATGGGTATCTTAGGTATTCTGCACCCTTCTAATAGCCATCCCCTATGACTTTTTAGTCATAGTGAGGTGGAACTTTTTTCTTAAGAAAGAAGAAAAAAAAACAGAACAACTAATGGATACATTGAGGAAGTCTGAAAACATATGCTGTGTTAATACCTGCTCCCACCTCCACCAAGGGGTGGATTGGGGGTGTCTTTTCATGTCTTTATTTTAATCCTATTTGATCTTTATAATTTTGTTATATTTACTTTTTTAAAAAACCTTTACCTTCCATCTTAGAATGAATATTAAGTATTGGTTCCAAGGCAGAAGAGTGGTAAGGGCTAGACAACTGGGGTCAAGTGACTTGCCTAGAGTCGCACAGCTAGGAAGTGTCTGAAGCCATATTTGAACCTAGGACCTCCCATCTCTAGGCTTGGCTCTCTATCCACTGAGCAACCCAGCTGCCCCTCAGGCATATAATTTTTAACAATCCCAAACTATCACTTTTGAAAAGGTTCTCATACTTTAATAACAATATTCTGCAAATGATGCTGTTAGGTGGCTCTCATTAGAGAGCATGGCATCCTGTGGCCAGCAGCCCAGGATAACTGTGCATGCCACTTTGACTACTGATGTGATAATGGCCACTTCCTCTCTGAGCCTCTGAGCCTCAAGGTGCTGGACCAGAAAACCTCCAAGATCTCTTTGTCTTCCAAGTCTTAGGATTCTCTGATCTCAGTTCTAGTCTTGGCTCCTTATCAAACCATTTCTACTATGTGGAGATATTTCCTCCTTTGTAAATGACAAGGTTCCTTGGATTATCATGAATTGAGAGATGGAGGGGACCAGAGGCCACCCAATCCAGCCCTCACATTTGACAGGGGAGGAAGGTAACAAGTAAGGTTAAGCAGATGACAAAACTGGGATTCAAACCCTGGTCTTCTGACTTCAGACTCTAAAACACTGATTCTAAGTACTGGGTTAATTTGTGGAGAAGCTCCCCTTCCTCCACCTTACCTGAGGCATTGAGAAAATCTTCTGAGTCCTGAAGAAATGATAATGAGCTGAGAAACACTCATAACCCCCATCTAGAATGTAGACAGGATGGCGAGTAAACTCTGCCAAGATCCTGGCACACAATACAGCAGACCCCATCACATAAGACACTGAAATAAACAAAGAACCAAAGCAAGAAAGAATCAATCCCTAGCTGTATGACCCTAGGCAAGTCACTTAACCCCATTTGCCTAGCCTTTAATTGCTCTCATGTGCATTGGAACCAATACTTGGATTGATCTAAGATAGAAGAGAGAGATGAAAGAGAGAGAGAGAGAGAGACAGAGACAGAGACAGAGAGAGACAGACAGACAGACAGAGACAGAGAGAGACAGACAGACAGACAGACAGAGACAGAGAGACAGAGAGAGAGAAACAATCACATTTAAAAACAGCTAGCTGTGCGCTCTTTGTGGTGGCAAAAAAATTGGAAAATATGGGGGTGTCCCTTGATTGGGGAATGGCTGAACAAATTGTGATATCTGATGGTGATAAAATACTGTTGTGCTGAAAGGAATAATGAACTGGAGAATTTCTATGTGAACTGGAACAACCTCCATGAACTGATGCAGAGTGAAATGAGCAGAACCAGGAGAACCTTGTACACAGAGATGGATACATTTTAGCATGATCAAATGTCATTGACTTTGCTACTAGCAGCAATGCAATGACCCAGGACAATCTGGAGGGATTTATAAGAAAGATGCTCTCCACATCCAGAGAAAGAACTGTGGGAGCAGAAATGCAGAAGAAAAACATATTATCGATCATGTGGTTCAATGGAGATATGATTGGGGTATTGGTGTTAAGTAATCATTCTACTACAAATAAGAATAACATGGAAATAGGTTTTGAACAACAATATATATATATATATATATATATATATACCCCAATGGAATTGCTTGTCAGCTCCAGGAGGGGGGAAGGAAAAGTAGAGGGAAATATCATGAATCACATATCCATGGGAAAATATTCTGAATAAATAATTTTTTTAAAATTATGTGTAAAAACAGCTAGCTGTATCACAAATTTTACAAAAAGACTGAGTATATAGGAATGGTTCAGTGTTACAATCAAAACAATTTAACCACAAAGTTAACCTGACACACTCTTAATGATATACATAATTATTATTATACCAAAAAAGGGAAAACATAATAAGCATTTATACAGTTCCAACTATGTGCCAGGCACTATGATAAGCACTTTACAAATATCATCTTATGTTAGCCTCATAACAATTCTGTGAGGTGTTATTATCTATTTTACAGTTGAGGGAACTGAGGCAAACAGAGTTGAGTAACTTCCTCAGTCTCACAGCTAGTAAGTATCTAAGGCTGGATTTGAACTTGGGTCTTCCTAACTCCAGGCCCTGGATCTCAGTGCACTATGGTGCCACCTAGCTGGTCATTTGGTATAGCTGGCCAAGAACTTAACTGAATAAGTACAATTGGTATTTCTTCAACTCGGTCAAATGATTTCTGGAATCTAAAGAGAAAATATTCATACCATACTCTGCCTTATTTAATTAGCCAATCTCTAAGTTATTTCTGGCTTGCAGAGTTTTTTTTTAAATGGATGTTACCCTACGTCTACCCAACACATCTCTGCCCCGGGATAATTTGAGGTAATGTTTGTAGAAATCTCTAGGAAGAAAATCAAGATAGTAACAATCCTGGTCTAGGTTAAAGTTCGATAGAGTTGAGCAACCAAGTCATCCTCTCTTCCTTCTGGATCACTCCCTTCCTTGAGAGGAATCAATAGGGATTTCCCTTGAGATCTTTCTAAACTGAAGAGAGGCCCTTGGAAAGACAGGGTGCCGCCTCCCATGGGGTGGGTCCTTCTGGGCATCAGGGAGGCTGAAGTTCTTATTCCCCTCAATCTATTCCCCTTAGAAAACCCTTGGCTTTTGCTCAGATCACTTTTAAAAAGAGAAAATCTGGGAATGGTTTTAGGCTGGGGAATAGGATTTCTTAATGTTTCTAAAAAAACTATAAAGGAGGACCACCGTCGTCACCCTCTGGGGATGGGGCAGTCCCTCTTTGGGCCATGGCAGCTCTTTGTCTATCAGTCTGAGCCCTGAATGGCCAGGGCCTCCCTCGACCTCTGAGCCACCAACGATGCGCTCACATAGCTGCCCATTATAGCGATGCCATCACCTTCCACTCAGGGAAGCCAAACTAGAGGCCAGTCGTGGTCCCCAGGCTGGCTCCTGCCCCAAGGGATCACTGGGGTGGAGCGGGGGAGGGGTGTTAGGCAGAGGCAGGGGGAGCGCGGAGAGGCACCCCGCAAAGCCTTGGTCCCCTAGCAGCCGAGGTGGGGCCCCCAACAGGCAGTACTTAGTGCCCAGCAGAGACTCAGGTCCTCCTAGTAGCTGCTGCCTTTGACAACAGAACCCCGGAGGAGCAGATGCCAGGGCCCTGATTCCTTCACCAGAGCTAGTGAAAGCCTATTTTACCAGTTGGACTCAGAGACCAGGAATTGTTCTGCATGCCTCACCCCCCACCCCAACTCCTAGCCGCATTTAAGTGGTGACCCCAATACAGGTAAGTGTTTTAAACCCTTACAGAAGAGCGGGAAAGGCAAGGCAATTGGCGTCTGAGGCCACATTTGAACCCAGGACCTGTCCTCTCTAGATTCTCTACTCCCTGAACCACCTAGTGCCCGGAGATGGAGTTAAGCGTTCTGTTCTGGCTGCCCTGCTCTTTGTTCCTCATTTCGGCAGTCGGCCACATCCTCCCGGCCATGGGGCAGCCTCCCAATTATGCCACGTCAGCCAGAACCGACTGTCTCTCCATAGAACCCCAAGTATTTTATGTCAGGCCTGGCTGCATGGACCCCTTCGTGACAGAGACTCTAATGAGGACGCAAAGTGACCAGAAAGGCTGTGGGTCTTTCTCACGGGCTTCAGATGAACACAACTCCCATAGGAAGGTTTGGGCCAATTGGTGCCTTTCCAGGGCTCTGGATGGAGGTTGGGCTTTGTCCATGCTTTGGGTCAGTGTCGTGTTCAGAGAAGTCGTTGCCTATCTTTGAAAACCATTTGGGTAGTGGCTGAGGTTTTGAGGGGAGGGAGAGAAGCCTGCCAGGCGTGGGGCAGACCCCGCACGGGGGCGTCATTCCTTCAGGGACACGAGCTCGAAGGCCTCCCGGAGAGGGGGACCAGCAGGAAGGGCCTTTTAGGCCTTTAGGACTGCCTTTTAGGCAGTATTTTCTTGAAAGACGCTGTGACCCGCCAGACTCAACCAATGAGCCCCGTCTAAGGCGCAGACGGCTCGATGTTACAGAGTTTGAGAATTTTAAAAAACAGCCGTCTCCAAGGCCAGCAGCCAGAGACACAGAGACCAAGGAATAGTCTCCACTGGGCGAGCTTATATTCTCCTCGGAGCCATAAGCTCACAAAAATAAATGCCAAATGACAGGAGGAAGGAGAGGCCTCCAACAATTAAGGGATCCATTCAAGAAAGGCTGCGAGTAGAAACCACAATTCTATAAGACAGTAAATGGAATGTCTATGAATTTGTAAGAAATGATGAAAAGGAGGGGGCAGCTGGGTAGCTCAGTGGATGGAGAGCCAGGCCTAGAGATGGGAGGTCCTAGTTTAAATCTGGCCTCAGACACTTCCCAGCTGGGTGGCCCTGGGCAAGTCACTTGACCCCCATGGCCTAGCCCTTACCGCTCTTCTGCCATGGAGCCAATACACAGTATTGACTCCAAGAGGGAAGGTAAGGGTTTAAAAAAAAAAGAAAGAAATGATGAAAAGGAAAGAGAACTATGGAAAGATGCATCAATTAACATAAAGTAAAGGGAACAGAACCAGGAGAACAATTTCTACAACATTACAGAGACAATCTTAAAAGGAATAAGAACTCTGATCAGTGAAATAACTAATGATGATGATAAATGGAAGAATGTTGATAAATCAAGTCATGACAAATGACTTAAGATTTTAGGATCATGAATCTAGATCTGGAAGAGACCATGGAAACCATATGGCCCAACCTTCCCATTTTATGAGGAGGCCAAGGCCCAGGATGATGAAATAATATAGGCAGAAAGCATCAGAGGGGAAATATTAGCCCAGGTCCTCTGGCTCCAGTGTTATAAGGCTGCCTTCACTTATCCGCCATGGAAACCAAGGGAATTCAAGCCAGCCTAGAGCTTCGGGAGGTCCAAGAACCTATGAAAATAAACATCATTTAGAAGACACAGTAATTTTCCACCCGTAGTTGTTTGGTTTTTGACTCTTGCATCCTCTCATTCCTGAATGCCAACAATGGAACTGTATAAACACACCTTCATCATCTTCAGAGTCAGAATCTTTTTCCCGTACTTCGAAATTCACGTCCAAGGCATTTGTTTTTCCATCATAAACGATGCAATACTTTACACACTCCAGATCCATTGACTGGGGAATAACATAGTCATTGTCTTTCTGACAAAACAACAAGAAAATATTGTTAGTGGGTTAACATTATAGAGTCCTGGTAAGAAACTAACATTGGGAGAAGGGAGGGAGGAAAGGGCCCTTTTCCTGGGTGAGTAGCATTCATACATTTTCCAGATTGCTTAGGAAGTCCCCAGTCAATGATGTCACAGATAGGCAGTGTATCTAGGGAAGACTCATAGCATAGAATTGGAAGAGACGTTTGGTGGTCCTCTAATTTAACTTCTCAACCAACACAGAAATAACTTCCAACAATATAACTGATTGTCGTATCTTGTCAAACACTTTAGTGCCAAGAAATTCACTGCCTTAGAAGGCAAGTATTTTCATTTTTAATAGTTCTAATTGTGAGAAAATTCTTTGAATCCAAGTCTCCTGCAAATGCCACCTAGTGAACCTAGAATAAATTGGATCCCTGTTTCTTATTAGAGCCCTCTAAACCTTCTAAACCTTCATCTCCTCTAAACCTTCTTGGTAATTTATTTGCATAAAATCTCAGTGAAGACAAACCAGGAACCATATGAACAGAATTACAAAAATATTTCTCATTCAAATAAAGTCGGATCTAAAGAAATGGAATAGCATTAATTGTTCTTGGGTAGACTGAGCCAATATAATAAAAATAACAATTCTACCTAAATTGGTTTGCTTATTCATTGCCATGCCAATATAATTATTTCATAGAGCTAGAAAAAATTATAAAATTCATCTGGAAAGGACAAAAGGCCAAGATATCAAGAGACTTGATGAAAATGGGAAAAATATGAAGGAATGAGCCTAGATCTACCAGATCTCAAACTGTATCATAAAGTGGAAATCATCAAAACCGTCTGTTACTGGTTAAGAAATAGAGTAGTAGGTTAATGGAATAGTTAGGTAATCAACACATAGCAATAAATGACCACAGTAAACTAGTATTTGATAAACTAACCCAAAGATCCAAACTTTGGGAGAAGAATTTACTATTTGATAAAAAAGTGCTAGGAAAAACTGGAAAACAATATGACAGAAGCTAGATATAGACCAATATCTCATATCACACTCCAAGATAAAATCAAAATGGATACATGATCTAGAAATAAAGGGTGATACCATAAACAAATTAGGAGGGCGTGTAATAATTTACCTGTCAGACTTAATAGTTAAGGGAAGAATTTATGGCCAAGCAAAACATAGAGAACATTATGAAATGTAAAATGGATCATTTTGAATACATTTAATTAAAAAGGGTTTGCACAAACAAAACCAATGCAATCGAGATTAGGAGGAAAACAAAAAACTGGGGATTTTTTTTTTTTTACAGAAAATGTCTGTGACAAATGCTTAATTTTTCAAATATGTAGGAAAATGGGTTGAATTTATAAAAATACAAGTCATTGTCCAATTATCAAATGGTCAAAGGATATGAACAGGCAGTTTTCAGATGAAGAAATCAAAGCTCTCTATGGTCATGAGAAAAAATGCTTTAAATCACTGTTGATTAGAGAAATGTGAATTAAAACACTTCCAAAGTATCAGATTGGCTAATATTATGAAAATGGGATTAACTCTCCCCTGCCCATTTTTAGATTTAATCACCAGAAGTGTATACACCCCACTTATCCTTAAGTATGGGGAGGTCTGTGACCCACATGTGCTAGAGAGAGTGACGAATCAGAATCGACTGACTGCCCCCTGGGCAGTCCTAAGCAAAGCTATAGCTGCAATTGGTCCACGTAAAGTAGAAGGAAGGCACAGGAAGTGACAAAAGGAAGGGTCTTTAAAGTGGCAAGAACTTCCTGTGACCAGCTCTTTAGCCTTGGAACTTGACCTTGAAGGAGCTCTCGAACTACTCTTTGATTTTCCCTTAGAACTACCGCGTAGATGAGTGAAAAAGGCTGACTCCCTTTCCTGGCTTTTCTGGAGGTACTAGCCTCTGGAGAGGCCCCTTGTTTTGGAGGAGGCCTCGTGGCTAGACCCCTGGTTTAATTTACCTTTGGGTCCCTTTTGCTGGGGCCTCTAAAGCCCTGCCTGGTTCATCCTGGGCCAGAGTAAATATCTACTCTCTACTCATTTCCTTACTTTCACTCTTTCCCTCTATTTTATAAATAAATTACTATAAAGTCATTCTGACTTGAGTAATAATTTCTGGTGACCACATTTTTATTTATTTAGTCCAACCTTTAATTTTTAGCCCTTATAATATAACAAAAAAAGGAAAATGATAAAAATTGGAGGGGATGTGAGGAAATGAGGAAACATACATTGTTGGTGGACATGTGAACTGATACAACTATTCCTGAGAGCAATTTGGAAACACATCTACTGGGTCATAAAACTGTATACTCTTCAACATAGCAATATCACTACTAGGTCTGTATCCCAAAGAGTTTAAAGAAAGGAAGAAAGGACCTATTGGTACAAAAATATCTATAGCAGTATTTTTGTGATGACAAAGAACTGTAAACTGAAGGGATTCCCATCAACTGAGGAATGGTTGAACAAGTTGTGGTACATGATTGTGAGCCATAAGAAATGATGAACAGGATGATTTCAGAAAAACCCAGAAAGACTTGTATGAATTGAAGCAGAATGAAGTGAGCAGAACCAGGAGAACATTGTAAACAAACAACAACGTCAATATTGTTTAATGATCATCTGTGAATAATATAACTACTATCAGCAATGCAAGGATCTAAGGCCACACCAAGGGACTCATGATGAAAAATGTAATCCGCCACCATAAAAAGAACTGATGGAGTCTGAATGCAGATTAAAGCAGACCATTTTTCACTTTATTTCCTACATGAATATTTTCTTGTATGTGCAATGTGTCTTCTTTCACAACATGATGGATATGGAAGCATGTACTTGCATGACAGCACATGTATAACCTTTATCAGACAATTGCTGCCTTGAGGACCAGGGAGGGAAAAGAAGGAAAGAATCTGGATGACAGCATGTCAGAAAATAAATGTTAAAAATTATTTCTACATGCAAATGAAAAAAATACAGAATAAAGTCATTGGGGAAAAACTCAGAGCATGATGTGTTTAATAAATGCATTTTGATGCTGATGATGGATAAAGAGCTAATGAAGACAAACGGGTTTGACTTGGTCAGATGCTAAAAGAAAGTGGATTCTAAAGAAAAGAGACGACTGTAGAAAAGCAGGAAAAGGTGGGCCGAGAGTTCTCAAACCTTTTGATTTCTACAGTTGAACATGGGAAGTATAACATTTAGGGAGATAACTGCTAGCTATGTTGACAGTAAGTGCCCTGCCCTACTCTACCAGGGAATTGCGAGGATGATGCCTTCCCCGGGTGTGCGGTTGGTGCTGTTCTGGTGTGTCCAACTCTTTTACTGACTATCTCTCAATGTACAATCAATCAACAAATATTCCCCAAGCACCACATGCCAAGCGAGAAACACTGCTCAATGCTGGGGATAAAAAGACAGATGTAAAACCGTTCTTGTTCTCAGGAAGCTTATCTTTTATTGGGGGAAACATCACACACATATGTTTACATGTATTGCATGTACACATGTATGTATGTATGTATGTGTTGTATGGCTAGCACATGTTGCATAACAATCTCTCAAACTGCACTTGCAGAGTCCTGTTATATCCAGAGTTCTCAGGGTAATCCTGTGGGGTTGGACTTCCTCACTCATAAACTCCTACTGTGGGCTTTCCATTAACAAATAACCAGAGGGCTCAGTTCTTTTCAAAGGCATTTACTCAGCAAGAATAGTTGGCACATTTGCCTAATGCCTTGTTCCCATCAACAAAATGGCATCCCTGGGAAGCCTGGGCTCAAGCTTGGAGTACAATGATCCTGAGACCCACTTATGTGGGGAACTAAGGTAACAAAGGGATAAGTCACAACTCATGGTCCTACAGGTCCTTTCTGGAGTCCATTCCTGGCCCTCCTCAGCCAGGAGGAGGTACATGCTCCAAAGCTGCCTCTTTCCTTGGGTGTCTGTCTCTCCATGTCTAATTGTCCTTAATATTTCTCTGCTTTCAGCTGATGCACTTGTACTGGTCCTCTGACAAGGTTATTTGTAGTGGGGAGGAGAGAATCCCTCCAGTGGTCATCTCTCAGGGGCCTGGCTTTTCCTCTATTTCTTGTTCCAACTCTGGAACTAGGAATCCTGATCCACAGAATTGCTGACTGGCTGAAATTCCTCCAGCTATATAAAATCCCTTCTTGACCCAACTAAAACAACTCAGTGTGACCTAGCAGATTGGCCAATATGATAGTAAAGGAAAATAATAAGTGTTCAAGGGGATATGGTAAAATTGGGACACTAAACCTCCAGGAAGTGATGCAGAGCGAGAGGAGCAGAACCAGGAGAACATTGTACACAGAGACTAATACACTGTGGTATAATCGAACGTAATGGACTTCTCCATTAATGGCGGTGTAATGTCCCTGAACAATTTGCAGGGATCTAGGAGAAAAAAAACACTATTCATAAGCAAAGGATAAACTATGGGAGTGGAAACACCGAGGAAAAGCAACTGCCTGAATACAGCGGTTGAGGGGACATGACAGAGGAGAGACTCTAAATGAACACTCTAATGCAAATATTATCAACATAGCAATGGGTTCAAATCAAGAAAACATGTAATGCCCAGTGGATTTACGCATCAGCTAGGGAGTGGGGGATTGGGGGGGAGGAAAAGAAAATGATCTATGTCTTTAATGAATAATGCTTGGAAATGATCAAATAAAATATAATTTAAAAAAAATTGGGACACTAATGCATTGCTGGTGGAATAGTAAATTGATCCAACCAATCTGGAAGGCAATTTGGAATTACGCCTGAAGGGCTTTAAAATAATGCATACTAGGGGCAGTTGGTAGCTCAGTAGATTGAGAGCCAGACCTAGATATGGTTTAAATTTGGCCTCAGATACTTCTCAGCTGTGTGACCCTGGGCAAGTCACTTAACCCCCATTGCCTAGCCCTTACCACTCTTTTGCCTTGGAAAATACATAGTATTGGTTCTAAGGTAGAAGGTTAGGGCTTTAAATAAATCAAATAAAATAAAAGAATGCATACCTTTTGATCTAGCAATACTGCTATGAGGTTTGTATCCCAAAGAGATTTTAAAAAGGAAAGGGTCTATTTGTACAGAACTATTTATAGAAACATTTTTTTTTTTGTGGTGGCAAAGAATTGGAAACTAATGGGATGTCCCTCAATTGGGGAATGGCTGAACAAATTGTGGTATATGATGGTTATGGTTATGAAATACTATTGTGCTATAAGGAATGATGAACTGGATGATTTTAGAAAGAAATGGAAAGACGTATATGAATGGATGCAGAGCAAAATAAGCAGAACCAGGAGAATATTGTACACAGTAAATGAAATATTGTGGGATGATCAAATGTGATAGACTTTGCTACTAACAGCATTCCAGGACAATTCTGAGGCACATATGAAAAAGAATGCTATCCACCTCTAGAGAAAGAACTTTTAGAAGTACAGATAAAACATGATTTATCACTTGTTGATTTGGGCATATGATTTGGAGTTTTGGTTTTATAAGATTATTCTCTTATAAAAATGAATAATATAGAAATATGTTTTAAGTGATAATACATGTCTAGTGGTAGTCTCTCGGTGATCAAGTATGACTATTGTCTTTGTGCAGTTTCATCTACGGTGTGCCCTCATGTGGCTTTGGAGTCCAACGGCTGAGGCGCAGAGTCTGTGGCACATGGGGCATGGGACGCCAGTTGTTATGGGAGGTGCGGGTGTGGCCTGGTGTCGGCGTTCACGTCGCTCATCTTCAAAGGTGGCGGTGGCATGGCTAATGTGGGTTCGCCAGCTGCTTCTGACAGAGGCAGCGAGTTCTAGTTGCTTTGGTGTAATGCCAGCCCACTTCAAGTTGGACTTTAGCTGATCCTTGAATCTTTTCTTTGGTCGGCCTTGTTTCCTGAGTCCAGCTGACAGTTCACCATAGAATACCTGTCTTGGTATTTGCTGTGGGTCCATGCGGATGACGTGTCCAGACCATCATAGCTGGGTTTGGAGGACCAGGACTTCGATGCTGGTGGAGTTGGCTCTGTCGAGGACTTCCTGATTGGTGATTCGGTCCTGCCATTGGATCCTCATGATTGACCGGAGGGAGCATTGGTGGAATTGCTCCAGCTGTTTCATGTGCTTCCGGTACAGTGTCCATGTCTCACAACCGTACAGGAGCGAGCTGAGGATCACTGCGTTATACACTTTGAGCTTCGTCGCAGTGCTTACACCTCTGTGTTGGAGGACTTTGGAGCGCAGCTGCCCAAGTGCCTGGCTGGCCTTTTGGATCCTGGCATTAATCTCGTGGTCTAGGGACCCGTCGTTGGCGATGGTGCTGCCCAGGTACTTGAAAGTGTTGATGTTGGAAAGCTGCGTGCTGTCGATTGTAATGCCCGTCTGGTTCGTTGGCCTCCCTGGTGCAGGATGGAACAGCACTTCTGTTTTGCTGAGGCTGATAGTCAGGCCAAACAGTTTTGTTGCGGTGGAGAACCTGTCCACAATGGTTTGGAGATGATTTTCTTGGTGGGCCATGAGAGCACAGTCATCTGCAAAGAGAGCTTCCAGGATGAGTCTCTCTGTTGTCTTTGTTTTTGCAGTCAGGCGGTGAAGGTCGAATAGTGAGCCATCCAGTCGGTATTTGATGTAGATGCCCAAGTCTAGATCCATCACAGCATGTCGTAATACTTGGGTGAAAAATAGGTTGAATAGTACCGGAGCGAGGACACAGCCTTGTTTCACGCCATTGGAGATGTTGAAGCGATTGGAAGTCTCTCCACCAGATAGGACTTCCTCTGTCATGTCAACATGAAAGAGTTGGATCAGTTTGACAAATTTTGCTGGGCAACCGAGCTTGCTGAGGATCACCCACAATGCGTCCCTGTTCACTGTGTCAAACGCCTTTGTCAGGTCTATGAAGACAATGTAGAGACTCAGGTTCTGCTCAAGGCATTTTTCCTGCATTTGCCTCACCGTGAAGACCATGTCGATGGTGCTGCGATCTGGTCAGAAGCCACATTGTGATTCAGGCAGGTTCTGCTCTGAAACAGATGACAGGAATCTGTTGAGTATAACACGGGCGAGGATCTTTCCGGCAGTGGAGAGTAGAGAGATGCCTCTGTAGTTGTCATGGGCTGCTCGTGAGCCTTTGTTCTTGTATAGGGCTATGATGGAGGCATCTCTGAGTTCTGGGGGCATGTCTTCCTCTTCCCATATGCTGGTCAGCACTATGTGGAATGCGTGGAGCACCTTTCCATTTAAGGCCTTATACACCTCGGTTGGGATCCCATCTTTACCAGGTGCCTTGCCTGCACTCATTTGTTTAATGGCTTTTTGGACTTCCTCTATTGAAGGAGGGACGTCAAGTTGATCAATGGTGCGGTTTTGGGGGATCTGGTCAAGGGCGCTTTGGTGTATGGGGTGCTCAGGGAGGGGTAGTATCTCTGATATGGAGGGCTTGTTATGCCTCTCCAGCCTCTGACCCCCACCTGACACCCAGCTCTCACTTGTGGCTCCCAGTAGCTGCTAGCATGTGGCAGCGGCCACACCCCAGGCAACGGCTTCGACAGGCCGGCCAAACCTTGTGAGGGTAGCCATTGGGTCGTCGACCCATGGTGAACCAGGGCTTTGCTCACCCAGCATGTGAAGACTGCTTTGGCTAAACAGACAGAAGAAACCAATAAGAAGGTTCAATGGCTGAGAGGGCGACGCAGCAAAGCACTGTGGAGTGCTTAGGGCGTGTTGGAGCACAAAGGACAACATGACCATCCAATGCAGCTGAGGAAGTCTCCAGACGTAACAATTTTTCGTGCCACTGGACCCAGGCTTCCAATGCCGAGAGAGTGGGACTGTCTCTGTGCATCGGCTTTTCCACTTAAATCTCTTTCACACACAAGTATCTTTGTGCACACTCATCTATCCTAACCCCGTCCACCCTCTTCAAGACCTGCGGCAATGGGGGAGTGGTGACGCAACAGGTGGAGGTGACCACTGGCAGTTGTAGTCAGGATCCTGCACATAGGCGGCCCACAGACTAGTGGTCGCTCGGCCCTGTGGGCAGCAGGGACGTTCGGCAGCATCCTGGGTGACTGAGCAGCCCTCTCTAGGACAGCACTGCTCACCCTAATCAAGGGAGGGGACTAGAAAAGGTGTCCCAAACATTGCCTGCCCTACAAACACCCCGTCAGCATACCGCGGCTGGCGGGTCATCCCTTTAAGAGGTCGAAATCAAAGAAAAAATACAAAGAAACTCCTACTAGGAGCATGGAACATCAGGACATTACTTGATAGAGAGAATACCCCAAGACCTGAGAGAAGAACAGCTCTAATCGGTAAAGAACTGGCGGCATCACAGCCTTAAGCGAAACACGCTTACCAGAAGAGGGATCACTCAGCGAACCCACCACTGGATACACCTTCTTCTGGAAAGGTAGAGCCTCAAATGAAGACAGAATCCACAGTGTTGGCCTGGCCATCAAGACCAGTTTGCTCAAACAGCTGCCAGACTTGCCTGTGGGCATCAGCGAGAGGCTCATGAAGATCTGTTTGCCTCTCAGCAAAGACCGGTATGCCACAATCATCAGTGCATATGCCCCAACACTGACCAGCACAGAGGAGACCATCGAGCAGTTCTACTCTGACCTGAGTGCCGTCCTGCACTCAGTGCCCACAAATGACAAGCTGATACTACTGGGAGACTTCAACGCCCGCGTTGGCCAGGACCATGAAAGATGGAAAGGAGTGCTCGGTAAACACGGCGTGGGCAAAATGAACAACAATGGCCTACTGCTACTCAGCAAATGCTCAGAGTTCGAACTCACTATCACGAATACATGTATAACCCAGTGAAATCGCTTGTCAACTCTGGAAGTGGGGAGGGAAGAGGAGAGGACAACAACATGAATCATATAACTGGAAAACTTATGTGTAAACTTGTTATTGGAATAAGGTAAAGATAAAATTAAAAAAACAACTCAGAGGTGCCATCCCATATCTACCAGATCAGCTAATATGATTAAATGACAAATGTTGGAAGAAATATGAGAAAATTGAGACTAATGAATTACCAGGTGCATGGGACAGCTAGATAGCATAGTGGATAAAGTACTGTACTTGGAACCAGAAGGACTCATTTTATGAGTTCAAATCTGGCCTCAGACACTTACTAGCTGTATAACCCTGGGCAAGTCATTTAACTCTTAATTTTTTTTTAATTTAATTCCCCTTCCAATTACATATAAAAAGTTTCCAACATTTTTCAAAGAAAATTGAATCTTGAAAATTCTCTCCCTCCCTCTCTTCCTCCCAAACCCCATCTATATAATAAGGTAAGCAGTCTCATATAGATTTTACATTTACAATCATATAAAATCTTTTTCCATATTAATCCTTTTGTGGAAGGAAACTCAAATAGAAAAAAATTAAGAAAGTGAAAAGTTTGCTTTGGTCTGGATCCAGACTCAGTTTTTTTTCTCTGAAAGTAGATGGCATTTTTTTTTATCATGAGTCGTTAAGAATAGTTTTGGATCACTGTATTGCTGTGAATAGTTGTTATTCACAGTTTATTGTAAAGCATTTGTCACTGTTCAGTTTCTGATCTCCACTTCCCCCAATTTACCCTCTTTTCTGTCAGTTCCACCCCCCTTCTCTTATCCCTTCCCCTTCTACTTTCCTGTAGGATAAGACAGCTTTCTATATCCCATTAATTTTGTATGTTCTTCCCTCAGTGAGCCAGTTCTGATGAGAGTACGGTTCACATGCTCTCCTTCCCATCTCTGTATCTTCCCTCCACTGTGAATGCTCTTTCATGCCTCTTTTATGTGTAATAATTTGCCCTGTTCTACTTTTTCCTTTCCCCCTCCTCCCAATGCACTCTTCTTTCTCATGTCTTAATTTAATTTAAATTGTTACATTGTCCCATCATATTCAACTTACACCCTCACCTTCAGTCTATGTATATTCCTAACTACCCTAAAAATGACAAAGTTCTTTGACATTACAAGAATCATTTCTCCATGTGGTGATGCACACAATTTAACTTTACTGAATGGCTTTTGATTTCTCTTTCCTGTTTACTTTTTTATGATTCTCTTGAGTCTTGGATTTGAGTGTTAGATTTTCCATTAAGCTCTGATCTTTTCTTCAGGAATGTTTGTAAGTCTGCTAATTCATTGAATTGTGTTATCCTGACTGTGGTTTCACAGTATTTGAACTATTTCTTTTTAACTGCTTGCAATATTTTCTCCTTGACCTGGGAGTTTTGGAATTTAGCTATAATATTCCTGAGAGTTATCTTTTTGGGATCTCTTTCAGGAGATGATAGGTAGATCCTTTCATTTTCTAATTTGTTCCCTGGTTCTAGAATATCATGGTATTTTTCCTTGATTTCTTGAAAAATGATGTCTAAGCTTTTTTTATCATGACTTTAAGATACTTCAATAATTCTTAATTTATTTTTCATTTTGGTTGTTTTTCCCATGAGATATTTCACATTATCTTCCAGTTTTTCAGTCTTTTGACCTTGTTTGATTGTTTCTTGATGTCTCATGGAGTAATGACTAATTGAACTGAATTCTAATTTTTAGGCATTTTCAATTCTAATTTTTAAGTCATGATTTCTGTAGTGGGCTCTTTTTAAACCTCCTTTTCCATTTGATCAATTCTACTCTGTAAAGAGTTCTTTTTCTTAGTTGATTTTTGTGTCTCTTTTCCCAAAGGATCAATTTTTTTTCTTAAGAAGTTTTTCTCTTCAGTGCATTTTTGTTTATCTTTTTCCATTTGGCAAACCTGCTTTTTAAGAAGTTCTTCTCTTCTTTGTGCCTCTTTTACCAATTGGCCTATTCTATTTTTTTTTAAGTTTTAATTTCTTCAGTATTTTTTGTTCTCCCTTTAATTTACCAAGCTGTTGACTCTTTTTTTCCCAAGATTTTCCTGTACCACTTTCATTTCTTTTCCCAAGTATTCTTCTATCCCTCTTATTTGATTTTGGAGATCTTTTTTGAGCTCCTCCCTTCTTTTTGGTCTTGAGAAATAGTGTTAACTTTGTTGTCTTTTCTGAGTTTGAGTCTACCCTGGCACCAAAATAACTTTCATTGTTGAGTTTCTTTTTTTGTTGCTGCTAATTTTCCTACCTTTTTTTCCTTTTAGTTTAAAAAATTGTTAAAGTTGTGCTTTATAACTTCAGTGAAAGGAGTACTATTCCAGGTTTCAGATTCTTTGTGCAGATGCCTTAAGAGTTGGCACTAGGGATTGTGAAGGGGGGAAAGGAGTTATTTTATATATATAAAAAAAGTTGGACTGGATTATATTTAAAATAGGGTCTCCAGAAATTTAATTTATTCCAAAGAGATTATTTACAAAATATAGAAAGAATGAAGTAAGAAAATCAGAGAGAGGATAGGGTAAAATATCTAGCCTAAGCACTAAGTAATTTACTTCTAGCCCCTGGCTCAGCCCAGGCATGGAGAGTTAGTCCTTAGTTGGAGAGGCCTTGGCAAAGCCGAGGACCTGGGGAAGTCTCTTTCAAGAGGTAGGTCTCTCCTGAGGCTAGTCTCTTCAGAAAATCCAGGAAAGGAGTTAGCTTTTTCACTCACCACGTCAGTCCAAAGGGAGAAATTTAAGGACAGTCTCACCAGGAACAGGGTTTCAGGTTCAGTCAGCAGATTCTTCTTTAGACTCCAACTCCAACTCAGAACTCCAGAAGAAGCTGAAGTCCAAGTTGAACTCTGAAGATCTCAGACAATTCTCCCATGAATCTTAGATGATTCCTCTCCACAGGAAGTTGTAACTCCCTTTTAATGACACTTTCTTTTGTGTCACTTCCTGTGCCTTCCCCTAATTTTACATCTACCAATAACAGTTGAAGCTTTGCTTTAGGATTTCCCAGGGGTAGTCAGTTTAATTTTGATTCATCACCCATTATTGCACATGTGGGTCACAGACCTTCCCACTAAATGATTAAGTGGGATGTTTACACTTTTGGTGATTTAGATCTAAAAATGAGCAAATCTCCCCACTCAACTGTAAGTAGTGTGTTTACACTTTTGGTGATTAAATCTAAAAATGGGCAGGGGAGTTAATTTCATTTTCACAATCAGTTGAGAGTTAAATTTAATCTTCACAGAATCTAGCTGCTTTCAGTTCTTCCAAGGCAGCATGATGTAAGGAAAGCTGTGCTTAACACTCTCTTGGCCTGTGCTCTGGTATGAAAGCCCATGCACTCTTTTATCCCTTGACGCTTTGACCAGGGTTCCCTGCTCCCTAGTGGCTGCAAGTGCTGGTATATGCTAGTGCTCCTTCTCACCCTGTAACTGAGCTCCAAGACTGTGACCTGGCTCTGTATGGACAATGTAACAAGAGTTTTGAAGCCAGAGCCAGCAAAAGGTACCCTGTAATCTCCTTCTGAGCAGTTGTCTTATCCTCCTTACCATCTGTGGCCGAGAATTTCAGAAGCCTTGGCTGCTGCTTCCCAATGTTGCTTCTGTGGGGTATGAAGATTAAATTTAACTCTTCCCCGATTGTGAAAATGAAATTAACTCTCCCCTGATTGTGAAGATTAAATTGTAATCCCTGCCCCCATTTTTAGATTTAATCTCAAGAGGTGTAAACACCCCATACACACTTGAGTGGGAGAGGTCTGTGACCCATGTGTGCAATGGTGGGTGATGTATCAGAATTAAACTAATTACTCCTGGGCAGTCTTAAAGTAAAACTTCAACTGTGATTGGTAGATGTAAAATTAGGAGAAGGCACAGGAAGTGACACAAAAGAAAACGTCTTTAAAAGGGTGTTACAACTTCCTGAGTCAGTTTTTACTTGGAGTTCTTTATTTTTTGGAGTGGAGGCTGGTGGAGAACCTGTTGACTGGATCTGAGACCCTATTCCTAATGAGGCTGTTCTAAAATCTCTTCCTTTGGACTGACACGTGGTGAGTGAAAAGCTGACTCTCAAATGCTGGATTTTCTGAAAAAAACTAGCTTCAGGGGAGACTTACCTCGAGAGAGAGACTTCCCCAGGTCCTCAGCTTTGCCAAGGCCTCTCTGGCTAAGGACTAACTCTCCCTGCCTGGGTTGAGCCAGGGGCTGGAAGTAAATTACTTAGTGCTTAGGCTTGATATCTTACCCTATCCTCTCTCTGATTTTCTTACTTCACTCTTTCTATATTTTGTAAATCAGTGTAAATAATTCTCTTTGAAATTAATATAAATTCCTGGTGACCCTATTCTTAAATAATCCAGTCCAACCCTTTTAATAATTAACACCTTTTCCCCTTACAGAGGCCTGCCCTGGTATGCTTTGTTCCACTCTACCCCAGTGCACTAGATTCCCTCATTTTGGCCTTCTAAGTTGTTTTGGGCTTCACTTTGCCTTTTTGTGAGTTATGGTGCTCCAGAATTTGTTTTGAGATGTTACTTTATTGATTTTTGGAAAATAATTTAATAGAAATCAAGTGGATCCCTGTACCGTCTCCACTATCATGGCTCCATCCCCATAGTCAATTAATTCTTGTCCCTGGTCATCATTTGTAAAAGGAGTTGGAGAAGAAAATGGTAAACCATTCCAGTATCTTTACTAAGAAAATCCCAAATGGAGTCATGGAGAGTCAGATATGAGTGAAAATTACTGAACAACAATAACAACAAATGCACTGGTGGTAGAGTTGTAATCTGTTTCAAACATTCTGGAGAGCAATTTGGATCTATGCCCCCAAATCATATAAAATCCTTTGATCTAGCAATACCCCTACCAAAAAAAAAACTAAAAAGGAAAAAGACCTATGTGTATAAAAATACTTAAAGAATTCAAAATTATGGGGATGCTTATTAACTGGGAAATGGCTGAACATGTGGTATAGGACTGTGATTGAATAGTATTGTGCTATAAGAAATGACAAGCAGGATGATTTCAGAAAAATCTGGAAAGATTTACATGAATTGATGCAAAGTGAAGTGAGCAAAACCAGGAGAACCGCTGTACACAGTAGCAGCAATAGTGTTTGATGATCAACTATTAATGACTTAGCTATTCTCAGTAATACAACAATCTAAGAAAACTGTGAAGGATTTATGATGAAAAATACTATCCACCTTTAGAGAAAGAACAGATGGAATCTGAATGCAGATTGAAGCATACTTTTTAATCTTTGTTCTAATTTTGATTTTTTTGTGGGGAGGATTCTTTTTCTTTCACAACATGATGAATATACAAATATATTTTGTATGATTGCATAGCCTGTGTCAAATTGCTTGCCTTCTCAATGAGGTGAGAGGGGAAGGAAGGAGGGATAGAATTCAGAATTCCAAATTAAAAAAAAAAAGAATTTTAAAAATTCTTTTTACCTATAATTGGGAAAAAAGTAAATAAAAAAGAAGTAAAGTATCTTATGTTTATATAGCAATCTATGGCTAGAAAGTGTTCTGATCCATTATCTTAGAACAATATTTTAAGATAAATTTAATCCCACAAGCATAAAGCGCCTCGATGTGAAAGGCATTGAGCTTTGGGTTTGAGATACAAAAACAGAAATTCCTGCCCTCGAGGAGCTGATATCTATTGAAGTAAGACAAGACAGAGATAAGTATATGTGAAATTACCTAGTTCCAAGAGGTCTAGATCACTAATAACTTGGTTGGGGGTGGAGTGATTTGGAGAGTCTTTGAGTAGGAGATGGCATCTGAGCTCTTCGTATGATGGAAACCAGGGATTCTAGGAAATGACTGGGAGAAAAGAGCATCCACTAGAAATGGAGGCAGACTAGGAATAGACAGTTTCATAGGCAAGGGATAGCTAAAGGGCTGGTCTGAAGGGAAGTAATATGAAGTCAGACTGTAAATGTACAGAGGAGAAAACTGAGGCTCAGTGTTTGTGGCTTGACTAGCGCAGGGCCGGGCCAGAAGCTGATTCTAAGCCCTGTGGTCTTTTCACCATATCCTGCTAACCAACGGAAAGGAGAAACAAAGGGAGATCTGGGGCTAGTTCTAAACAGCAAAGCTCACCAACAGTAGGAAAATGCATACCCACAAAGTACCTTCTTCATCCTCTGGGCTGTGATGATGTGGCTTTCGTTATACTCCCGTTTGGAACGGACATCTGGAAATGGAAAGCATTTAGGCGATCACTCAGGTGACACAGTAGTGTCATGCTCACAAGCACTGGACTTTAGCCATCCTTATCAACTCATATTGGGTGAGTTGTCATATGACATTTGGCATCATTTTATAATTTTAGGTTTGGAGAATGAATCAACAAGTGGTTGTTTCCCAACTCCCCTTCTCTTAAATACTATTTTTACAAGGAGAATGCTCTACTACGGGAATCCAAGGAACTGACATACCACCTCGGATGCATTGTCTGGGATCCAAATTGAACATAAATTTCCACTCACCTCTAGGGCAACATAATTGTATAAAAATAATTGGATTTAAACAATCAAATTAAATAGCCAATTTAAAGGAGAGAGAGCAACCTAAAGAAAATAAAGTCTCAGATGCCATTTGGTACCTGCCTCAGAAAGCCATAACTGAACAAATGATTGTTTTGATTTTTAACTTCCTTTTCTCTTAAAGCACTGCAAAGAAGCCCTTGAGCTTTCTTTTCTTTTCTCCTCACTTTCTTATTTTAGTGTTAAAATACCTGGGCTTATCCAAAGCTCTCTGGATGCATGGACTTAAAATCATTTTATCTTTTTTATCTCTTTACTTTCCCTTGTTAAATGATTTTTTTCCTAGCTTTTAAAAATATGCACAGAAGAGAAGCAATTGGGTGGCAGACAGGAAGGACAGACCTCCATCTGTAGTTTAACAAGAGATGCCAAATCTCTCTCCTACTTCCAGCCTGTCCTACCTCTAGTCAGTCTCCCACAAAACTTCCAAATCTCTACCCCTAAAACACAGATCCAATAATGTGACACTCCCCTCATCAACTGTAATCTCCCTCATTCTCTATTGCCTCTAACATAGATACAAACTCCCAGTCCAAGACTGAAGGCCCTCCCCAGTCTGGCTCCCACAAACCTTTGCAGCCTTACTTACCACACCCTCCTGAATTGGGTTCTGTTGGCCTGGGAGCTGTGTCCCATGTAGGCTCCATACCTTTGCCTAGGGGTGGCTCTCTCCATCTCCTTAGCCCCATGTTTTTCTCCTTCCTGTTGTGTACAGTCCCAGTGGGGGCCAACTGCTACATGATCCTCCCAGATGCTCTCTCCATTTAGGGTTTCCTTGGCATTTCTCTGAATATACTGGGTGAATTATCAGAGTGTCCAGTTATTAAGCCCCAATTCCCAGAGTCCACCAGGACTCTGAACAAAGTGTATGAACAAAGTCTACACTGGTGCTCCAAAACTCTATGAGGAGAGACCTGTTAAGAGTTTCTATCCCCATATCATCTGCAATGGGGATAAACTAGATGCATTCCCAATAAGATCAGGAGTGAAACAAGGATGCCCATTATCACCTCTACTATTTGACATTGTACTAGAAACACTAGCAGTAGCAATTAGAGAAGATAAAGGAATTGAAGGCATTAAAATAGGCAAGGAGGAGACCAAGTTATCACTCTTTGCGGATGACATGATGGTCTACTTAAAGAATCCTAGAGATTCAACCAAAAAGCTAATTGAAATAATCAACAACTTTAGCAAAGTTGCAGGATACAAAATAAACCCACATAAATCATCAGCTTTTCTATATATCTCCAACACAGCTCAGCAGCAAAAACTAGAAAGAGAAATCCCATTCAAAATCACCTTAGACAAAATAAAATACCTAGGAACCTACCTCCCAAGACAAACACAGGAACTATATGAACACAACTACAAAACACTCGCCACACAACTAAAACTAGACTTGAGCAAATGGAAAAACATTAACTGCTCATGGATAGGACGAGCCAATATAATAAAAATGACCATCCTACCCAAACTTATTTATCTATTTAGTGCCATACCCATTGAACTACCAAAATACTTCTTCACTGATTTAGAAAAAACCATAACAAAGTTCATTTGGAAGAACAAAAGATCAAGGATATCCAGGGAAATAATGAAAAAAAAACACATATGTTGGGGGCCTTGCAGTCCCTGACCTTAAACTATATTACAAAGCAGCAGTCATCAAAACAATTTGGTACTGGCTAAGAAACAGAAAGGAAGATCAGTGGAATAGACTGGGGGAAAGCGACCTCAGCAAGACAGTATACGATAAACCCAAAGATCCCAGTTTTTGGGACAAAAATCCACTATTCGATAAAAACTGCTGGGAAAATTGGAAGACAGTGTGGGAGAGACTAGGAATAGATCAACACCTCACACCCTACACCAAGATAAATTCAAAATGGGTGAGTGACTTAAACATAAAGAAGGAAACCATAAGTAAATTGGGTAAACACAGAGTAGTATACATGTCAGACCTTTGGGAGGGGAAAGGCTTTAAAACCAAGCAAGACATAGAAAGAATCACAAAATGTAAAATAAATTGACTACATCAAACTAAAAAGCTTTTGTACAAACAAAACCAATGTAACTAAAATCAGAAGGGAAACAACAAATTGGGAAAAAATCTTCATAGAAACCTCTGACAAAGGTTTAATTACTCATATTTATAAAGAGCTAAATCAATTGTACAAAAAATCAAGCCATTCTCCAATTGATAAATGGGCAAGGGAAATGGATAGGCAGTTCTCAGATAAAGAAATCAAAACTATTAATAAGCACATGAAGAAGTGTTCTAAGTCTCTTATAATCAGAGAGATGCAAATAAAAACAACTCTGAGGTATCACCTCACACCTAGCAGATTGGCTAACATAACAGCAAAGGAAAGTAATGAATGCTGGAGGGGATGTGGCAAAGTAGGGACATTAATTCATTGCTGGTGGAGTTGTGAACTGATCCAACCATTCTGGAGGGCAATTTGGAACTATGCCCAAAGGGCGACAAAAGAATGTCTACCCTTTGATCCAGCCATAGCACTGCTGGGTTTGTACCCCAAAGAGATAATGGACAAAAAGACTTGTACAAAAATATTCATAGCTGCGCTCTTTGTGGTGGCCAAAAACTGGAAAACGAGGGGATGCCCATCAATTGGGGAATGGCTGAGCAAATTGTGGTATATGTTGGTGATGGAATACTATTGTGCTAAAAGGAATAATAAAGTGGAGGAGTTCCATGGAGACTGGAACAACCTCCAGGAAGTGATGCAGAGCGAGAGGAGCAGAACCAGGAGAACATTGTACACAGAGACTAATACACTGTGGTATAATCGAACGTAATGGACTTCTCCATTAGGGGCGGTGTAATGTCCCTGAACAACTTTCAGGGATCCAGGAGAAAAAAACACTATTCATAAGCAAAGGATAAACTATGGGAGTGGAAACACCGAGGAAAAGCAACTGCCTGAATACAGAGGTTGAGGGGACGTGACAGAGGATAGACTCTAAATGAACACTCTAATGCAAATATTATCAACAAAGCAATGGGTTCAAATCAAGAAAACATGTAATGCCCAGTGGATTTACGCGTCGGCTATGGGGGGTGGGGGGGAGGAAAAGAAAATGATCTATGTCTTTGACGAATAATGCTTGGAAATGATCAAATAAAATATATTAAAAAAAAAAAAAAGAGTTTCTATCCCCAACTTCCCTGGGGAGCTTTGAGCACCCTCTAATGTTCCCGAAGTATGAGCAATCTTTCCCACTCTGACTACCTCAGAGGCCTGGCCCCTAGAGTGGCTAAAGAGATCTGAGCTCTCTGCCCCCAAAATGAATGGGGTCTAGTTGTCCCTTAGACTCTACTGCAGACCATGACAAGCCCCTCTACATCTCCAGTCCACACTGTCCCAGCTCGCAAAGTGCCTTTTCAGGTTCAAATGTAAAGGGCCCAGGAAAGGCTGGCTTGGAGGCTGAAAACCTCTTCATCTGAAGTCCCATCCCCAGTGCTAGTCCACTGGAAATTAGCTTCTGGAAAGTCCGTTTCAAACGACTCTCTTTAGTAGCCTGCAACACACATGTGCCCATCTATTTCCCAGTGGCAATAAAATACAGCCTCTGTGGACACATTCTTTAGCCCCTTTTACCCCAGCTTCTGTTGTGACCTTGGATCCCAATCTCTTTTGCCCTTCACAGACGAGGGTCTCTGCACCCTGATCCATTTTGGAGTAAGCTTTGGTGACCCAAGCTTCTTCAATGAAATCTTTTTAGTCTGAGTTGGCCTTTCTTTGGGGATTTCTAATCCCTGCCAGGGGAGATGTGGGGCCAGACAGGACAAATGTTGTTGACTTGGGACCTCCCCTGTGCACATTCTTGGGCTCTATTTTGCATATCTGCTCTGTCCCCAAGAAGCTGTTCTGCCCCTTCTCTCTGGAAATCCAAACATTAAGGTTAATCATCCCCCGCTCATTTAGGTCAGTAGCTATCCTTCTGCTTAAACAAATCAATCAATCAACAAGGGTCTGGGTTCTGTCTCCTTGGGGTGCTGGGGAAGGGAATGAGGTAGTGTGGGTGGTTTCTGGTGCTGTAGATACCTTTCTAACTGTAACCCAAAGGCAGAGGCCTTCTCTCCCCTTTTCACGGAAGGCATTTAAGGAATTGGGGCTACACATTCTCCACAACTCCACTTTTCCATCCATCCTGGGTATTCATGAGCTGCTGCACTTTTGGGGGGAGAAGGAGAGTGTACCAGATCAAATGCTAGTGCCTTCAAGATTTCCAGTAATCTCCACCGACTCTGCATCAACCCCTGCCCTCTGGTATTACTCCTAGGGCATGTCCTCGCCCCTAATTCAAGCAGTTCCCTTCTTGTCGGTGGGAATTGAGTTCTTTATAATGATACCAATAAGTTGGCGGACTGCCCTCCATGACTATGGCTCCAGAGTCCCTGTACAGTGTGGCCACTAGGTCCCTGGCTCTTGAAGAGGGCATGCCCACTTTCCCCAAAACATCTCTTACATCATTTCCAATCCATCCTTCTCTTACCAAGAAGACTTCAAAATGTCTTATAATCTCTTGGCTAGCAATGGAGAGTTTAATAAATAACTAGTTCCCAAATTGCCTCAATCATAGTAACCTCTTTGGGGATACTGGGATGTTCTACTGTTTCAGGAAATGGGCACCATATACCTATTCTTATATACTTTAAACAGTACTTTACACCTCCCCCAAAGGGCCCACAGTCAGGGGACAATACTCAATGAAGACCAAATCCTACAGCTGTAGACAAGTCTTCCAGGAGCTGAATAATCATGGCTATCATTTCAGGATTCAAGAATATAATACAAAATGAGTCCACAAAGTTATCTCTGCAATAAGCAACAAAACTTCAATGACATTTCGGCATTCAGCAGTATAACAATGACTTAAGTCAATGGGTTGGCCAGTAAGAATTATACTGATAAACTTTGCTATCAAATTCAAGCCTAGAAAAAAAAAGAAAAGAAAAAGTGTTCTAAAGCCGGTAGCCTTAGCTTGACCAAACCAGACTTATGCAATAACAATAAGAAATAGACCCCAGATGAGCTCCACCAAAAACAAGCACCCCTTTCAGCTACACCTAGACTCATGATACTCTTTAGATCATCTTTATTTAACCCACATGGCCCCTACCGATGTATCTGTCTATGCTAGGTGACAGGAAATCAGAGTGCAAGGAATTTAATAAGAACAGTAAAGCAAGCAAGGTAAATATAAGCAATTCAGTGAGTTAGTAAACACTCTTGACACCCCCAGTTCTGCCTCCTCCAAATGTAGTCTGGAAGGTAGTCTGCAATTGACCAATTAATCCTTCCTCTTCTTCAGTGAGAGATTGCCAGATCACATACACAATACGAAGGTGGAAAATGAGGGTTCAAAGCTGTTCAGCTTAGTCATTGCCCTTTCAATCTCAGCAAAGCAGTTGATTGGACACTTCTCTTGGCACCGCATGCTAGAGAATACTGACTTCTTTTGGCCTGAGAATCTAGAGTGCTGACTTCTCAGGAACTAGACAGGAAATAGCCCTCCCTAGCACTACCATCTCTGTTGCCCCCTCTATAGAGCCATCCCATTTCTTGGCCACCTACACCTCTACCACTGATATGAGATGCATCCAGAGCTTGGGGAAAAAACCCGAACTACTTCCCATATGAGATTATGTAATTATGATGTGAATTCACACTCACCTACTTCGGGAAAGCTGGACCAGAAAATTTCCCCCAATGAATGAGGCTCTTTTGTTCCCATGTATTGTGGTAAATTGATAATCATAAACATACTTGATATTTAAAATGCTCTACTTTGCATTATAGTCATTGTTGTACATCTTATCAGAATATAAATTCTTGGGCAGCTACTTGATGGAGGTGGGCAGTGATAGAAGCGGAACCCTCGGGTTCAAAAATCTTGTATTTCTCACCAGTTAGCATTAGTTAAGCATAAATGGCAAAGTCTATTTTATTAATCAGTTAACCATTCTGTGTTATTAATCACTCACAACAGATTACGATTCTGTCCTATAGCCCAGCTTTGTGCTGTTCTGTATTATTAATCGTTTATAATGTTCTGTGTTTACCTTAGTTCTGAACTGTTAGGCATTATTAATCACATAGAAAGGTTGTCAGCTGTACTATAACATGTACCCATCTTTCTTGAGGTCATTCCAGAGGACAATTGATGGCAGGTGGGACAATGGGGGGGAGACATGGGAAATGCACACCAGGGCTCTGACAATCCAAGAGAATCCCCCAAACTTGTGCATGCTCCTTATTCCTTTTTTTGGTGTCTTCAAATTCACCTATGATGCCTCAGACTCAAAAACATATCTCCGTCTGGATTTGGACCACCTTCTCTAATCCCATTTTCCAGGATCCTTCATCTGTAGTGAATGCCTTGTACCACCCTGTAATGCCCAGGGGTGAGCCATCTTGGGGAAAGATGGAGATTTCCCTGGAATGGGAGACAACAAACCCCCAAACCCTCCATAAATATGCAAATCCTGATTCACAGCTTGGGATACTCCATCAGCTCCAAGGCTATTCCACCATCTTGAAGCTATTCTATTAGCCCCTAGACTAGACCATTTTACCAGCCTAGGCCATTTTACCATCTTAAAGACTTCTTTAAATAAAATTCTTTCATACTTCTGATTGAACCGAGTTTTGAGCCTTCTCAGGGTGAGACCCTGCTACAAACTTTGGAGTGTTTTTCCCACAACATATTATTCTGCAAACCCTTCTGTTTTCCATATAGGAAATGCAAGCAATGGTAGGAAGATGTCTGCAGGTGAAATTCATTCAGAAGACCCAAACCAGTGGGTACACTCCAAAAGCAAGGGATCAAAACAAACTAGAAAAATATCTCGGGGCAACTAGGTGACTTGGTGGACGGAAAGACAGTCCTGAAGACAAGAGATCCTGGATTCAAATTTGACCTCATACACTTTTTGGCTATGCCCCTTGGCAAATCACTGAATTCCAATTGCCAAACCCTTATTGCTCTTCTGCCTTGAAACTGATAACTTAGTATCATTCTGAAGATAGAAGGTAAAAGTTAAAAAAAGAAAAGAAAAATATGCCTTGTGTAATAAATTAACTTAAACTTCCCTGGCCATCTGACTTTCTTGGACTTTTACCTGACTTTGGCCCAGGTTCCTTTGCTTCCCATCCCCCTGTGGATCTGACACTACTGTATTCTGCCTTCAAGCAGGTTCTACTTGCCCCCTTGAGAGAACTGATTTCTGTTGTCTCCAGAAACTTCCTACTTGCTTCTAATGCTTCACTCAGAAATAGGACTTTTTCAGGCTGCCTCTCCCAGATTGGGCCACTGGGTTAGCTGACTTGATAGCACCACTATCTAGGGGATCTCTGTCCTAGCCCCTGGCCAGACTTATCCCTGTACGATTCTGCTCCCCCAGCTCAAACTGATCAGGAAGGAAAGTTTATTGGACCTCATCCTAGGCTAAAATCTTTGTATTTATTCTCCACAGCATGCGCAAGTTTAGGCCCTCCCATGTACAAGATATTCAATGAGCAGTTCTATGCAACAAACAAACAGGGGTGTCTGACTTACCTAGTAAATAGAGATAGTTTGTCTCTGCTAATCTGGAGTGCTTTATTTCCTGATTCAAGATATTGTAAAGCATTGTTGGCTCACACATAAGCAAATCAGCCATTCTATTAAGAAGGGACAATAAGGACATGTATAAATATATTTCTTCCCATCTTAAGAAGTGACTTACTAGAAATAGGTTAATTAAAATATTTACTTTTTTTTAAACCCTTACCTTCTGACTAAAATCATTACTGAGTATCAGTTCCAAGACAGAAGAACAATAAGGGGAAAGCAACCAAGGACAAGTGACTTGCCCAGGGTTACAAGTGTCTGAGGCCACATTTGAACCCAGGTCCTCCTGTCTCCAGACCTGACTATCTACTGAGCCACCTAGCTGTCTCCAAACTTCTACTTCTTAAGCTAGTTAGAGATACAAAGACTCACTTGAATGTCCATAAAAAGCAATTACCAAGATTTTGTAATGCAGCATTTTAGTGGAGAAAAAAGGTTTCCAAAATATTATATTATGCAAAATGAACTTGTACTATGGGGTGGCTAGGTGGTGCAATGGATAGAGGGCTGGCCCTGAAGTCAGGAAGTCCCATCATCCTGAGTTTAAATCTGGTCTCAGATACCTATTAGCTATGTGACTTTGAGCAAATCACTTTACCCTGTTTGCCTCAGTTTATCTATAAAAAGAGATGAAAAAAGAAATGGCAAATGACTAGTATCTTTGCCAAGAAAATGCCAAATGGGATTATGAAGCAGATGGGGCTGAAAAATGACTGAACAATAACTTGTACTACACAGGGGTGTACCTGGGTGTGCATAAACAAATTCACATACACACACACATACACGCACACACACAACTAAGTAGAATATAGAATGGCTGCAAAGATATTTGGGGCTCTAGAGTCAATGATAAACTAAGCCATTTATTCAAATCCAATTCAAAAATTTTGTTAAAACTTTATTTCTTATATTGCATATAATGTCAGACATAGTCAAGATGTGGGTTTTGTTAAACTGTCTCTTTTTCCTTGTTCTTGTCTAATATTTGTTATTAAGAGATGGCTGACTGTGTTGAGAAAATAGAGGAGATATGTTTGGAAATGAATGAAGTATAACAACAAAAGACATAATAAAAAATAAAACTGTAAAAATCCTTATTCACCAAGGCAATAAGAAAATAAACAAAATCCCGGTTTATTAGAATTCAAGAGCACTATTTCTAACTCCCCATGGCTCCTTTAATGTCCTTTTTTAAAAAGGCAGAATATTTTGACTTTTTAATGCTTTAGTTCATTTGCCATCTGAATTCAGATTTGGAAAGACTATATTTCTCCTGCTAGTTAACTTAGACTGAATGAACCCAACAGCAACAATTTCTTAAGAGTTCTCCATGTGATATATACAGTTGTTTTATTTTTTGGTCATTTTATTTTCAGTGCCTGGCACAGGACCTGGCACATAGTAGGCACTTAAAAAAACTTTATTGACTAAAGGGACAAGAAAAATGTCCTCTGGGGCAGCTGGGTAGCACAGTGGATTGAGAGTCAGGCCTAGAGACGGGAGGTCCTAGGTTCAAATATGACCCCAGATACTTCCCAGCTGTGTGAACCTGGGCAAGTCACTTGACCCCCATTGCCTAGCCCTTACCACTCTTCTGCCTTGGAGCCAATACATAGTATTGACTCCAAGAGGGAAGGTGAGGGTTTGAAAAAAAATGTCCTCTACCCATTCCCTTGCTAAAAGAATATACACATATATTTTGACCACTGATTAACAAGATCGTTTATTTAGAGCTAGAGGAGACTTTCTTATTTTGTCACCCAAGCCCTCATTTTTACAGGTGAGGAAACTAAAAACTACAGATCATTTCACATAGGTAATAAGTAGCAATAAATCTTGATTTCAAATCCAGGACATATATTAATGTTGTGTCTCTCTGTACACACAGTTTGATCTGTAGGTATATGCAGCTGTGTGAGTCTTTTGAGAGGAAAATTATAGAAGTATGTTGATGTGGCACAAAACAAATTCCTTCTCCCCCCCCATGTTGATTTGGCCTACATAGTTGGTCCGGGGTCCTTTTAGTAACCTCTTGTCAGTTACTTGGGAGAGGTAGTGATGGTATAATAGTGGCCCTGGAAGCTAGCAAGACTGAGGTTCTAGTCCTATCTCTAGCACAATCTGACCGTGTGCCATTAAAAAAAAATCCTTATCTTCTGTCTTTAAGACAGGAGAACAGCAAGGGCTAGGCAACTGGGGTTAAGTGACTTGCTTAGGGTCATACTGCTAGGAAGTGTCCAAGGTCATTTTTGAATCTGGGTCCTCCTGACTCCAAGCCTGGCTGTCTGTCCACTGTGCTACTTCACTGCCTCTGGGTGGCTTTTTGAAAGTACTTAATCTTTTCAGGTCTCAAAGGCAGTAAGTAAATAGCTTAGAATACTGAGTTAGCAGACCCAGTTTCCCCATGCTCCAAGCCTCTATACCAGTGATGTTGAACTTTTTAGAGATGGAGTGCTGGGCCCCACCCCTATCCATCCCCCCCAAACCAAGTGCAGTGCCTGTCCCTCCACTGCATGCAGTGGTTCCACTCCCCCAAGTTCTGGGCATGCCCTGCCCAACCCCTTACCCCACACAAGGGAGGGAGAAAGCACTCCCTTTGGGTTCCTGGATGGAGGGGTGGGTGAAATGAGGAATGTCCTCAGTGAGTGTAGAGAGGGGGAAGGGGAGTGGCCCCAGCACCCCACTCCCCTCCAGCTCTGCCACCTATGATCTGCCCACCTTATCCCCTGTGAGCTCCCATTGAACTGCTGGGTAGAGGGTCAAGGGATGTGAAAAAAATGTCATCAGTATGGTGGAGAGGGGGAAAGGAGCAGCTCTGCCGGAGTCCCTCTGCCTTTCTAGTAACAAACTTGGGGGGGGGGGGTGGCCACATGCCCACAGAGAGTGCTTTACATGCCATCTTTGGTACCTGTGCTAAAAGTGGTTCACCACCACTGCTCTATACCAAGAAGATCTCAAGTCCAGACCTATCCCTGTTGGTTCACTAGCCCATTCCTAAGTCCAAACATTTCTGTTCTTAAGACTTCTCTGTTCTCAAGCTTCTGCCTTTTCCCACTGACTTACCTCTATCAGAGATAATCAGAGATATTATGTCTCCAACCAGAGATAGCTACTCTACCAACTCTCTAACCCTACTCTCTGATTCATGGCTTCCTAACCTTTTTGTGTGCTCTAGACCTCTTTGGCAGGGTTTGATGAAGCCTGTGGCCTTCTCCTCAGCATTGTTTCTTTAAATGCATAAAATAAAATGCTTAAGGTGACAGAGGAAACAAGTTATATTGGAATACAGTTGTCCTGGTGAATGGACAGCCCTCCTTGCTCTGGAGGGGCCTATGTCATTGGCTCTAGCCAGACCTGACTCTGGGATGCTGGTCAGACCCGGCAGGAGGACACTGGATTGACCCTTATCTTGGATTCATCTTTGTATTCTTCAGGGTGATATAATATTATTATCATTGTTGTTATTATAGCTAACACTATTAATATTATAGCTAACTAGCACTGTTATTGCAGCTAGCATCATTATTACAATTATCGCAGCAATTATTATAGATAACACTTTTATATTATAGCTAGCACTATTATTATCATTGTGGCTATTATTATTATCATTATAACTGCACTATTATTATTGAAGCTAGCATTATTATTGTAGATATTATTGCTATTACACTATTATTGTAACTTTTATTATTAGCTAGCACTATTATTATTGTAGTTATTATTATTGTAGCTAGTACTATTATTATTGCACCTAGCACTTTATTATTGGGACTATTATTACTGCAGCTAGCACTTTATTGTTGTGACTATTATTATTATTGTAGTTAGCAAAATTGTTATTATTATTGTAACCAGCTAGCACTATCATTATTATTATAACTAGCAGTATTATTATTATTATTATTATTGTGGAGCACCATTATTATTATAGATAACACTATTATTATTATTGCAGCTAACACTATTATTGCAGCTAGCACTTTATTACTGTAAATATTATTGCAGCTAGCTGTTATTACTGTAGATTATTATTATTATTATTATTACAGCTAGCACTTCCCTCTTCTTCCTGTCTCCTACCTTCCCTCCTTCCCGCTTTCCCTCCCTCCCTCCCTTCTTTCTTCCTCTCCCAAGCCTCTGCCACCACCTCCACCTCTGCTCAGGTCTCCGCTTCCATCAGCGACTGGTTGCTAAGGCCCATACACCCCATAGTTGTGAGGCCAAAATCCCACTGTACCTCTCAACTCTCGCGTGATTTGAATTCTCTACGCATCCTCCCTCCCAAACCTTCCAAACTAGCCGGATCTGCTAGCAAGCCAGGAGGCAGAGGGTGCGGGGGTGGGACTCGAAGCTCTCGCGGGACTTCGAAAGCGGACTTCTTGAGGTTAGGGGGATGAGATGGGAGGCGTGGCCCGGCGGCTCCGCCAACTCTCGCGGAGCTAGAAGGAGCAGCTTCAGCGGGCGTAATTGCGTGCTGCGTGTGTGCGTACTGGAGGTCGTTGGAGTCACAGGCCGCTCTTCTTCCCGGCACCGGACCCGCGCTCTCCGTCCACCCCACCATGCTGTCCTCCTTTGCCCGTCCCGCTGGCGCCGCCCTCCGCCGCAGCCTGAGTACATCTGCGCAGGTAAAGCTCTCCCAGACCATTTGACAGGTCGGGAGGCCAGGCCGCCCCCCGACCGCTGGAGGTGAGGGGAAGCTCAGGGTCATCGGCCAACAAGCTTCAGGGAGAGATGCTGAGGACGGGGCTGCCTCACCCCAGGAGGAAGCCCGCTCCTCCCGCTGGGGGCTTAAGTCCTAGTCGGTGGCCCGAAGGTCGGGGGGCAGGGGTAGGCTCAAGAAAGGTGCGTCCTGGGGCCCCCGAAGTCGTCACGGAAGACAGGGCTCAGAGGCTGCAGCGAGCCTCTTGTCACCCACACGAGTGATCCCAGGAAGGATTTGAACCCGGGCCTTTTCTCTCTCCGGCTCTAGGCTTGTAGACCAGGGCAGGCAAGTCACTGTAAGTGAGGAAACACAGCAGAGGAGGGCCAGAACTTAGATTCTGAGCGTGGCGGCCTGAAAGGTTGGAGGTGCGTCTTCTTTGAGAGACCAGGACACTCCCCCACCCCATAGTCAGCCTTTGGTCATGGTCGTTGGCCCCCCAAGGACTCGGGGTAAGACTTGATGTCCCTACCACTTTAATTCTTTCCTGAGCCATCCGACTGCAGTGGAGAAGCTCTTCCAGAAACTCGCTTTCTATTCCAGGTGTTACTCCTTTAGATTTTTGTTGAAGGCAAACGAGGAGTGGGTAGAGATCCCTGGAAAGATCAGCCTATTTTTAGCTCTGACCTTTCTCGGGCAAGTAATTCTCCTTCGCTAGACCTCAGTTTCCACATCTGTAGGATGAATGGTTTGGACTTGCCCTCCAAAGCCTAGTTCATCTCTTGAATTGCCTCAGAAAGTAGTTCCAGGTCTGTGAAAAGGGGTCTTCTATTAAAAGTAGCCTAGAATCTTCGGGCTTTGCTTCTTGGTTCAGTAAGTGAAGGTTATATCATCGTTGGGCCTCCCCATCTCATTGACTTGCTTTTGAAAAGATAACACTTAGGTAAGTACTTCTTACCTGTCCTGTAAAAGATAAAGGGGGGGGGGGGGGGGAGAGACAGTTCTGCTCTCTTGGAATTAATGATATAGATGGGAAAGCAAGATGAACTTATTTGAAATGATTAGCAATTAAAAACCAGCATATAGTGCTAGCTGACTGAGTGCATACAGAATCAGGCCTAGAGATCTGGATCCAGGTCCTGGGTTCAAATATGGTCTCAGACACTTCCTAGCTGTGTGACTCTGGGCAAGTCATTTGATCTCTGTCTTGGACCCAGATACTGATTCTAAGACAGAAGGTGTAGGTTTAAAAATATAAAACAAAGAACCACACACAATACAGTCTGCCCAGAACTCACTATTATTTCTACAGAGTTAAATACTCCAGATAATTGGAGTGTATTTTTTCCACACCACAACTTCTAAATTTCAAAACACTTTGTATGATAATCTTTACAAAGTTTAATATACAATTTTCTACTCTGTTCATTTCAGGGTGCAGAAAATACTCCTTTATTGATAACTCAGTATTATTTATGAATGTGGTTTTTGTCGTGCGTTCCATGCTATCCCCTTTTAGGGGCTGGGAAGCACTGTAGGGCACCTTATCCCTGCACTCATTAAGTCAAGGATTATTTCACTGACTGATTTCCTTTGTTCTGCATTATTTTTCTGGGTCTTTCTATACCTCCAGTAGTCCTTTCTCTTACATATAAAGTGCCTAGCTGGAACACACATCATCAGCCACTTTCCAATTTAGTATTCTTAATCTTCTATGTCCTTGAAGACTATATGATTAAACTTGTTAAAATTTTGTGTAAAATTATCAAAAATCAGCCCTGAGTGAGGGCTTGTTCTGCCAGTAAAGTGCATGAGCTTTAACAAATGGAGTTTTGATTTTGACTACTTGGAGGCCTTTTTTCCTAGTTATTCTATGCTTCTGCTAGTTGGGAAGTTATTAGATTGCCAGGTTCCATTTAAGCATATTTTATTTAATTCTAAAAGTTAAGGGAAGAGATGAGAATCCCAGGGGATTTCAGGTGACATATAAACTAAAGATCAACAGAATTCTAATTTTGAAAAAGATCTTGTTTTGATTACTTTTTCTACCACTAACTAACTAACTCAGTGATTGATAACTGCCTCCTTGGAGAAGAGAAATTTCACCAGAGAGGTTGGGCTTGGGACTTGAAGAGTGAGTGGGGCCTGACCCATTTTGGGGCTTTTTCAAGTGTAATTGGCAGTTGAAGAATAAAAAACTTGAAATAAATTAACTGGTTATCTTCTTAATAAGCAAGTCACAGTTCTGGATTCTGCCCTTTTAGAATATAAATGGGGAGCTCCCTTTGGACATGTTGTAACTGGCATTCAGAAGTGTGTGTCATGCAGCTCCTGTATCAATTTTCCTTGTTAAGGTTTGCCAAGTTGAAATATATGAGACTGGCTGCAAAGTCTATTCTTCCTCCACTTGCCAAACTTAATATAGTATATATGTGACCATCAACCAGATCTATCTATAGAACCTAGAAGCAGTCATTGACTAAGTGCAGATTTAAGGACTATAAAGCAGAAGGCATCAACATTTATGAAGTTTTAAAATTGACACTCTGGCTTCTAAAACCAGGTCAGACACATTAGAGACATTTAGTAAATATGATGTGATTCCTTCTCTCTTCCTTCACCCTCCCTAGTCCATCCAGGATGGTAAAGAAGAGCTGCTGCCATTAAGGGGATGCCAATCTCCCTCTCCCAACATCTTCCCCCTCCCCTTGGCTTTCCCAGAAGCCTCTCTGATGATCTAGGTGAATAGTAACCCTAGTTGGGGATGTCCTAGCCTCTGGCACTCCTCTTTGCCTTGGCTGCTTGAATCAGATTAAAATCTCTTAACTGTTCTTAAGCAGGGAGAGCTGGCCTCTAGGTCTCACTGTCTGCCCTGTCTCTATGACCTTAAATCCTCCAAACTATCATCTTACCTATTTAAGTAAGCTAAGGACCCCAGGCTTTGCTATCTGTCCACTTCTTGTGATTTTAGAATCTCATAACCTTTTTGTCTTCCTGTCAGCTAAACTTTTAATTGCTATCTCCCCCAATTAGTGTCTGACTTTTTCTGTATGTATCCCTATCATTTAGAACAGTGTTTGGCACCATAATACATGCTTAATACATGTTTTTTCAGTCATTCATTCCTTGGATCCCTATTAAGCTTTTCATTTTAGGTTTTACTATGGGTTATCTGTGAAGTATGATTTCATTTACTTTATACTTTTAACTTAATTTCTATAAATGGTACCATAATGTAGCATTTATTCAGGTCTTTTACATGCACTCTTAGGAAAACAGTTGGATATGGTGGACAGGACCTGTGACTTAGAGGCTCAAGCTGTGGGACCTTGGACCACTCACATTCTCTCTTGTGTTGGGGAGGAGCAATGTCATGTCATCTCTGAGAATCTATTGCCCTTCCTTGTTTATTGCTAATAGAGGATAATGGTGTTGATAGAGAACAGGCATAGCAACCTGTTATGGCCTCCAAAGCTACTGGGTATGTAGCCCTAAGCAAATCTCATGTATTCTTACTGGCCTCAGACAGCTGTCCTTAGACCAGTGATGGTGAACCTTTTAAGGAGACCAAATGCCCAAACTGCAACACTCACACACATGTGAGCTGCCTGCTTACCCTGGACAGGGGAGGGAGGAAGTGCTCCCATTGGGCTGAGGGGCAGAGAGGCAGGTGATATGAAAAATGTCCTCAGGTGTGGTGGAGAGGGGAAGGAAAGCAGCCCCCTCTGGCTTGTGCACCATAGATTTGCCAACATGACCTTAGACTCTCTTTTTTTAAACCATTACCTGTTGTCTTAGTATCAGTTCTAAGGCAGAAGGGTAAGGGCTAGGCAAATGGGGCTGTGACTTATTTGGAATCATACAACTAGGAAGTGTCAGACCAAATTTAAGCCAAGGATGTCCTAACTTTAGGCCTGATGCTCTCTCCACTGTGCCACCTAGCTGCCCTCATCTCATAGGCTTTTTGATCTTAGATCCAACTGTGATTCTGCACTCTGCATTGAAGGAAATTTGCTAGAATTCCTAGCATTCTTTCCTTTCTGGGAATTCTTTACCTGTACAGTTTAATTCACAGATCTGGGTCCCCCAAAAATCCCTGATGTTCACTACTATTATCCATACAGATCACTTTGAACTCTAATTATTTGTAATAAGCATATAGAAGAAGGGGCAGGCTCCATTCAAAATCTTTGTTCTTCAGGATGTAGGTGGGAAAAAAATTAAATGTTTTCAGCCAATTAGGATTAAGTAGGAACCTTGTTTTTGAATCTTCCCTTTCATCCTTCCTGGATAGGCCTTAGTTTTCTTATCTGGAAAATAGGAATAATAGTACTTAGATCCTCTAAAAATATAAATTATAGAGTGGGTGCCAGTCTGCTTACTAGAACCTCTTCACACCATTGCAGGTCACAGGGTTGGTTAAAATACCTGAACTTCCTGTCACTCTAAGATCCAAGAATGGAGCTGGGTACAAATTATGGCTCTGGCCCTTAGTGCCTATGTCAGTTTTTACAAGTCACTCACCTTCTCCAGGCTTTAAATTCTTAGGGGGCAGTGACCTCAGAGGTCCTTGAAGTATAGGCTAGGCCACATTCCTCCTCTGCTCAAAAATTGCCTCTAGGATAAACTGCATATTCCTCTTCAGCTCCTTCCTTAAATTAGTCCTTTCTAATGTTACCCTACCTGCCTTTCCAGAATAATCTCACATCACACTCTCCACAGTCATGTTTATAGCCACACTGGCTCTGAACTAAGCATTCACTCTCCTACCTCCATGCCTTTGTACAGTCTTCTTGTACTCCTTGTTGGGAATGGTCTCACTCACTGGCCTCTTAGAATCATTGATTTGGACCTGAAAGAGCTCCAGGAAGCCACAGATCAGGGAACAATCCAGAGAAGGTAAGGGACTTGTCCAGACTGAAAGGGAGCAAGGAGCAGAGTTGGAATTGAACCGAAGGCCTTAAGTAAAAAAAGCAAAACCTGGGGTTTGAACTCATGTTCTCCAGTTCCAGATCCCACCCTCTTTGTATTTTCCATGTGGCTTCCCAAGGGGATGGCAGCCCCTTGAGGGCAGGGGTACCTGTCCCTGTCCCTGTCCCCAGTACTTGGGTTGGCAGCTACACACACAGGCTCAGTGATTTGGAGTTCCACAGCCTCCATAATGGTTTGGCCATGCTGAGTTGGAGAAGGTGAGAACACTGCATGGCCTGCCTTGAGCTCAATTTTCTTCTTCCTATTTTTGGCCTGATTATCAGTTGCTTTGACCAGTTGTCTCTGGACTAGCAGCTGGGCACAAGGGAAAGACAGTTGGCCTTGGGGTCAGCTTTGGCTTCTGACAACTACTAGTTGTCAAAACCTGAGAAAGTCGCCCAACTTCGCAAGGGCTCAGACAACAGAAAAACAAGAGGTTGATGATCTGTATCAGGAGAGGGAGTTTCTGGACTGAGAGATTGATTCCCTCTAATAATGATCTTTTCATATCAGCTTTAGTTGTGTTTTGTTTTTTTAAAGCACCTTCCTCATCATTCCAGTAGACTAACAAGTAGCGGAGCACAGAGCTAAGGGGTCCTGAGCTAGCTGTTAGTCATATAGTTGTGGAGTTTTTATTTGATAGGGTTTTTGAACCAAGTTGTCAGACCTTTTATTATATGTAGTGCAGAAAGTATTCTCTTCCTTACCATAAGTGGGGAGGACTAATTTTTTTTCTTCCAATATCACATCAGATTGAGATTCCTTTAGCTGAAGCCTCCTAGATTAGTGAAATGGTGAGGAAGTGGAACAGAAACTTATTGTAGCCTTAATGGAGGAAAGAATTTTTATACTCTGTTGACTAAGGAACCATTGACTTCTGCCATAGAGTAGAAGAATTGTCTTTGGGGAGCTAACCTTGATTTAAGTTTATGATTGCAATATGAATGAATGAAATGAAAGGGCATTTGTTAAAGGCTCAGCATGTGCTAAACACTGGGGATACAAATAGAAAGCAAAGCCTTGCTACTCTCCAGGAGCTCAGCTTCCCTTAAAGGGGCAGACTACACTTAATATATATGTTAGTTTCAGCTACAAATTAGCTCCCATGCTCGAGTTGGGTAGCAAAGCAGATGGTACAGTGTCATTTCTATATCAGCAAAACCATTTCTGTTCTAATGTTGAACCACTTAACAGCACCAAGATCTTTCTTTTCTGGGTCTTGGGTGGCTGCTGTGGGGTTGTGGCCTGCTGTACCTGCAGAAGATGTTGCCAGACCCCATCTCCACAGGGGAATGCTTCCTTGGACTATGGTCATGGGGACCAGACTGTAAGCTGGACTGGGAGGAGAGGTGTGGGCAGAGAAATGAAGTCCCGTTGTTCCTAGGACTCTTAGGCTTGCATAGCCATTTGGGGCAATTGGGCAGTGTTTGGTGATGGTGATGATGGTGGGCTTGATTGACAATAAGACTACTGCTACCAGATTGAATGAAAGCAATTGGTTATCTTGCCACCAAAGTAGTATCAAGATGAATAAGACCACCATAGAGATGGTTTTTAAAAAACAACACCTCCATTTCTATAGAGACTTTTCACAAAGAAAAGTTTTCTAATGTTTTATATTTTCTAAATGTTCATTTTCCACTGAAGGTGACATGAGACTTCCATATAGGATTTTTTTTTATGCCTTCCTGTGACTCCATTGTCATTGTTTCTCTTGTAAACATCTCTGTCTTTTTCATTTTTCTAGAATAATGCAAAAGTAGCTGTACTAGGTGCTTCTGGAGGAATTGGACAGCCTCTCTCACTGCTCCTGAAGAATAGCCCTTTGGTGAGCCGTCTCACACTCTATGACATTGCTCATACCCCTGGAGTAGGAGCTGATTTGAGCCACATTGAGACCAGAGCAAAGGTGAAAGGTACTGCTAGTGATCCTATAAGATTTGTGCTTAACTTTTATTTTGACTGGAGCTGTGGACTACTCGAGTTTGGGTCTATTTTTAGCATATTATTTTTTAGTTTGTATCAGACACTTAGAGCCTTAAAGCTTTGTTGTTAACGTAGATTTAGACTTTAAATGATAGACCCTGGGACCAAAGCCCCACCCTCCCCCAGTCCCTACTGAGACCAATAGTGCCCCCTTCCCCTGTACCTGCTGGAATTCCAGAACAAAGCAAATAGTTCCACTTCATAGGGCGCTGTTACTTCTCATGCTGTGACCTGATAAGTCCATTGATTGATGTTCTAGACTTATGTTGTCTGTACCATACTAAGGACTATACAGGCCTGGGAACCAAAAGCCCCCACTCGCAAAGCCAACCCCCTAGGGGCCATCCAATGAACCGGACCCAAGTAACCACCAATTTGACCAATAGAGGCAACACAGATTACCTTATCCCAGACAACCACTTTATAAGAGATTGCGGGCTCCCCCTCCACTGCCACTTCTACTGCCATCAGCCTTCTGTTTCCCTTTGCCCCCTCTTTTCTTCTAATAAAGCTTCCCTTAAATCCCCACCTTACTCTTCCCTCATTTGCCTCAGGTTGAAGCACCCTGTCAGTGGGAATGACTTAAGGTTAAATGCTTGTACCATCTTGTGCTTTAATGGGCAGAAATTAAACAGTGATGTCTAAAAAGCATTTTGTTGCTAGTTGCATTTAGTTGAACTAGTTTCCTAAAGCTTGCGATATGAAAAATTAGTTAGAATCTAAACAGCCCTTTTCATCCCTTTCTGGGACTATTAGATAACCTTTTAATTGACTACTGACTACTGGTTGGGTCCAATATAAGCATGCAACTAGATGCTTCTCAGAACATCATTGAGACCTCACATTTTAATGGAGAGCATCTGGTTTGAAGTCAGAAGAATTAAATCAGTCCTTAGTTTTGTTCCTGGACAAGTCATGTTTAGTTTTCTCATCTATATTAGCTATCAGGGTTATTAGTGAGGGATGTGTACACATTGCCCAAGGTTGGTCAGTGACTCCATCAAAGAATGGGCCCATGGAAGACTACGTTGTTAATTTTCAGAGTCAGGTAGTACCCTGGAGCAGAGGTGAGTGGCACTGATGAACCCTTTTCCCATTCCTTAGGCACAGACCAGCTGTTGGGGAGGAAGGGAGAAAGGGGAATGAAGGGTGAACTGATGAGCACAGGGGAATTGGGAAGAGGGGGAGAGTACACCATGACTGGTCATATATACCACTGCTCTCAAGTGTATCAGGGTTGGGCATGCTAGAATAGAGTTGGTACCAGGGTCTTAAAGACCATTGTGAAACAACAGTAAGTGGGATCCATATGTAAAAATAGGAACTGTTCTTTTAGAACCTGTGAGAGGGATGGAATTTGCCCGTTTTCTTTCCAGGTATGAGCTAGCACCCCTGGGTCAGAAAAGGATGAGATTATTTCAGTGAATTTGTATTTTTTCCTAGGTTACATGGGACCCGAGCAACTGCCAGATTGCTTGAAAGGCTGTGATGTTGTTGTGATTCCTGCAGGAGTCCCTAGAAAGCCAGGTACGTTTGGTTGAGCTGCTGCCCGAGTCCCCCAGCACAACCTCCCTACCTGCCCCAGGACTGATTTAGATTCATGAGGTCAACAGTGGGAGAAGAGGAGGAATTAAATGCCCAGTCTGTTTTATTTGCTTACTTCCAGGAATGACTCGTGATGACCTTTTCAACACTAATGCTACAATCGTTGCCACTTTGGCTACTGCTTGTGCCAAGCATTGCCCGGAAGCCGCAATCTGTATTATTGCAAACCCGGTGAGCATCCTTCTTCCTGGGCAGCGGAGCATAAGGCAGTCGGAGTTAAGCAGACTCAGAATGTGATTCCAGCTAATAGTAGTTTGTTAGAAGAAGAGAAGCTTGTGAGTTTTAACTTGGACGAAGTGAGACCAGGCTATACTAATCCATTGTACTTAAGCCGAGTCTTCTTGCTGTTTCCTGTCTTCATGGACAGAGTTGGTTGGGCATGTGTTCTCTTTCCTTTGTGTCACTTTGTGCCAGGTTCCCACCTGCCTCTGAATTCTCTGACCATTTATAATAACTTATCTAGGTGTTTCTTCCTTTAATGTCACATAGCCTTTTTCCTTCTGTCCCATAGTTGCTTTTGCCCTTTGATCCCTGCAGATACTATCTGATCTTCCTCCCATATAATGTCCTGCTAAGTCTTTAACTCTTTAAACCATCCATCCCCTACATCCAGTGACTTCTTGGTTTGATTGTTCTATGTGACTGGCTCCTGCTTATGGAGTTTACTTATGACCTCAAGGCGTACTTGCCTATCTTATTTACCTTACATTTATCTTAGTCAATTCTAGGGCAGAATAGCTTGGCAGGCTGGGCAATTGGGTTAAAGTGACTTGCCCAGGGTCACATAATTTGGAAGTGTCTGAGGTCAGATTTGAACCCAGTACCTCCTGTGTCCAGGCCTGGCTCTATATATAACAACAATAGTTGTTACCTAGCTGCCTCCATATTTTCATGCCTTGCCCTAAATTTGTTGAGTAGTGGGTGCTGTCCTTTTTCTAAATATTTGGACTAAACTTGGATATTAGTGTCACAATCTTGGGGATCCCTGGCAGACTTATAACAATCTAGCTTTAAATCCACCATGTTACTCTATCAGCAGGCTTTAGGCTACTGCTTCCAAAGCTAGAAGTAGTTCCTAATTTATCTCTTTTACTGTGGGAACTAAACTTAATGCATAATTGGAGTCAAATAGTCAGCACGCATACTTTTGGCTAAAGCCTGGCCTCTGAAGCCAGGAAGGAGAAATCTCTCCGCTTCCCATATCTTTCTCAAGGGTACGGTGCTCTCTTTTCTGCATCTGTGTCCTCTTTGTGAACTTACAGGATAGAGGAGGGAGAGTTGGGGGAGGGGGGTGGGATTTAACCCCTTGGTCCCCCACATATTAGTATCTCAGGATCTTAGTAAGAATAAGGATCTGAATGAAGGTGCCTAATGCGGGAATAGTCAGGAGATTGGTTCTCATGCCCTGGGATCGTGGAAGCCTGCTCCCTGCCACCTGGATAGTTCCTTCTCATGAGTCACTAAGAACTTTGCGACTGGAGTTGCTAGATGGAGAAAGGTCTTGCTGTGCTTTGGGGGAATGGTATTCATAGCTTTAGGCTTAAGTCAGACCAAAGAGGTTGCAGTGAAGACCCCTATTTTAAAGTTGACCACTTATTTTTACTTCCTAAAAGGTGGTGAAATGTGTCTGAGCTGTGCTTCTAAGTTTACTAGCCTTTCACCAGTAGTGCAGGCCTTGGCACAGCCATGCCCTCTCTCAAAATGTTTTCAGTTGGCAAAAGCACTGTAGGGACTGGGCATATTGAGACCAGGTTGTCTTTAACTCAGATTAATTTGATAGTTGCCAGTCAGTATCTGTGCGATGCATGGGCTTCTCCATCATGGAGAAACTATATCTGGCCTGTTCCCTTTCTTAGGTCAACTCTACCATCCCAATCACATCTGAAGTATTTAAGAAACAAGGTGTGTACAACCCCAACAAAATCTTTGGTGTAACAACACTGGATATCGTCAGAGCAAATACCTTTGTGGCGGAACTGAAGGTAAGGTTTCCTTAGGTCAGATCATCCTAGCTTATCTATTAACCAAATTTAGGGAATTTGAAAGTAGAAAAGTTCGGCTTTTTAGTCACAAAGACTCTTTGGGGATCAAGGAGCTCATTTCCCAATTTTGTGTCCATAGAACTTTATATTACAACCTATTGTACCCAGAAGGCATTTGCAACTTGCTAACTCTAGTAAGCTGTATGCCATCTTTGCCACTGCCAGGGAGGGAGGGGTTATCTTGGATTGGGGAGCCCTGGAGACTAGGGAAATAACACTGAGCTCAAAGCATTCTGCAGGACAGGCTCCTGTCACATGACACCCACATTTCTTGGCTCCCCTGGCAAAGTATCCATTTTCTAATTCACCATGTGGCAGATGACAGGTGTATCAGACAACCTTTCCTAAACCATAATTGGCTTCTTAAAAACAGATGTTCTTGACCTTTTGTTTGTCATGGGCTTCATTGGCAATCTGGTGAAACCTAAGCTCCTTTCTCAGAATCATATTCTTAAATTATAAAATGAAATAAATTGGATTACAGAGGAAATCAATTATGTTGAAATATAGTTATCAAACTATTTTCTCAACAAATTCAAAGATCCCAGGTTCAGAACATCTGCCTTAAAATCAATTTCTTTTCTTCACCTCTAGCCAACTTTTAGATGTGGTTGGGCCTGAGCTTTGTTCCGACCCTTTATCTTCTGAAAGGAGTTTATTTTTGATAAAGCTCTGGATTGGGGGGCCTCTGTTATCAGGAAGAGGAGGGAAAGCTTACAGAAAAGATCTCAAAGAGCCTTATAGTTGAACATTTGGTTAAACATTAACTGAGCTTTAAATTCTCACCAGGGCCTAGATCCAGCTCGGGTCAATGTCCCTGTCATTGGTGGCCATGCAGGGAAGACTATTATCCCTCTGATCTCTCAGGTATGTGCATGGATGCAGGGCAACAGGTATGTACTCTCTGGTGAGGGGATGCTTCCTCTTTGGTAGCAGCTTCTAGTAAAATTGCCTGGGAAGGAGGAAATTCTTCAGACCCTGCTCTGAAGTTGATTCCTAAAAGGATCATCGGTTCTTTGGGCTAGAGTTTGAAGACATCTCAGAGGCCACCTGGTCCAGTTGATTAATTTAAAGATGAGCAAAATGAGACCCAAGAATGTGAAAGGACTTAGCCACGGTTACAGAGGGTTGTGGATCTAGACAGGACCTCAGAACCTTTTTACAGTCAAGGAAATGACCTTGGGGAGGGGAAATGAGCTGCCTAGACTCACAGCAGTGTCAGAGGTGAGGTTTAAGTCAGCATTCTTTCCACCTTGAGCTTTCAGGATGAAATCTGGACTGTCTCATTAACAAGGCTTGCCAGTTACTCTCCCTTGGTTTGTGTTAGAACTAGATGTAGACCATCATGATCTGTGACTTCTGAAGAGGGAATGGCTTCCTAAAGAAAGACAGAGTATGTGTTACTAAACTGAGCTGTTCGTTAGGGCCTAGCTTATCACAGTCCCAGGAAGCACTGAATAAATTAGTGATTTGAGGCCTTTTTTATCTTCTCATAAATTCAGACTCTTAATTGTAGCACAGATCCTGAGCCTTGAAAGCCAGCGAGCATTAGTTCTCCTAGGTCCTGCCAAGTTAGAGGCTTTGAGTACCAGCTTGGGGGGCCTCTAGGGCTCTCATCTGAGGACCAGCTTGGTGAGGCTTAGAGGAGCTTTTCACCAGAGGGGCCACAGCGTGAAAGTAACTCTCAGAAAGCTCCCAAGTCAGAGCATTTGGGACCTGTATTCAAAGTTGTCCCCAGTGCACACTGCTGAGATCATGGGTCATGAAGTGGATTGTGTTGGGAAGGAGGCAGAGGGGGATTTAAAGATCAGATGGAGTCTGCCAACCTGAGTGACTCCCAGAATACATGCTTGCTGACCTGATCTCTGGTTTCCAGTGCACACCCAAAGTAGAATTTCCTGAGGATCAGCTGACAACCCTGACAGGAAGGATCCAGGAGGCTGGAACAGAGGTTGTCAAAGCTAAAGCTGGGGCAGGTAGGTTCTCCCATGCAACCACATACCACTATCTCTGTGATCTCTACTTAGCTGTGTTGTGCAAAGGGAGCTTCCTGCAGGTCAGTGGCAGTGAGAGCTAGATAATAAAGCACGATGGGGAATGCTTGGAGGGAGAGGGGTGGGGAGGGGGCAGGGCAAAGTCTTTGGAAGTGTGTGGTACTGTTCTTGAGTGTCCAAGAGGAAAAGCAAACTGCACTCTGACTCCAGAGTTGTTTAAATGTGCTGGGGCAGCTTCAGAAAAGAGCTGTGTTTAGGTCTCTGGTTTCCACTCTTAATCTCTTGGTTGAACTATTATCCTGGACCAACCTGATTTTATTTTTTCAGGTTCTGCTACCCTATCAATGGCCTATGCTGGAGCCAGGTTCGTCTTCTCTGTTGTGGATGCAATGAATGGAAAGGAGGGAGTCGTGGAATGCTCCTTTGTCAGATCAGAAGAGACAGAGTGCTCCTATTTTTCCACACCCTTGTTGCTTGGGGTAGGTTTCTGAAAGCTCAGGAAGTAGACCTTTCCTCATGAGATAATGGGAGCAGTTACCAGTCACCCAGTGACGTCTGCTTTTGGTGTTAGGGATGATGATCTATGACAAGACAAGACAGAGAGGCCCTGGACTTTTGATTGAATTAGAGGCAACAGACACAGAGTCCATGGTTCTGCTCATCTCCCTCTTCCCTCCATTTTTACCAGTAATTTTACCATTTTTACTCTGTAATTCACTCATTCATCTTCTCCTTGATCACTTCTGCTGAGAGGGAATTGGCTTCCCATTGGGGCAATCCATTCTAGAAACATTTAGGATTTGGAAAGGGCCTCAAAGGTCATTTAGTCCAACTCATGCCTGAAGGATGTGTGTCAGTGTTTTGTTCAGTCTTCCAGCCTCCTTAATCACGAGTGATGAGCTTTCATTTGAAGATCTCTGAAGGAGAACCAGTGACCTGCTGTGACAGTCCATCTAGCTTTAGCACCTTTGACATTCTTGATTGCTCTGTAATCTGCCTCCCTGATTTCAGTTCTGCTTTCTAGAGCTACAAAGAATCGGTTAACTCCCCCTTCCACTACTGGAGGACAGCTGACACTTTTTTGTTTCCCTCAAATCTCTTCCAGACCGATGGTTTTAGCCCTTTCCCCTGTTCTCCCTGTGGCATAGTTTCAGGATTCCTCAATACCCTGGTCTTTCTCCCTTGGATGGGTGTGATGAGACCCACCTGGTGCCAAGCTTGGGAGGGCTCTCACTCCTCCCTGGTCACACACACTGTGGTTCATGCAGAGCTTCAAGCAACCCCAAACCCTGAGTCTTTCACGTGACCTCTAGTGTTGTTGAAATTTAGTATGAACTGATCTCCTTTGTTTAGTCCTGCAGCATAAAACTCAGTGTGTAAACATTAGAAGTCTTTTGTCTCATGTAAAGGAGCTGGCTGCTGGCTTGGCAGCTGCTGATGTGATGAATAGGAGGGCAGAAATTTATGGGGGTTTTTCAGCCATTTAATCTAATTTAGTGAAAAGAGTAAGACCTGAAGTCATGGCCCTGATCCTTACCAGTTTTTGAGTATGGGGAAAGTCACTTGACCTTGCCGTTCCTCAGTTTCCCTGTCTGTATCATGGGATACTTTTACCAAGCCCCAGAATTTCAACAAGGGTCACCTGAGATTATATATATCCTGTGCTATGTAAACAGTTATTATCAATGATTGGCTCAGGTAAATATTAAAGCTCTTTTTATACCTTAATCATCTACCCAGTGATAGTAAGGAGGGAAGGAGTGTGTTTTGGCTCTTATCTGTGGATGATTGAGAAAGGGTCGCATCTGGTAGCTGTGGGAAAACCCGTTAGGGCAGGGAAGTCAAACCCAAGTAGAAATGGGGCCCCTATAACCCTCTGGAATGATCCTTGGGGGTTCTATATTGACTTAAAAACCACATGTTAATGTAATCTGTGTTCTCTCATCCTTCTATCTTATTAAACGGTTCCAGTTAGAATTTAATCTGGCTCTAGGCTTTGGTGCCTTTGCTTTATTGCATACAGCATAGACAACCATGATTGGAGGAGTATTTTTTGCTATATCTGACTCAAAGGCCTTTTGATTTTCTTCTCTTAACAGAAAAAGGGCATCGAGAAGAACTTGGGCATTGGCAAGGTCTCCCCTTTTGAAGAGAAGATGATTGCTGAAGCCATTCCTGAGCTGAAAGCTTCCATCAAGAAAGGAGAAGATTTTGTCAAGAATATGAAGTAAAAAGATCATGTGAAACAGGGATCCAGGTCCTTAATTTATTCAGGCATCATGTTACTTGAAAGAGATTTCCTATGCAGTACCGCCTCCTGCAGGAGCTTGGTGTTGGTATTAGTAAATGTTGTGAGTTGGTATGGTGGCACATCAATAAAGGAGTCATCTTTTTTTTTCCCTCCTGTGGTACCTTCTCAGCCTCTTTTGCTGTGTTTTCTGCTCCCAAAATGCCCAGGTGGCCTTGGACTCTACTCCCATTCCCAGGACCAGCTCAGCATCTAGGCATAACATTCTCCTTAGTAATCTCTTCATTTGGGAGTGGGATGGATGGTCTGAGGGCAACCCTCCCCTAGCCTTTGTCTCCCTTGGGGGATGAGCCCGACGTGTGGGGGTCTTCCTCTTTTAGTGTCAAGAACATCTGCACAACTAGCTCCCCTCGTGGTCACATGGGTTCTCTCAAAAAAAGCCAGCATTGGAAGCAGGCATGTTTGCACCTACTGCCACTTTTCCATCCCGCTGGGGCTAGTTTCTTACCAGGTCTCAGGTTGTGATCCTTAGCTATATGGCATCACTGAGAACATGCCACACGGACTTCTGCAGGCCAGGAAGCTGAGGCACATCACTGCACAGTTTCCCAAATAGGATCCAGCCCAGTGACCTTAAATCTGGACCCAGTTAGAGCCTACCCGAGAGAATCACACTAGTGAGCTGACCCAGTCCGGTGGTCCTCCTGTCATCACTTTGCTCTGACCACCCACACTAGGGAACCGATCCTTTATGTGGCCATGCGTGTCCCATCCCAGAAGGTTCTTGTAGGATTGGGAGCTCGGGAGCATCTTCAGTTAGGAACATTTGGTCAACCTCACAGGCTGAACACCTTTAAGATGGAGAGATTCGTCTAAAATGACTACAACAGGAGAGTACTTGAACCCTCAGTTCAGTGTCATGCAGTGGAATGAGCGCGCTGAGTTGGGATTGGATCCTGGCTCATTAAGAACTAGAAAGGCATCATTCAAAACGATGCTCCCCTTTTATCTCTAAGATGCCGTCTGAGCCCATCCTATGCTGTTGAGAGAGCAAAGTCAGATGGGCAGCATGGGGGGATGGCTGCACGGCAGCAGGCTCCCAATCCGACTGCAGATTGGGAGAACAGGTTCACGCGCCCCTTCCTGCTCACCCTGAGGACGGTCGTTCCCATTCGGCCAGTTGGGGTTTAGGTCCTATGGATGTATGCGGCGGCATTTACCTTCCTGACAGGCCGTGATGAGGCATCATTGACATCTCGTAGGAAGCAGCTTGTCTCCCCCTATCAATGCTGCCTATCCGAACGCGACTCCTCTCAGCCAGACATGCGGAGAGCAAAAGGCAACCGGGTCCTCCCATAACAGGCAGCTCCTGCTGTGGGGAGCTGGAATGATGATTGTCGGAGAGGGTGGCAAGAAACGCGTTGTGGTGTCCTCTGTGATAATGTGGCTCTGCAGCTGAGGGGAAAACTGCAGTAGCATTGCGATCGGCTGTAATTGAGATGAGGACCTCCTCTGGAGATCCTGCCAGACTGGGCTTGATGCTGATCCCGGCCTGAATTTCTCCTCCAGGCCTCAGTGTCCTCCTCTCCAGATGGATCAGGGCCTCTTAGTTGGGAGTCAGGGGACTAAGAAATACGGTGTTTTGAGAAGTATTCCAGTGTACGTGATTTCCTTTGTAATTCTGGTTTTTAAAGGAGTAAAAATTAGATTTAATAAGCATTTTATTATAGGCTCAGCTCTGGAACAATCCCTGCTCTCAGAAAGCTCATATTCTAGTGTAACATGATCGGAGGAGAGGTCCAAAGACTGCCAAAGGGATCACCTCTATAGCTAGGTGGTACAGTGGGGGAAGATCCATCTTCATGAGTTCAAATCCAGCCTCAGATGCTATTAGGTGTGCTACCCCGGGCAAGTCTTCACCCTGCGTGCCTCAGTTCCTTATTTGTAAAAAGTTGGAGAAGGAAATGACAAATCACTCCAGTATCTAAAGAAAACCCCAAATGGGGTCATGAAACTTCAGATACCCCGGAAGCACCTAAACAACACTAAATAACCTGAGGTCCTTTCCATATCTCAATCTTATGTTAATGAGTAATGAAAATGTAATTTATGGGGGCAACTAGGTGGAGCAGTGGCTATAGAGCCAGGCCTAGAGAGGAGAGGGCCAAAATTCAAATCTGGCTTTAAGGCACTTCCCAGCTGTGTGACCCTGGGCAAGTCACTTAACCCCCAATTGCCTAGCCCTTAACACTCCTGCCTTGGAACCAATGCACAGTTTAGATTGTAAGATGGAAGATAAGGTTTAAAATAAAAAAGGAAAAAATATTAATTGTTTATATTTTAAGCACTGGAGATACAAATAGATAAAACCTAAAAAGCTCACATTCTAATTGGGAAGTAGTGACTCAAGGGAGAGGAGCCACTTGGGGTGGACAGGTGGTGAATGAGACCATGTGGAACAGGTTGACACACCCTGTCCAGGAACAATGGCAGAGTTGATAATGTGGTTCCACACCGGGAGACCCTATGGGGGAGATGATGTGGACACACACCTGCTGAGGCCACGAAAGAGATTAGATGGCTGGTACTCCCTTTCTCCATGAGGGTTGTCTCCTAGAAACAGTGCTAGGATGGAGCTTCCTTCTGTTATCCTTGACTGTTTCCTCATGCTGTTGCTTCCTCCTCCTTGACTGCTGCCCCAAACTCATTTATGTTCCTTTGTAGCTGGTGCTGCCTAAGGGTTTCACTCACAGAAGCTGTGCTCTGACAGCCCTGGATTGGTTTCTTTAGCTGCAGGTAGTGAAAAGAGAGAAACCTCAATGAGAAAGTGTTGGGTTCCTCGGAAGTATTTGTCAGCTGGCCTCCCATTCCATCTCAATCTAATTATCTTGTGACCGAGGCCCCCCAGCACAGAAAGGGAACATGATAGCCCATTGGCAAGGGGAGGCAGAGGGATTAAGCACCATCACTCCTAAGCCTCACATCAGAACAGAAGCTCTCCACTGCTGCCTCCGGAAAGAAAGGAAAAAAAAGGAATTTAATATTCTGATTTGGCACTCAGAGAAGAAGGGATTTTCTTACACTAATGGGACTTAGGATGAAAATTCCTTTGATGACTGAAGCCTTGGGTACGAAGGGAGGCCTGAGATTCTTTTCATCTTCAAAGCTTCAGTCAATCATGCATTTATTAAGCGCCCTACTATGTGCCAGGCACTGTGCTTGGTGTTGGGGATACAAAGGCAAAGAATGGAATTTTTTTCTGCCCTTGAGGAGCTTATATTCTATGAGGGAGATGACATGGACACATAGGTATATACAGAATAAATACAAGGTATGTCTGTGGGGAGAGAGCACAAGCAGCCAGGGGGATCAAGAAGGACCAGCTTGATTTCTCACTGTTCCCCTAACACTCCAGCCAAACTGTGACTATTTACCCAAAAAAGGAAGGGAATGCTTCAGCAGAGTTTGAAGTAAACAAAAGGTAAGAAATGAAGTATATTTTAGGCATGGGGCACATGTAACCAGGAAAGTTGGAGGGGGCAGCTGGGTGGTGGCTCAGTGGATTGAGAGTCAGGCCTAGAGATGGGAGGTCCTGGGTTCAAATCTGGCCTCAGACACTTCCCAGCTGTGTGACTCTGGGCAAGTCCCTTAACCCCCATTGCCTAGCTCTTACCACTCTTCTGCTTTAGAACCAATACTGAGTATTGATTCTAAGACAGAAGGTAAGGGTTTAAAAAAAAAAGGCTAGTTGGGCTAGACTTTAGTGTCTGTCTATGGAGGGGAATAATGTATAATAAGGGCCTGTGATTTAAACTCCTCATCGATGTTGTCACAATTCTTCTAGCCTTCAGTCCATGGAAAAACAAAAGGAAAAACATCTCACCCAATAGCTATCTTGGGGATGTCCTCAGACAACAGGGAGTTGGCAGTTCAAAGCTTAGTTCTGTTAGCTTTGGTGCTGAATGTAAACATCATCTCTGCCCCAGAATCCTTATGAGGATACCAATGTAGCAAATGGCAGAACTGGGTGTTAATAAGGGGGTGGATAGTTAGCCACTGTAAGAAATTAAATTTAGGGTTTGACTAAAAATGAGAATTCTAAAGCAATATTGTGGTCGCCAATTTAAAACATAACTCAAGTCAAAATGACTTTTAGTAGCTTTTATTTACAAAGAGGTGGAAAGAGTGAAAATAGAGAAATGTAAGAAGAGGGTAGAGAAAATGTCTAGCTTATCACACTAAATGTTGCTCTAGTGTCTGACTCAGCCCCAGCAGGGCTTGGTAACCCTCAGCCAGAGAACCTGGTGGTGTCTTATGAAAGGGTTCCACCAATGTAGCTTCCTCCAGGAAAGGAAGGCCTCTTCAGAACTAATCTCTCCAGAAGCCAGGAAAGGAAGGCCAGCTACTCACCCAAGACAAAGTCCAAAGGAGAAGATCCAGGAGTAATCCTCCAAGAATCAGTCCAAGAGCCAAAGTCAAGGTCCAAGCCAAAGGTCCAGTTCCAAGTCACTTGCAATAGCCAAGTCACCAGCAGAAGTTCCCTCAACAGGAAGTTCAGGACTTTTTCCGCATCACTTCCTGTCCCTTCCTCCACTTTACAGGAACCAATTTCAGTCTTTCAATTTGCTTAACACTGCCCAGGGGGTAGTCCATGGCTTCCAGAGTTGTTACTCACTTTAGTTAAGTGACTTGGGAGCTCCCTTACTTAGTGTTAAGTAAGGATGTTTAAGTTTTTGGTTGATTAATTTTAAAATTGCTGATTCATAGACAAAGAAAGTTTGATTCACTCTTTACACCATCCCATTTTGCAGAGTAGGGAAGGAAGGCAAGATTGCTCATTGATTTTGTTTTCCCTTCACCTACTTTTATCTTAAAGGTGGGTTCTGTTCTCAGGGTAGAAAGGGGCTCTCTCTTAAACTTCAGTTTTACCTTGATGCTGCCTTAGCTCTAATTCTGGGTTTCTGCAAGTTTTAGTTCTTCCAAGGTGGTCTGTGGGCCTATGGGCTGGGAGTTCTGAAAACCACCTCCCGCTGCTGATTCAGGCTCCTCCACCTCAGGTTTGAGCAGAAGTTCTGGGCTTATATTGGCCAAGCACAATGTAAATGAACTTGTACTGGAGCCTGGGGCCTCACCTCATGCTTGGGCAGGGGTTCTGGGCCTCCCTTAGGCTCCCAGGACTGTTTTGAATTAGAACTTGGGGCTTCATTGTAGGCTTGCAATAGGGCTTGGAACTTCAAGGAGTGGGCATGGGGTGTTCTGTTGTTGACTTAGGCAGAGTCTTGAGGTCTTGAAGTTGGCTTGGGCCCAGTTTCAGAACCCCATGCAGTAGGGATGGGGAGGTGGGGCTTGCTGTTGGCTTGCACTGATACTCCTTGGTTGGGGCCCTGCAGTGGGCTGCTCTCCCCTCTCACCCAGTGAAACAGACCCTCTCTGCCTACCTTCCAAGTTGTTTTCTCCTGGGAGAATTGCCTCAGTCTATCGCCTTGTTGGTTTTGTCACTCCAGTATTCATTTTTGAGTGTTATTTTAAGGTTGGTTGGAGAGAACTCTCAGAGAGGTTTGAGTTTCCCATGCCTCACCTGCCCTCTTGGCTCTGTCTGCAGCCCCTGATTCTAAAAGGAGATGGAGCTCATTCATTAACAGGCCATCAATGGCCTGTGTGTAGTTTTGTATCAGAAGTTAAGAGGCCATTGTCCTCAGGGAGCTTCCAGTCTACCACTCCACAGACCGGTCCTAGAAGGCAGGTAGCATGGACCAAATGCAAACCTATAGAGGCAAACCTATTGAGATGTCATTTAGGAGGAAGGGAGCTGTGCCTTTTGGCTTGGGATGGGTGTGGTCAGGGAAGATGATGAGGGAATAATCTATCCAGGATGAGATTTGATCACAAGTATTCCAGGTGGAACGAATAGTCATTAAAGGCTTAAAATGGGATACACAAAGCAAGGTTTGGGTAACTCCAGTATCCCATTGGCTTTTGTCCCCAACTTTGAAAATGAGGCCTCCATCTTGAGCAAGCCATCATGGCTGGTTGGAATGTTGGGGCATGGTGGGAAACAAAGATGGCAAATTAAGGCAGGACCAGAGTAATCACGCTCACTCAAACGTGGCCTCAGAGACGTGGGGGCTGCCTGTGGGGATCTAGATGGCAGCCCCTTCATGCCTGCTTTCATTCAGATCTTTCTGTAAATTCACTAAAGGGAGTCCACCCAACATGCTAGAGGCCACCTTTAATTTCTTGACACCCTGAAGAAACCACAGGGACCTAAGGGCTCCCTAACATTTGGTACCCATCAACAAATGGCCAGTCCATTCATTTTCCTCATAGGTGCCTTTTCTGCCATGGGTGCCTGCCCTCTCAGTCCATATTTTTTGACAGGATCATAGATTTAGAGCTGGAAGAGACCTTAAAGGCCATTTGGTCCAACCTCCTCATTTTACAGGTGAGCAAACTGAGACTCAGAGAGGTTGTGACTTGCCCAGGGTCACCCAGCTACTAAGTGTCAGAGGCAGGACTTGAAAACCCCACTCCCTTCCCGTCATTACGTGCTGACATAGACAGAAGATAAATTGGATGGAGGTCTGTCTTGCTCCCTCTTGTCTTCCTGTCGTGGCTTTGGTGGAGCTGGTAGAAAACTTAGCCACATGGTTCTTTTTTGTCGGATAATAAACTTTATAAAATTAATACTTGACATATTGGACATTAATTGAAATCTTACTACAGTCTGCTTGTACCCAGGATGCACTTGTAAGTGTTTAACAACCAGCCTTCCTCAGAAATGTACTAAGACACGCTTTGAAGATGATTTACATTTTCCTCAAGTCTAAAGTCCTGTATGACCGTTCGTGATCCCATCTGGGATTCCCTTGGCAGAGATACCGGAGTGGTTGGCCATTTCCCTTTCCAGCTCATTTTACAAATGAGGAAACTGAGGCAAACTGGGGGAAGTGACTCGATCAGGGCCCCATGGGAGTAAGTGTCTGAGGCTGGATTTGAACATGTGAAGATGAGCCTTCCTGGCTCCGGGCCCATCACTCTATCCATTGTATCACCTAGCAAAGCTCTGCATTAGGATAATTAATCTGGCAGGGATGGGGAGAACAGATGAGAAGGAGGGGAGATAGGTTAAGAGACGCTGGAATAGTCCAGACGAGAGAAACTGGTGCAGGAGGCATGGAAAAAATGGCGGAGGGGTGGTAGGCAGCACCTACCTACCAGCCTCCAAGACCACTGCTAGGAGGCAGTGGGGGAGCCATTTCCTCAGGAGAAAGTCAGGATCCATCCCCAGATTCCCTGTCTCTCTCCGCCTCCTCCAACTAACTACTGTCCACCTCCCTGAGCAGTGACAGATCCAAGGCCAGGGCTTGGACATGCTGCTTTAATGACTCGAGACGGACGACCTGCGAACCTCTCCGGGGAAAACCAAGGGGACGGCGTGTATCCACTCGGTCGTACAGCCAGAGAACAAAGCCGGGGATTACTGTGGAAACATGACCGAAATGGTCTCTGGCAATCGAGATAATTAGATGATGAAACAGTCTGTCCTGCAAAATAATTGCAGCTCCAGGGATGGACGCAGGCATGGCCAAGCTGGATAATTAGAACGCACGGAGAGGCCGGCGTCCCTTTCTGCTGGGCAAGGGCAGGGGTGAGTGATTTTTAACCAGGCAAGGACCCAGAGCTGTTATGGGTGATGCGAAGACCCCACTTCTCTGCCCACATCCCTCAGCTGCCAAGCACCTCCTGGTCACGCCTTTGGGAGCCAGGAGAGGGTGCTGAAGGCTTGCGGCTGAAGGAGAAGAGGTCCTGGAGGCCCCTACGAGCTGATGGATGGCTCTGAGGAAACAAGGAGATGTCTGCAATGAGCATTCTGGAGCCAAGCTGGCTTCTTTCCTGTCATCACTCACAGGGAGAGAGGGAATGGCCTAGGAGACAAGGAGCCTGGAAATGAGGTGGGAATCTGTTCTGGAGTTTAGTGGAAGTAGGAGCATGGGAAGAGCTTGGGCTTTGGCGCCAGAGGTCCTGGATTCAAACTCTGATGCTCGCTACCTTTGTGGGCACCCTCCATCCCCAATCCTCCCAGAGAAGTCACTCAGCTTCTCTGGGCTCAGTTTCCTCCTCTCTAAAATGAAGGATTAATTCTAAAAATCCCTTTCCATTCTAGAAATAGGATCCTATGATGCTTACTAACTGAATGACCTTGGTCAAGTCACTTAACCTCCTTGCCTCTGTTTCCTCAACTGTAAAATAAGGCTAAAAATAGCACCTCCCTGCCTGTGAGAATCAGATGAGATAATCTTTGTAAAGAATGTATCCCATAGGGGGTGTTTTATAAATGGTAGTTATTGGGGGCAGCTGGGTAGCTCAGTGGATTAAGAGCCAGTCCTAGAGATGGGAGGTCCTAGGTTCAAATCTGGCCTCAGCCACTTCCTAGCTGTGTGACCCTGGGCAAGTCACTTGACCCCCATTGCCTAGCCCTTACCACTGTTCTGCCTTGGAGCCAATACACAGTATTGACTCCAAGACGGAAGGTAAGAGTTTAAAAAAAAATGGTAGTTATTATTATTATTTTCTGTTGCCTTTTCAAGGGCCGGCATGGAAAAAGAGAGCGATAGGACTGTTGGGCGAAAGGTGAGGTGGAAATCAGAAGATGAAGTTGCCACCCTGAATTTTCAAGCACATGCCCACTCTTCAGAGCCTCAGCCCACCCCAAACAGTAACAAGGACAACGACCACCTCTCAAGGGAGGTAATTACCCACCCCAGCCTTTGGCTCAGGAAGTATTCTTTCAAAACATGGCGGCCAAATGGGAACTCTGGAGTGGTTAGTTGGGACAACTCAGCATCTTCCAGGAATATGTGGGTTTGCTGAGGCCCCAATATCGCAGCAGGGATCCAGAGCACCGATCCCCCACCAGCATTGCTCCCTAGCCCTCCTGAGAGGGGGTTTGGACTTCAGACTATCCCTGCAGGCCCTGGGATGGAGGCTGCAGCTCCAGGCTCCATTCTGATGATGCATTCTGCTCTGGGCTCCAGATGTAGGTTTTCAGGATGGCTCCCATCCCTAATTACTGAGGGCCCCAGAAGGTTCTCCTTAATTAACCCACTTATGAGTTCTCTCCAATGGCTCGTAGCCCCTCCCTTCCCTCTGTTCCTGGCAGCCTGGGTCTGAGGCAGAATCTGTGCAAAGAGCCAGGGTTGACACCCCAAATCCATGTACCTTGTCTCCTTCCTCCACTAACTGGCCCATTCTCCCTCCTCCAGCTCTCTTCTCATCAGTTCATTCATCTCCTCCCTCCTCCTCTCGTTAGTATTGGCGGGCCAGCGTAGGGCAGAAAGCAGCTTTAGTGTGAAATTCCCAGCCACATCCAGCCAGCAGGAGGAGAAAACTGATGGGTTTGAGAACAATAGAGACGTTGACTGGGGCTTTCCTTCCAGCTGATACTGAGCCTCCATGGCTGGCCTTTAAGAGGCCTGCCAGCTCTCCATTTCAGAAGGAATCAAAAGGTCTAATGTGCCTCTGAGAGAGGGCTCTTCTCAATCATTTTAGGTGGATCCAAGTGGAAAGAGGGATGCCAGACAGCTTTCTGAGTTCAAATCCACCCTCAGATGCTTAGAAGGTGTGTGACCCCAGGCAAATCACTTCACCCAGCTTGCCTCAGTTTCCTCATCTGTCAAATGAGCTGGAGAGGGGAATGGCAAACCACTCCAGTATCTCTGCCTTGAAAACCCCAAATGGGGCCAATAAGAGTTGGACACAATTGAACCTCAACATTGTAGAAAGAACCCTGGATTGGGCATCAAAAACCCTTGGGTTCTAGGCACTGTTTTCCTACTTTGGATGTATGCCTTTGGACAAATTGCTTCTCTTTGTCTCACTTTCCTTCTCTGTAAAATGGGAACAATAATATTTGGACTAAGATTAGAATAAGTGTCAGGAACTCTGTTGTGGACGCTCTCTGTGGGGATCTGCCTTCCCCCAGGCAGATCAGCTACCCATCTACAACTGTCTTAGAGAGCTACCTGGAGCTCAGAGAATTCAAGTAACTTATCCAGCCATCCTCTAATATGTGCTTGAGGCTGGATTTGAACCCTGGCCATCCCCCATTTATTATAGCACACTGATTCTCCAGGCATGTGGTGGGAAGACAGGGTGGGAAGGAGGAAGACTTCCAACAAAGAAATCCCCTTTACCAATGGTGCACTCTGCAACATACAGCCTTAGAGAGTTACTGAAAAGTTAAGGGACTTGCCCAGAGTCACACAGCACGAGTACATGCCAAAAGCTCATCTTGAACCTGGGTCTTCCTGACTCCCAGGGAGGCCCCACTCTCTATCCATTCACTCTATAAACTACCAACATGTAAATGATTCTATTAGAGAAAACTGCCTTAGGAGTCAAAAGAACTGGGTGCAAATTCCTCCTGTGCCACTCAATATCTGTGTGCTTTGGACAAATCTCTTCACCTTTCTGGGCCTCGGTGTGCATCTATTCTGTAATGACGGTGTGCGCTCTTGCTTCCTTGCAATGGAGCATTCACTCCTGGAGGTCAGGGCCTCTGATTCTGTCTTCGTCCCCTCAGTGCCTAGCACGGTGCCCCGTGTCTAGTAGGCACTTACAAAGGCTGCTCCCCTCCCTTGACCCCTTCCTTCTGGATCTGATTACTAGGGGTTTCTGCTGGGAGATTTTCCTTCCCTGACCCTAACCTTCCCCATGGGATAGTAGACTGGCTATTGGAGACAACATGGGGAGGGGGGAAATGTGAACAAGAGACCGGCCTCCTCAGAAAGTCCTGGTCCCTGACACTTAGTGAGAGCTCTCCAGGCTTCCACCTTGTGAAAAGACTCTCAGGATCAGACACAGAGCTGGAATCTCTTCATTTTTTTAAGCCTTTCCCTTCCGTGTTAGAATCAAACCTGTGCATCCGTTCCAAGGTAGAAGAGCGGTAAGGGCTAGGCCATGGAGGTGAAGTGACTTGCCCAGGGTCACACAGCTAGGAATTTATTTTTTTAAAACCTTTACCTTCCATCTTAGAATCAAAACTGTGCATCGGATGTTCCAAGGCAGAAGAGCGGTGAGAGCTAGGCCATGAGGGTGAAGTGACTTTACAGGGTCACACAGCTAGGAAGTGTCTGAAGTCAGATTTGAACCCAGGACTTTCCATATCTAGACCTGGCTCTCTATCCACTGAGCCACCTAACTGTCCCTTCATTTTATAGAGGGGGAAACTGAGGCTCAAGGAGGTTAAGTCTAAGCCAGAGGAGAGATTTGAATCCAGTTCTTTTGATCCCAGAGCCAGCACTATTTCCTATGCACTCACCTGAGAGTTTCTCTTTTCCTCCCTTGTACCTTCATGCTAAGGTGTGTAAGGGATTGGGTGGGGGCAGAGGGATGGAGAGAAAGGAAAATGTGAGGCTTATTCTCCCTGCTTTATCCAACAGAAAACCCACCCTTTGGCCTTGGCCCCAAACGGGAGTGCGATTGCCTCCATCCCGGTGCCCTGGGGATCTTGGAGACCTTCCCCAGGTCCGGTGCTTTGGCCATCTGCTCAAGGAGGCTGATCCGAGGCTCCAAGGCGGCCTCCCCTCCCCTAGAAGAATCCACAGAGGTTGTTTTCTCTCTTCCTCCTCCCTTTGTGCCCTGGACCACATCTGCTTGTGGGGTGGTGCCGCCGAGCCCGGCTTCCCTTCTGAGCCTCCCTCTCCTTTCATGCTTCTCTCCCTCGCCTGCCCCCTCCTCCCCAGCAGCCGGAAAACCAGACTTCAAAACAGCACCAGCCGCCATGGCCTCATTGCCTAAAAATAACTTCGCCACCCTCCGCTCCCTCTGGCCTCCTGCAGATGCAATATTCTTCCAGCCTGGCTGGAGAGTCGCTTTCATCCCAGGCTCAAGCCCCGTGTAATTAGGTTAACCAGGGAATGGGGGCTGCCCTCCTGGGGGCAGGGGACTGATTAGAAGGGCTCCTTGCTCTTCAGGGGGCTGCTCGGGGCAGCCCCGAGGCCTAATGAGCCCCCTAGCTGGGCTTGGAGGAAGCCCCCTTCTCTGGCCTCACCCCAACGCATATTCTAAATGGCTTAGCCATTATTCTAAGTGCCTTTGTCCAGGGCTACCCCCATGGATTCTGCCCCCATCGATGATGGCATTCCTTAATGTCTAGATAAGACATAGCTGCACCCCATAGCGACACCTCCAACCTGCTGTAAGGAGCGGAGCAGCCTGGCGTCTATCCCAGAAGCCCTCCTGTGGCCACGTCTTCTGCCAGATCTCAGCCGACTGGCATCAGGAGAGGCACCATGGTCCACCTGGAGTCAGGAAGTCCCAAGTTCAAATCCTGCCTCAGATGCTTACTGGCTGCGAGATCCTGAACAAATCCCATAACAGTTTCCTCATCTGTCAAATGAGGAAGTCGCATGAAGAGTTCTATGAGCTCCCCCTTCTCCGTCACGGCTGTGCCTCCCCCCTCTCCCAATCCACTCTGCTCTGCTCTGCTCTGCTCTCATGCAGCTAATGGCTCCAAATACATTTCCTCTAGGGTGCCATTCCCAAGAACCCTTTGCAGTCAGAAGGCTTGAGGAAGGTGTTTCACCTCCCATGGCGTCTCCCATCTCCCTGGAAGGGGAGGAGTCGCAAGGATGAGAATAAACACTTTCGCTTGCCAGGTGGGAAAACTGAGGCCCAGAGAAAGAAGCGAAGGATCCACCCAGGGTCAGCCGATGAAGTGATGGAGAAGGAAGCACTCTTGCCATTCCACCAGAAGGGCATGGGGTCCCATCCTGCTGTCGGGAGAATGAGGAAGGAGGCAGTTTTATTTCTTCGGTTCCTGGGGCGTTCCTCTGGGTGAGAAGTCAGGAAGCCCCAGAGGATCCCCTTAGCCCAGCCAAGTCCCCTACTCCCTTCTTTGTGCCTAGCCTCATGCTAGGGGTCATGGGAAACACAGGGAGAGAAAACACAGTCTCTCCCACTGAGGAATGCACAATCTCTTTGGGGAGACAAGAGTCAAACAATCAGAGAACAGGATAAGATGGCGCACGACCAAGCGATAGGCTCTGTGGAGAAGAGTGTTGGAGACATCAAGATCTCTGCCCAGGGTACAAGTCTCAGTTGCTGCCACAATACACAATATATACACAATAATGATAGAAATGTGGGCCCGAAAGGGGAAGGCAAGATCGTCACTTAACATTTGTTTTTATTGATCTTCCAAGAGGATTTGGGAAGCGAAGGGGCCTTCGATGCTCCAGTCCCTACATGATGCTTCTGTTTCTAAAAAGATCCTGCAAAATGGTCAGGGGGTCCTTGTTAGGATCCTTGTTAGGGATTGTAAAAGGAGCTTCAAGGAAAGAAGGCAGTGAGTTGTTGGAGACGCTTGATTTCAAATCAACCCCAGTGCCTAGAAGGTAAAATGGATGGATTTAAGCTCAGCCTGAAGCATTCTAGCTGGTGATCTAGTTAGATGTGGTGTCTCATAAACAGAGCCGTTTGGAATAATAAAGGAGTTTGGCCATGGGGGCAGGTAGGTGGCTCAATGGATAGAAAGTCACCTCTAGAGATAGGAGGTCCTGGGTTCAAATGTGGCCTCAGACACTTCCTAGCTGTGTGATCCTGGTCAAGTCACTTCACCTCCACCACCTAGCCCTTCTGCTTTGGAGCTGATGCTTAGTATTGATTAAAAAAAAAAGATTTTCGTCTACCCTCGACAGGGAGAGGCTTTCTGGTCACCACACTTTAGTAGACGAGAAGAGACTGAGTAGATGACTGAAGAACTGAAGCCCAGGAAATGGTAGCGTAGAAGAGCTCAGAGAGAGAAACCTGGATGATACCCAGAATAGAGATGCGACATCGAACCCAGAGCAGAAACAATGAGCTCAGTGGAGAGCAGAGTCGATGGCAGGAGGCGATGTGATTGATGACATCAGCCCACACTAAAGGCACAAATTGGTTTGGTCATGTATGTGCCATGGCCACACATGTCCCTCGTATGTATGCTCACTATGCATGTGCTCAAATCAAAGGGCTTCCCTCATGTGAGTCTTCCATGTGGGTCCCAGGAGGGTAAATATATTCTTTGCCTGTGTGTACTCCCTCCTTGGCACTTTGTGCCTCCCACCTGGGGTGGAGAAGGAAGACAAGGGAACAAGCATTTAAGTCTGGGGAGGGGAGAAGCTAGATGGCTCAATGGATAGAGAGAGCCAGGCCAAGAGATAGGAGATCCTGGGATCAAATCGGACCTCAGATGTTTACTAACTATATGACTGTGGGCACACCACTCAAGCCTGTGTGCCTCCGTTTCCTCATCTGTCCAATGAGCTGGAGAAGGAAATGGCAAACCAGTCCAATATCTTAGCTGTGTGACCCTGGGCAAATCACTCAACCCTGTGTGCCTCAGTTTCCTCATCTGTCCAATGAGCTGGAGAAGGAAATGGCAAACCAGTCCAATATCTTAATTGTGTGACCCTGGGCAAATCACTCAACCCTGTGTGCCTCAGTTTCCTCATCTGTCCAATGAGCTGGAGAAGGAAATGGCAAACCAGTCCAATATCTTAGCTGTGTGACCCTGGGCAAATCACTCAACCCTGTGTGCCTCAGTTTCCTCATCTGTCCAATGAGCTGGAGAAGGAAATGGCAAACCAGTCCAATATCTTAGCTGTGTGACCCTGGGCAAATCACTCAACCCTGTGTGCCTCAGTTTCCTCATCTGTCCAATGAGCTGGAGAAGGAAATGGCAAACCAGTCCAATATCTTGGCTGTGTGACCCTGGGCAAATCACTCAACCCTGTGTGCCTCAGTTTCCTCATCTGTCCAATGAGCTGGAGAAGGAAATGGCAAACCAGTCCAATATCTTAATTGTGTGACCCTGGGCAAATCACTCAACCCTGTGTGCCTCAGTTTCCTCATCTGTCCAATGAGCTGGAGAAGGAAATGGCAAACCAGTCCAATATCTTAGCTGTGTGACCCTGGGCAAATCACTCAACCCTGTGTGCCTCAGTTTCCTCATCTGTCCAATGAGCTGGAGAAGGAAATGGCAAACCAGTCCAATATCTTGGCTGTGTGACCCTGGGCAAATCACTCAACCCTGTGTGCCTCAGTTTCCTCATCTGTCCAATGAGCTGGAGAAGGAAATGGCAAACCAGTCCAATATCTTAGCTATGTGACCCTGGGCAAATCACTCAACCCTGTGTGCCTCAGTTTCCTCATCTGTCCAATGAGCTGGAGAAGGAAATGGCAAACCAGTCCAATATCTTAGCTATGTGACCCTGGGCAAATCACTCAACCCTGTGTGCCTCAGTTTCCTCATCTGTCCAATGAGCTGGAGAAGGAAATGGCAAACCAGTCCAATATCTTAATTGTGTGACCCTGGGCAAATCACTCAACCCTGTGTGCCTCAGTTTCCTCATCTGTCCAATGAGCTGGAGAAGGAAATGGCAAACCAGTCCAATATCTTAGCTGTGTGACCCTGGGCAAATCACTCAACCCTGTGTGCCTCAGTTTCCTCATCTGTCCAATGAGCTGGAGAAGGAAATGGCAAACCAGTCCAATATCTTAGCTGTGTGACCCTGGGCAAATCACTCAACCCTGTGTGCCTCAGTTTCCTCATCTGTCCAATGAGCTGGAGAAGGAAATGGCAAACCAGTCCAATATCTTAATTGTGTGACCCTGGGCAAATCACTCAACCTGTGTGCCTCAATTGCCTCATCTGTCCAATGAGCTGGAGAAGGAAATGGCAAACCAGTCCAATATCTTAATTGTGTGACCCTGGGCAAATCACTCAACCCTGTGTGCCTCAGTTCCCTCATCTGTCCAATAAGCTGGAGAAGGAAATGGCAAACCAGTCCAATATCTTAATTGTGTGACCCTGGGCAAATCACTCAACCCTGTGTGCCTCAGTTTCCTCATCTGTGCGAAGAGCTGGAGAAGGAAATGGCAAACCACTCCAGTATCTTTGCCAAGAAAACCCCAAATGGGGGGGCAGCTGGGTAGCTCAGTGGATGGAGAGCCAGACCTAGAGATGGAGGTCCTGGGTTCAAATTTGACTTCAAACACTTCCCAGTTGTGTGACCCTGGGCAAGTCACTTGACCCCCATTGCCTAGCCCTTACTGCTCTTCTGCTTTGGCACCAATATGCAGTATTGACTCCAAGACAGAAGGTGGGGGTTTAAAAAAAAAAGAAGAAAAAGAAAACCCCAAATGGGGGTCAAAAAGAGCTGGACATATGACCGAACAACAGAAAAATAATAATTTCCTGACTCCGGGCCAAGTGCTCTTATCCACTGGGTCACCCAGCTGCCCCTCAGGGGGAAATAGGCCTGCTGTTTTTCGCACTTGGCCCAGGGACCTGTGGCCAGAGCAGAGCCAAGGATGGGGGCTGGCTGGGCCCCTGCAAGGGTTTGAGGCTGGCCACCAAAGGGATGGGGGGGGAGCATGGAGAAAACCTGGGATTGCAGGGGGTCGGGCTATAGGAGGGAAGCAGCCTTCCCTAGAACTGGGAACTGAATCGTGGCAAGAACAGGCAGCGAGGTGGCATGACGGACAGAGAGAGGCGAGGCGGCCCCGAGTTTGAATCCTGCCTCCGCTGCCCGGTAGCAATGTGGCATCTTCTGTGAAACGGCATCAAAGAAGGCCAGCTGGGAAGTGCCTTGCCGAGCTTAGAGCACCATAGAAGTGCCAAATAGTCTATGGTCTGCTTGTCGAGTTCTGTTTATTATTATTATTGTTGTTGTTGTTGTTGTTGTTGTTGTTGTTGTTGTTGTTGTTATTTGAGGGAACAGGTGGGCCGGGCGAGCCCCAGCCCAGAGGTTGGTGAGTGCCGCAGCCTCTGCTGCAGGATGCTAAATCAGCTTCTCGGGGTCCCTGGAGGAGTCATTAAAGGCAGGGTCAGGAGGAGGCGGCTGCCTTGCTGCTGTCAGCACTGCAGGGGCCTTTCTTGGTGATGTTCAATGATCCATTATTTATAGTGCGTTGGCGAGTGGGCTTGAGTGTGTGGGTGAGGGAGCGCCTGCGTCTGAGCTGCCCTTCTGGCCGGGTGCAGGGGCGGCTGCGGCCAGCCTGTGTCCGGGGGTTCTTGTATTTGTGCCTGTGGTCAAGGGAGCGGCCGGGAGGTGAGTGCGAGGATCCTCTGGGCGCGTCCGTGCGCCCCCTCCGTGTCCCGAGGTGTCACGGGGCTGGTCTGGACCCCCTGGGCACGAGTGGGCAGCCGAAGGTCTGACCAGCGTGGGCCAGCCCTGCCGGAGGGAGGGGCGCTGGGGGCTCCGCCTCGGTCCCTCGGGCCGATTGTTCATGCCAGCTCGGGGCTTCCCAGAGCTCGTCCCAGCCCCTCGGCTCACGGTATCTTCCTGTGGTTATTCTTTGTCTGTTTCTTGGACTTTTTATTTCTTGTAAAAATAGTTTCCATGAGAGGCAGCCCAGGAGAGCGAAGAGAGCTGTTTGGGGAGCCACAAAGCCCCGAGTTCCAGTTGTGCCTCGGACACCCCGTCCGGCCCATGTAGCCCAGGACGTCGCCTGACATATCTGGGCTCTGGGCAGCCGTGGAAGCCTCCGGGGAGATCTGCACCGGGAGAAGCTCCTCACTGGGTGCTCCCCGCACCCATGGCGTCAGGGGCCCCTGTGGCTGGCTTAACGCTCACAAGCAACACGAATAGACAAGAGAGAGGATCGGATTCACGACAGCTCTCCTGGATGGGCTCCTCTAGGCTTTCCTCCTGGGCTGCTCCCACCCCCAGCCTTCCCCGGCAGGGCCTCAGCTCTTTCTCTCTTCCTAGGGCTGGAGGAAGCAGACCACTGAAAGCGGGCAGGGTGGGGAGGCAACTGGGTGGCTCAGAGGACTGAGAGCCAGACCTAGAGATGGGAGATCCTGGGTTCAAATCTAGTCTCAGATACTTCCCAGCCGTGTAACCCTGGACACGTCACTCAATTCTAATTGCTCAGCCATTATTGTCCTGCTGCCTTGGAAAATTAAAGAAATAAATCGAATTGGGCCTTCACTGCCACCTGACAATCCCTTTATTCATGCACATTGTAGGGGGGCCCCAATAATGAATGTGAGCCTCACTGCATGGAGAGAGGCGCTGATGGATGAAGTGTGAAGACATTAGGACAGCTGGCCTCTAACATGGGGGGGGGGCATATTAGTCAGCAATAGAACCTATCTGTGGCGCAACAGTAGGTGTGAAGAGCTAGAGGCTACTTATGTTGAGTGGGTTATTGGATGCTTCTATTGGGCCCTCAATTCACTTGTCTTTGTGATTTGCCAGGCCAAACCCTCTTCCCTGGATGCCCTTGAAAGAAAGGGGGGAAGGAAGGAAGGAAGGAAGGAAGGAAGGAAGGAAGGAAGGAAGGAAGGAAGGAAGGAAGGAAGGAAGGAAGGAAGGAAGGAAGGAAGGAAGGAAGGAAGGAAGGAAGGAAGGAAGGAAAGAAGGAAGGAAGGAAGGAAGGAACGAAGGAACGAAGGAAGGAAGGAACGAAGGAACGAAGGAAGGAAGGAAGGAAGGAAGGAAGGAAGGAAGGAAGGAAGGAAGGAAGGAAGGAAGGAACGAAGGAAGGAAGGAACGAAGGAACGAAGGAAGGAAGGAAGGAACGAAGGAAGGAAGGAAGGAAGGAACGAAGGAGAGAAGGAAGGAAGGAGAGAAGGAAGGAAGGAAGGAAGGAAGGAAGGAAGGAAGGAAGGAAGGAAGGAACGAAGGAAGGAAGGAGGGAAGGAGGGAAGGAGGGAAGGAGGGAAGGAGGGAAAGAGGGAAGGAGAGAAGGAAGGAAAAGTATCCTCCTTGCCTCTCAGGCTGAAAGCCACTTTCCAGTTTGTTCAGGGTCAGTCACCCCCAGGTGGTGGGGTGAGATTGGGGGTTGAGTAGGGTGGAATATCCCTGCATGTCTTCTGTTTGCCTTTTTTATTATTGCAGGGATTTGAACCTTCTGTGAAATGACAGCCTCTAATATTACCCCTGTAGGAACAGCCAGATCCCAGGGGTAACCAATGAGGCAGGTTCCCTAGCCCTCCTCTTCCCTCAAGCCAATTGTGAAGGGTACTCTGGGATGGGGGAGGGAAGAGAAAGATGCAGGGAGCACTGCCTATAGCTTCAGCCTGAAGGATTTTGCCTTCTCCCTATAGACTCCCAGTTCCTTCAGCCTCCCTGCATCTCCTGTTCTCCTTCAGGCTATTGTCTCCATTCATCTCCCTCTTCCCTCCTCCCTTCTTCTCTCCTTCCTCCCCCACACCCTTCTTTGCTTTTCTTCTGGTCCCTTTAGCTCTCTCTCCTCTATCTCTCCCCCACACCCTCCCTTTGGCTTTCCATATATTATTTTCTCCGCCCCATCTCTGTACAGCCTCATCTCTTTTCTCCTTTTCACTCCTTTGTCTCTCTCTGTGGCTCTAGTTCATCCCTTTCTCCTTTCTCTCGTTTTTTCTCCCAGGCTCTTTTTTCTCAACTCAAGAACGTTTCTCGAGCATCTGCTCTTTGCCAAGAGAACCCTGAATGGGGTCATGAAGAGTCAGGCATGACTGAAATGCCTGTCCAACAAGTACAAGTGCCAAGCGCGGTGAAAAATGCTGGGGCCCCAAAGATCTCCAGAGGCAGAGTCTGTGCTCTTTAGAAACTGGCCTTCAGTTTGGGGCGGGAGCGGAGGGCAGGAGAGCCTTGGAAGGAGAGACAAGGAGCCCACAGGGAGTGGCTTCCAGGATGCTCCTTCTCCCTCCCTTCCTTTGTTCTTCCTTTCTCTCTTCTCTTCTCCTTCTCTTCCTTTCTGCCTTCTTCCTGGCTCTTTCTTGTGCCCTGTGATCAGCCTCTATTTCTGAGGCCCCCAGTGGCACTCAGACATGAACCCCCCCACCCCAAATTAGCTCAACGCTCTGGAGCCTGGCAGCATTTAAAACCTCTTTCTGGAAAGCTGCCGGAGGTTTTGTTCTCTCGGAGTAAGCTCCTGGAAGTCAGAGCCTGTTTCATTTCTGCCTTTATGCTCCCAGCATCTCGCACATAGTAGGTACTCGTTAAATGACTGGATCAAAGAGAAATTTTCACTCATTTCCAAAACTGTTGGCTCGCCCTATAGCTACCCCCACCAGCGCCCCCCCCCCCATCAGGGCTTACCCTCCAAGGCTCATCCTCTGATCTCCTCTTTTTAGGAAACTAGTCCAGAGAGGAGTGGGGGGTCTAGAATTCACTGGCCTCCACTGTCTCTAGCCGTATGGTCTGTGCTCTCACCTGGCACCCAAGAACCTGGTTCCTCTGCCGCCGGGGCTAGTGGAGTGAAGAACAAGAAAAGAGAGGGGAGAAGTCAGAGAAGAATGTCTAGGCCCAGGCTGATTGTTTTCTTCCTGAGCTCCGGCTCCCATCCCTGTCTCAGGGGAGAAAGGCCCAACCAGACACCTTACTAGAAGAGCATTTGGAGTGGGAGACTTGGAAAAAGAGGAGGCAAATGACAGGTCTGGGGGAAGTTAGGAGGATGTCCCCACCCATAAACCTTTCCTCCCTCACCCCAATGGTTCTATCACCATATTGCTAAGCTTCTTCATCTCCATATCCATCTGCCCTCCCCACCCCCTCCTCTAGCTCCTGGACGCCTGTATCCCTCCTCTTTCCCTTTCCGACTCCTTGTGGTTCCCCAGAGATGCCCTGGCTCCTACGGCCATCCCCAGTAAAGCTGTTGGAGCGGCCTTCATTATTCTTTTCCATTTGTCCTGGATTGGGAAACCCTGCTGTGGTCAGAAGCCGGAGACAGCTGCTCTGTCCTTCTGTCCAGTACTGTTTCTTCCCTTCCAAAGGGCCGCCCAGAGATATTAAGCATTGCAAATAGGCCAGGCCAGCTGTAACTGGGAAGGGGAGAGGGCAGAGAGCCAGGGAAACAAGGCCTAAACCCTCAGGAAAATGACTGAGCCAAAAAGTTTGTCCCTGATTTCCCCTTCTTTCCCTCCTCTAAAGCTCAACACCTTCCATGTTGTCTTCCCAACAATCAGAAAGTACCCGATAACCTTGGCCCCACTGAATGAGTGATGGTACCCCTCCCAAGGTTGGTTGCACTTTAAAAAGGGATCTAGATAGAGCGATGAATATGATGGATGAGGATTTGTGTGAAGCTTCCTCATCCCATCATAAGACATTAGAAGGAAACTCAGAGATCATCTTATCCAACTACCTCATTTTACAGATGAGAAAACTGATTCAGAAAAGTTAAGTAAACCAGGGAATAATGTTATAAATTGACTAAATAAATTAATTTTTAAAAGAAAAATTAAGTGACCAAGGTCACACATAAGATCATAGATCTCAAGCTGGAAGGGACCTCAGAGATCTTTTAGCTCAATCTACCCAAGAGGAGACTGAGATCCAGGAAGACTAGTATACTGAGTTACCCAAGGGCACCCAGTAAGTGTTGCAGACAGAATTTGAGCTAAGGTTCTCTGCCTTCCTAGACAGAGCTCTGACCACCACCCCAAATTGCCTCCCTTCCTCCCTTTGACCTCTCTGTCTCCCCTCTGAAATTCTGAGCTGAAGCCAGGCTGATTCCCTTTTCAGTGTTCTTAGAGAACTAATGCCCTTCTCTGCTTCTGCCTCTTCTGTGCTGACCTCCTATCAAGTTCTCACTCCTTGCATATTATTAAAACATAAAGAAACATGAAGCATGCAAAGAAATATGGGAAGATTCCTATAAACTGCTCCATAATCAAGCAAACAGAACCAGGAGAACAATGTACACCATGATGACAACAATGTAAATGGAAAGAACATGAAAATGAGGCTGACAATGTAGCAGTGAAATGACCAGTCTTGGCCCTGAAGGAGAGGAAGGACAACTGCCTCCTTTCCTTAGAGAAGAAGGCCAGTAAGATATCATATGCCACACTTAATGTCAGCAATGTTTATTCACTGCAACAAAAGTTATTTAAAAAATAAAAGAAATTGCATGGAGTTTAAACGACTTAAGAGAACAAAGGCCATTCTAGTCTCCTTTGCCTTATCTCATACTACTGGTAAATTCTCATCAACTCTGTTCATTGGTTCTGGGGTAGCATATCACTAAACAGAACACTAATTTCCATAGGAACTACAGGGAAGTAAACAATATGGCCTACTAAGCCAAATGATGATGGCAGGGCGGGCTAGGGGGATTGGGACAATAGAAAGAACCTTAGAGAAAATCTAGTTCAAACTTCTCTTGTCCCATCACTACCCTTAGGGGAAGTGAGAAAATGTCTTGCTCATGTCACATCCGTATTATAACACTTTAAGCTGTGGACTTACTTGTCTTATTCCTACCAGAACCAGCAAGTCTTGTGCCCAGTGAAAGATGTCTACTTTTTTCCTCCTGTGTCGTCTGGGGATTGTCTATCAAATGTTCATGAGCCCCCACTGGTATTCTTCCCACCATGATTTTGCATTGATATCAATGGTCAGCCAGACAATTCATTTTTAGGAAGGGTTATTTACTAAGGTGAAATAATAAGACCATTTAGTAAAAATATTATCCCCCAAATCTGTGACCCACTATCCTATACGTACACAGAGTCCCGAGGAACATATACTTAGGTTTATAGAGTTACATGTAGAAAATGGGTAACTCATAGCTCCTGGAAATTTTTTTGTTTTTGCTAGTTCTCAAGATCTTCCCTTTAGTTGTAGTATAGTTGTTTTGCTTTGTTTCCTGCTGGATTCTTTGTAGGCTAATGAATCTTCATCCTACCCTTTTTGTCTAGCTGTCCTTGAGACATGCCTGGGTGGGGATACCCAGTGAACAGACTAAATCCATCTTTACAAAGTTCACAGGGTCTTCCCCTGGCTGAGGGGAATGGGGTATGAGGAATCTGATGTTAGGGCTGAGATGTTTTTATCCCTCCACAAGTGATTCTTTCTCTCAGGGATTAGGCTAGAACGGTGCTCTCCAAATCTACAGCGAATCCTTGATTCCAACCAGCTTGGTGGTTTTATCTAGGCTCAGAAAGTATGAACAAATCAGTTAGTCCTTCCCCAGACTAAATCCTGTGAGTGTGACAGCAGCCCCATTTGACAGCTGAGAAACTGAGATTGAGGTCTAAGATTTAGACCCAGGTATTCAGACTCCAAGTGTAGCTATGCTTCTACTATCTCCTTTGGCCTCTTAGGCTTTCTTCCCCAAACAGGGAATGAGCTCATCGGCAACTCCCTTAGTAAAAATGCATGGCGATCTACAGTGGGAGTGAGCCAGAAAAGCTCCGATTTAGCTGTTTTCTGTTTCCATGGGCCTCATCTGTCCAGCCAGATTATGAGCATAGGGAACAGAGCCCTCCTTTTTCCTCTCCCCTCCCCCTTCTCTCCTCCCACCAACCCAGCTGAGCCCAGGGTCCACCACCCAAGGATCACTTGAGAGAGTCTTGCTGAATTCAATTGAAAATGACTTGATTTACCGCCTTGGAAAAGGCAATCATACATCACTGGCAACTTATCTGGGACTTTTTGTCCTTTGCTGGATTATTTACTTTGCACACATTAAAATGACTTTGAGTTATTGCTCCAATTATGGATTCTCAGCTCAGAGGAGGGGGAGCTCAGTCAGTGTGGGCTGGAGCAGTCAGGGCAGTCCTCTTGGAGGAGGCAGGACAGGTGCTGGCAACCTTAAGTGGTGACCTAATTATCCACCCTCTGTTTTTGTAAGGTTTTGGGTGCTGATGTGTGTGTGTGTGTGCATGCATCTCATTGCATATGCATAGATCCATAACTATGAATCTTAATGTGTCTCAGTGCCTCTAAGTCTGCATGTGTATGTATGTACATGTGTCTATTGTGTATACATATGTGGACTGAATGCATGTTCAGTTCAGTTGAACTGGATCTTTCAGTTGACAGCTTGACAGTGAAGGAGGAGAAACTGGGGCAGCTCATCACTGGCGATATCAGTCTGACGTCTGGGCAACACCTGCCTGAAAGCTCTCTCTCTCTCTCTCTCTCTCTCTCTCTCTCTCTCTCTCTGTCTCTCTCTGTCTCTCTCTGTCTCTGTCTCTGTCTGTCTGTCTCTCTCTCTCTCTCTGTCTCTCTCTCTCTCTGTTTCTCTCTGTCTCTCTCTCTCTGTTTCTCTCTCTCTCTCTCTCTGTCTCTCTCTCTCTGTGTCTCTGTCTCTCTCTGTCTCTCTGTCTCTCTCTGTCTCTGTCTCTCTGTCTCTCTGTCTCTGTCTCTGTCTCTCTGTCTCTGTCTCTGTCTCTCTCTCTGTGTCTCTCTCTCTCTCTGTGTCTCTCTCTCTCTGTGTCTCTCTCTGTGTGTCTCTCTGACTCTCTCTGTCTCTGTCTCTGTCTCTGTGTGTCTCTCTGTCTCTGTCTCTTTATCTCTCTCTCTGTCTCTCTCTCTGTTTCTCTTTCCCTCTCTCTCTCTGTCTCTCTGTCTCTCTGTCTCTCTCTGTCTCTCTGTCTCTGTCTCTCTGTCTCTCTGTCTCTCTGTCTCTCTGTCTCTCTGTCTCTCTCTCTGTCTCTGTCTCTCTGTCTCTGTCTCTCTCTCTCTCTCTCTCTCTCTCTCTCTCTCTCTCTCTCTCTCTCTCTCTCTCTCTCTCTCTCTCTCTCTCTCTCTCATCCAGCTCAGGTTTCAGGGCCAGTGACAGGTTTAAAGGACTCCCCTGGGAGTGTGTAGCAAGAGAAGGGAATACAGAACAATCAAGGAAGATCAACAGTCAAGTGGAAGGGGAAGGGTATAGGTAGTGGCATAACTAGGGCAGGGTGAATATGATGGCTGGCCCTGGGCACAACAGCTGGGATAGGTGGTGCAGATCTATCCCTAAGCCCTGATCCTCCCCTCCCTCCCTCCCTCCTGAAACTTTGTCCACATTTCTTGTCTTTTCTCTCTCCTGTTTCTTCTCTTTGATTTCTTCTCCCTCTATCCTCCATCATAGCATTCATCCTTCCTTCTTAGTCTTCTGCTTCATCATGCTGTCTCCAACTTATGGTAGCATATTTGCCTGTGTATCTATGATATCCCACTCAGTAAAGTTAAGCTCTTTGAGGGCAGGGATGGTCTCATTGTTGCCTTTGTGTCCTCAGAACCTAGGACGGTGCCTGGCACCTAGTACTACTTAATGTTTCTAGGTTTTGTATTCAAAGGTGTTTTTTGGTTGTTGTTTTTTAACCCTAACTAGAGTACAATAATCTTAAAGAAAGAGAAACATTTAACTAGGGCTACTTTTTAACATCTGTTTGAGAAGTGACACTGTCTGTTCCCAACAATGGACTGGGAAGGTGGTTTGGGACCAAAATTCTTGCCTTTAATCTCCTCGTCTGACCCATATACCAATTCCATCCTGCTTGTATACAGCTCCTACTCTCCACAAGTCTCCTAGCCCTCCTCCCTGGTTCCAACCTAAAGGGATCCTCTGTACCTGAGATACATTTGGTAGGTGTGGACTGGAATAAGAAACCAGGAGCCCAAAGAGGAGACTGCCCTTTGTCTCCCTGGTCAGTTCTTGATGCAAGTGTGTGCCTTGGTTTAAAAAAAAATTGTTCACTGGACAAAATTCTTGATCACCTACTTCCCATGAAGGAAAGAAAAGGGTAAAACATGATTCCTGCCTTCAAGGAACTCGGTCAAGATGGGGACAGATGGCAGTGCAGTTTGGTGTAGAGTGCTTAATTTGCAGGTATTCTCACTACCTGCAAGACCTTTGGCAAGTTATTTCTCTTGCTGGGTCCCCATTTATTTATCCATAAAATGGGAGAGGTCACCTCAGTGGTCTCTAAGGTCCTTTCTAGTTTTATATCTATGTTCCTCTAACTCCCATATAGAATCTAAAGAAACAGATGTGTTGAAGCAACGCCATCTGTGCCAAGGGCTAGTGGATGAATGGGATTCAAGTGCTACAGGAATTCAGAGAAGGGAAAATCTTTACTGTAGTTTTTCAGTGTTTTTTTGTCATGTCCAACTCTTGCTAACCCCATTTGAGGTTTTCTTGGCAAAGAAACTAGAGTGGTTTGCCATTTCTTTCTCTAACTCATTTGACAGATGAGGAAACTGAGGCCATATTTTAACTCAGGAAGATGAATATTCCTTACTCCAAGCCTGATCCTCTATCTACTGGGCCACTTAGATACCCCTAATCTATAGTGACCTTTCAATAACAGAGGATATGAAGATCTTGCTGAGACCAGAGAGGGGAACTGATAGCAGAGCCTGAACTCATACTTGAAACTTCAGTGCTCCTTTTACTGTAGAACTTTTATGAGTCAAGTTTGTGGACATTGGGGAAGGACTATAAACATACAGTTTTTGTTGTTGTTGTTGTTGTTGTTGTTGTTGTTGTTTCTTCTTCTTCTTCTTCTTCTTCTTCTTCTTCTTCTTCTTCTTCTTCTCCTTCTCTTCCTCCTCCTCCTCCTCCTCCTTCTCCTTCTCATCTTTTTCCTCTTCCTCCTTCTCCTCTTTCTCCTCCTCCTCTTCCTTCTCTCCTCTACCTTTAAGAAGCAGTATAAGTAATGGAAAGAACACTAGTTTTGGAGTCATAAGACCAGGTTCACAGCCTGTTTCCAATACTTACTCCTTGTGTGACTTTGGGGCAAGTCAATTGCCTTTTCTGGCCTCAGTAACTTTTTCATATCCCCTGCAAATGGGAAGAGGCTGTGAGATAGACTTTCTCTTTTCTAGGTCTCAGTTTCTTCATCTATAAAATGAGAGGTAAGAATGAGTCAATAGAGAAAAAGCAGTACCCCTCGAAGTCAGAGGAACTGGGTTCAAGTTCTGCCTCTGACATTTAGGATCTATGTGACCTTGGACAAATCATTTAACCTCTGTAGCTCTCAGTCTCCTCATCTTTAAGATGAGTAGAATTGAGCAGGTGGTGTCTAAGATGTCTTCCAACTCTGAAGCTGTGATCATGAAATCTAATGTAGAGTTAGAAGTGAAATGTGCTGTACTTTCTCCCTCCCCACACCTCATCGTCCTGTAGCCAAGGGGGGTCCTATCTAAAAGAATCCAGAATCCCAAAGAGTATGTTGCCATTGACAAGGTTTCTGGCACTGGTATTGGAGTAGGTGAGAGCAACTTCCCCTTGATATCACTTCTCTTGTCTGGGGGACCTGTAGATATTTGTAGAAGCCCTATTTTCTCTGTGCAGCTAGATGCAGGGCTTGGAGTCAGAAAGACATGAGTTCAAATTTGGCTTCAGACACTAACTGGGTGACCCTGGGCAAGTCACTTAACCTCTGTTTGTCTTAATCCCTTGGGGAAGGAAATGGCAAATCCCCATACAGAGTCCTGGAGAGTCAGGCACAACTAAATGACTGAACAGCATTGTTTCTGGGGCCAGTGACTTCCCATTCGAACTGGGGAAGGGAGAAAAAGAGAAGACAAGGAAGGGAAGGGGGAGGGATGGAGGACTGGCTGCCGGCTGTCTCCTCCTGATCTCATATTTTATTAAACAGCTGTTTCAAGGTCATCCCCACTCTTCGATCTGTCACAAGGGACAATTTCCCAGCCTCTGCAGAAACAGTTGTGTGGTATCGTGTGGTGTGGATGGAAGGGGAGGGGTTGGGAGGGGGAGAGAGTAGGAGAAATAAAAAGGAGCCCCTCCTTAGGGGTGTGTGTGTGTGTGTGTGCGTGTATGTGTGTGTGTGTGTGTGTGTGTGTGCGCGCGCGCGTGCGCACACGCCTGCGTGTGCACAGGGAAATGCACAGAAAGAAAGAGAGAATGAATGACTCAGTCATGACAAAACCCTGTGCTAGGGTCAGGGAGAGGAATCTAAGAGACAGATGGAAAAGAGAGTCAGAGAGATGGAGAAAGAGAAAAAGATGTAAAGAAATGGAGAGCAAGAAAATAATGTAGAGACAGGGTGAAAGAGCCAGATGATAGGGGCAGGAATGAGGGGGGAAAGATGTCAGGTTTGCTCCAGTGCTATGTTAAGTAGGTACAAGTGAGGCAAGATGAGCATAAACTTTGGGGTCAGAGGTTCTGGGTTTGAATCCTGCTGATGACATTTACTATCTGTGTAACCTTGAAGAAGTCATTTAATTTCCCTGGGCCTCAGTTTCCTTACACATAAAATATGAAATGAGATATCCTCCAATGCTGGCTCTAGACTAGGGGTTCTTAACCTTTTTTGTATTATGAACCTCTTTGGTAATCTAGTGAAATCTATGAACTCAATAATTTTTTCAAAATTCATAATTGAAAGCAATGCTAAATTGCAATGAGAGATTAGTGAAAGTAAAGCTGTCATTTTTTTCCCATTCAGATTCATAGACCCCTTGAAATGTCCACACTCAGCTTAAGAGCATCTTATCTAGAACCAGGATCCTACATCCAGGCAGTTGCAGATGCAGAATTAGAGCTCAGAGGAGAGCATTATTATTCCTGATCTTAGTCAACTAGAAAGAATGTTGAATTTAAAGTTAGGAGACCTGAGTTCCAAACTTGACTCTGCTCACTTGCTATCTGCATGACCTGAGGTAAGTTCAAAAATCAGATGATCTAGGTTTTGGTATTCTTTTATTAAATGAGATGGTTAGACTAGAAGATTTCTAAAGTCCCTTTTACCTCCAAATCCTTTGATCCTATGAATTATTCATTCTCTCTGGCTCTCTGTGGCTCTGGCCTCAAGTTCTCTGTCTCTCTCTCTCTGTCTCTCTCTCTCCCTCTCCCTCTCCTCTCTCTGTCTCTGTCTGTCTCTGTCTCTGCCTCTGTCTCTGCCTCTGCCTCTCTCTCTCTTTCTCTCTCTCTGTCCCTCTCTGTCTCTCTCTATCCCTCTCCTCTCTCTGTCTCTGTCTGTCTGTCTGTCTGTCTCTCTTCTCTTCCCCCTCTCCCTCTCTCCCTCTCTCCTTCCCTCTTTCTCTGTCTCTGCTCTCTCTGTCTGTCTGTCTGATCTGTGTCACCATTGATTTATCTAACTAGCTCTTTCAGTCTTCCTGTCTGTCTTTTCTGTCTTTCTGTCTCTTTGTCTCTGTTGGTCAGTCTAGCTCTCTCAGTCTCCCTACACCTCTCTTGTTTCTACCTCTCTTCTTTTTGTTTTTCTCTTGATCTTTCTTTGTCTCCCTCTCTCTGTCTTTCAGTTTCTCTGATTCTGGACCCAGCTGTAGTCTCCATGGAGCCTGCCTTGACTATTTCAACATAGAATGATCTCTCCTTTCTTTGATCTCCTAAGGCCCTTACAGTCTCAGTATCTTATTGGGTGCTTAATTATGAGAGAGAGATAATCATGAAATTGAATTTTACTTGACCACAGGCAATGTTGGTCTTCAATGTACCCATCATTCTCTATCTTGATGACTCTTTGAATGTGCTGTGTTTAGGAACCATTGAAAGTGAGTACTATATTTCTTCTGGATTCTGAAATAAAGGATTTAAACAGTTTGGCTCCAATCTGTCTTTTCTGCCTTCTTTCTCTTGATTTCTCTTCTACTTTTCATACAACCATCTCCCCATCTCCTTCTGTTCTCCTTTGCCTCCACATCTCTCTGCAGGCTGTTCCCCATGCCTGAAGCATACTCTCTCCTCACTGAAGAGTTTCTTGATGCTTTGAAAATGATAGACACACTGGCTACTTCCTGCTCATCATCTGTGACTCAGCTCTCTTGTATCTTGTGATATGACAAAATATTCCCATGTTGACCATTGAACAGGGAGAGTCAGCTACTCGGGGGACCCTTAAAAAAGAAAATACCTCAGTAGGAGCTATGTGACTCAGTGGATAGAGCCAGGCCTGGAAATGGGAAGACCTGGATTCAAATGTGGCCTCGGGCATTTCCTAGCTGTGTGACCTTAAACAAGTCACTTAACCCTAACTTCCTAGCCCTTACTGCTCCTCTGCCTTGGAATTGACACTTAATATTGATTCTAAGGCAGAAGAGTTTTTGGGGGGTGGGGTTGGGAGGAGACAGAAGGAAGTGACTCTATGCTAGGTCTCTTCCTTTAATCTTTCAAATGATATGTAACTGTAGGACTGCTTGTGAGGGGGTAGAAAAGGAATGACCTTCTCTAGAAACTGTTGAAAACATGGAAGCTAAAAGAGTCATGCTTGACCTCTGGTTCCCCACAAACTCCTTTGTTGCTCTGGGAGAATGGACCCTACCCACTATTCCCAGTAGATTTACAGTTGGCTTCTAAATAGAGGGCTGGGTGATCCAGAGTGGCCTCTCATTTGACCTCAGTGGCTTATACATAAGAAATTGCCCTAGGACCAGATGGAGCAGACTTGGCTCACTTCCATCCTCTCTCTGACTGCCATCTTTGCCATAAATATCTTCACTCACTCCACAAACTCAGGGAATCATCTTTGCTCACCAAGGAGTGATAGGTGTCCTTGGTCCATCCTGCAAATACACAGCTAACTAACTCAGACCTTTTTGAGACAACTCATTGACTATATATATATATATATATATATATATATATATACACACATATATATATATATATATATATATATATAGGTTCCAAGGCAGGAGTAAGGGCTAGGCAAAGGGGGTTAAGTGATTGGTCCAGAATCACACAACTAGAAAGTATCTGAATCCAGATTTGAACCCAAGAACTCTAGGCTTGGCTCTCAATCCACTGAGCCACCTAGCTGTTCCCCACCCCCATTTATTTTATATCCATAAGTCCTTTGATTACCAGTCTCTGGACTATCCTTTCCACCCATAACACAAAGTTAGAGGTCTTTTCTCCCTCCATTTGAAAGATGTGGAATAATTGGACAAAGACTTCTCATGCAACACATGCTACCAATCTTCACAAGAACATCAGCACCATGAGCTTGGGACACGGCAATTTCAGGGAGCTTGTGAGGTCAAAGGTAGGTCCCCTAAGGTTTTCCTTTGGCCCCCTCCATTCCCCTGAATTAACTTCCTGCCATGATCCTTCAATATCCCACACTAACCAAGATTTGAAGGGTCCCTCATTTGTTGGGCAGCAATTCCCTCTTGAAAATGACTGTATTAGAATCCTAGGGACATAGATAAAGAGCCAGACAAGAACTCAAAAAACAATACTCTCATTTCACATATAAGAAAACTGAGGCTCAGAGGTCAAGAGGCCTCAGCCTAGGTCACCCATTTTACAAGGCACTTGCACTTCTAGGGGCAGCTCAACAGACTTTTCTCTATTCCTAACACTCCCTTCTAGAATGTGAGATGCAAGCGGCATCTTCTCTGCCAGTATATCTATCCATTCATTTTCATTCCATTCTTCTCTGATTAGGACTGCTTTGAACCCAAACTCTATGTCCTAATCCAACATAGAAGGGTTACTGACCAGTTCCCAATCTCCACCAATAATGCTGATCTCTTTAGGGCTGCTGCTATGTATCACTTTTCCAGAAGTTTACATAATACAGCCAGTGTTGTCTTCTTCCTCTATATCTCAAGCAGTGCCAACCATTTCACCCAAATAACCTCAGTATTACCTCCCTGTAGAGTTTCCATCCCTCAATCAAAATCATCATTGGGTACTACCAAGTCTTCAGTGAAGGTCCAGTCCTGCTCCCACACATACCAATGTTCCAATGACTGAGCATCCATGGCACTATTTATCCCAACACAACCACAATAGCAGTACACAATAATGCTGTGGTAGAAGCTTGACGCACAATAGTACATGGCTATTTCAAAGCAACTGGTTGTCTGTAAAAAAACATATTTAAACAATCTACTGTCCAATCAGCCTAGGATAAAATATAAGATTAAAAAAATCTTCAGTTGATCCTTGAAATACAATAGCATTGAGAAAAATAGAGAACCCAGGTGAACCCCAACAAATGCAGCATTCAGGGACTCCCATAATATGTGGGTCTTCATAAAGATGCTCTACATTTGGGTATGTAGTAAAACATCATCTGCTCAAAAACCATAGATCAAAAACCCCACTGATGTAGGCTTAAAAAAAAAAGACCTAGGGGGCAGCTGGGTAGCTCAGTGGATTAAGAGCCAGGCCTAGAGATGGGAGGTTCTAGGTTCAAATCTGAACTCAGACACTTCCCAGCTGTGTGACCCTGGGCAAGTCACTTGACCCCCATTGCCTAGCCCTTACCACTCTTCTGCCTTGGAGCCAATACACAGTATTGACTCCAAGACGGAAGGTAAGGGTTAAAAAAAAAAAGACCTAGCCAACCAGAGGACATGTTTATTTAAAACAAAAAATATTCAATTGGGCAATATAGCAAAATAAGCAGCAAAAAAGATCTCCCCCCAAATGGGGGAAATACTAAAATGGGGTTCACTGTTAACTATAGGTTAATACACACCAATGATGGGAGAAAGGATATGGGCATCTGGGAAGCACATGTAGCCAAAGGACACATGTAGTTGGGGGTTCCATGTAGCAAGAGTAATTCATGTCAAAGAAGAATTCTCACTTAAGCTCCTTTTTATCTTCATCACTACTGTTTGATCCATTAAAGTGCTAGTCAAATTCTTTAATGATGTCTTTCTCCACTGAGTTGCTCTTGACTGGTTGCTCTGCTGAGTTGCTCTCTGATTCTGTTATCATCTTCTAGTCTTCATCTGCTATGTGGCTTCTGTCCCTCCCCCCACACACACACACCTCCCTACTCCTTGCTGCCTGAGAAGAGGCAGCTTATCCATTATTTTAGGTCATAGTTCTGGGTAGTATTTAGCTCTTTTGTGATTTCAGACCCTAACCAGCTCCACCTAGCTAGCAGATTAATGAAATCTATTAGCATTTAAGTCTATATTTTGAACTTAACTCTGCTTGTCTAAACTCTTCTTTTCAATTTCTCCCTTATTATTGGTTGCTAGCCTGAGGTTCTTTCTTTTTTTTTTAATCTTTACCTTCCATCTTGGAGTCAAAACTGAGTATTGGCTTCAAGGCAGAAGAATGGTAAGGGCTAGGCAATGGGGGTCAAGTGACTTGCCTAGGGTCACACAGCTGGGAAGTGTCTGAGGTCATATTTGAACCTAAGACCTCCCATCTCTAGGTCTGATTCTCAATCCACTGAGCTACCCAGCTGCCCCCTGCTAGCCAGAGTTTCTGAAAATCATCTGGGGATTTCTACTTGGCAAATCAGTGAAGGAGCTCTATTGAACAGTGGTGAGGAATTTATTTTTTTAATCCTTACCTTCTGTCTTAGAATCAATTCTAAAACAGAAGACAGTCAAGGGCTAAGCAATTGGGGTTAAGTGACTTGCCCAGAGTCAACCAACTAGGAGGTATCTGAGAACCAGATTTGAACCCAGATCTTCCCAACTGTAGACCTAGCACTCTATCCACTGTGCTACCTAAGTGCCCCTCAATAAGCATTTATTAAGCACCTGCTATGTTCCAGGGTCTTTTTTCTAGGCACTGGGGCTACAAATAAAGAGAGCAAAGCAATCTTTATTGGCTAGGAGTATATATTTTAATGGGGAAGCAACAGGTACAAAAATGGATATATATCAGAAATAGGAAGTGACCAAATGCAAATGCATGTCATGTATGCTTCAAAGAGAATATTTTAGTAGAAGAATGACAAGTTTAAGTAAGATTAAATTGGCAGCCACAGGAAGAATGGACTGGGGGAAATGTGTTGGGAGCCTGTTGGCATAGTTGAGGTGGCTGGTAATGAGAGCTTGGACTAAGGCAATGGCAGTAGGAACAGAGAAGGCAAAACTGATGTGAGATATTGTGGCAAGAGAACTGATGGTTTAGTAGCTGGTGGGATATAAGAGGTGATGGGTGGAGAAAGGAGAGCCAAAGATCACACTGATGTTTCCAAGGTGGGAGGTTGGGTAAGTGTTAGGACCACTGGCAGAAATAATGAATTCAGAAGAAGTGGAGGGAGAAAGATAATGAGCTCAGTTTGGGAAGAAAGGGAGAAATCATGTGGAAGAATTCAAAGGTGCAGTTTGGAGCTCAGAAGAGGTTAGAACTGAAGACAGCGGCTGAAGGAAGCTATGATGGTTGGTCTTGAGAAGAGACCAGAAGGAGGGTGGGGCACCATGGTCGCTGTCTTCAAGTATTGGACAGTTGTCTTGTGGATGGAAGATTAGACATTCTACTTGTACAGAATTAGGAGCTATGGGGAGAAGGAAGAGAGACACATTTGGTCTTGACACTTCCTAATAAGTAGAGCTCAGAGTGGAGTGCGCTGTTTCAGAAGTTAGTGCCACTCAGACTCAACTGCGGAGAGCACAACTCTGATGGCGTGACCATGTTGATCAAATGCCCAAGACTGTTTTATGGAGAACTCACACAAGGCAAGTGCTCTCACAGAGGTTGGAAGAATAGGACAGTATATAGAGGACAACACGAGGACATTCCATGTCTCTAATGAACTTTGGTATTGATTGGGAGACACGGGAAACACTGGCCCAGCACTGCCCAGCATGCTGTGCCTCATCAAAGAAGGCACAGTACTCTGTGAGCAAAGCACTGAATTGCAAAAGAAATGCAGTAGCTCAGAAGAAATGTGAGATGTTCCGATTTAGTACACCTCCATTCAAATGTTCATGTGGGCTCTCTGTGCCTGACCTGTGGTAGCTAGAACCTTCTGAGCTCCCACTCATCTGATCAGCTGCAATCAGACATACTGTACATTGACCTGGACATCATGATGTCATTTTGGTCCCCTTCCAGTACAAAGGACTAACAACCAACCAACCAAGTTCTCCCTCACTAGATATCTCAAGCAGGTGCTAGAGGATCCATTGAGGGACCACTCAGAGAAGTATTCTGTTAAGATACAGGTTGGCTGACTCCATCTTACAAATTGTTTCCAGCTTCATAGAATTAAAAAAAAATTTTTAATCTTTACCTTCTGTTTTAGAATCAATACTGGGTATTGGTTCCAAGGTAGAAGAGCAGTAAGGGCTAGGCAATAAGAGTTAAGGGTCACACAGCTAGGAAGTGTCTGAGGTCAAATTTGAACCCAGGACTTCCTGTCTCCAAGCCTGGCTCTCTATTCACTGAGACACCCAGCTAACCCTGAGTCTTCTTCTTCACAGAAGGTAGGAAAAGTGTCTTTACCTACTTCTTCTTGGTACTCATGATAATTTCACAGCAATTAGCTTTGATTGATTTTTTTTTTGAAATGCCAAATAATTTATTCTTAGTATTGAGAGGGAAGTGCTGCAGGGACATTGTTCACAAATTGTCTATTATCTTTATTCAAGGATCTAATGCTTTAAGGTCTTAGAGTGGGATCTGGCAGCTTTCTCCTAAGGTGTGCTTGTCAAACATGCATTTTCCAGTCTTATAAGATGGCGATCCCAGGCAGTTTAAGTTAGTGGCATGATCTGCTAGACATTTCATGATGGTCACTTCATCATTTATCAGAGACCACAAAAAGTGACAGAGATTTGGATGTGTTGGTTTATTTACATGCTTTTAAGTCATTGTGTCTATTGTTCTCCTGGTCAATTACTTTGCATCAGTTCATGTTTTTCTTGCTTCTCTGTATTCATCATATTCATTATATCTTACTGTGTGGCAATATTCCATTACGTTCATGTACAGCTCCTTTAGATATTTCCCAATGGATAAGCATCTACTTTGTTTTCAGTTCTTTGCTACTACCTAGTGTTAGGATCTCTGGGACATTTGGGTCCCTTTTTCAGCATAATTCCAAATTCTTTTCCAGAATAGTTAGATTAGTTCATAGCTCCACCAGCAGTGCATCAGTGTGCCTGTCTTTCCACAACCCCTCCAACATTGACTATTCCTATTTTTTGTCATCTTTACCAATTTTCTGGTCATGAGGTAAAACCTCAGAATTGTTATTGTTGTTATTTTTATTTCTATTGTTGTTACTGTAACAAACACTGTTTCATATGGTTGTTGATATTTTGTGATTCTTTTGCTTCCTGTTTGTTTATTTCTTTGACCACTTGTCTATTAGGGAATGGCTTTGGTCTTATATACATTTTAGTTGCCCATATATATTGAATTCCAGACCCTTAGCAGTTATATTTGATGTAATTTTCCCCAGCCTGCATATTGCTTCATAGTCTTGTTGCATTGATTTTGTTTGTTCTAAAGCTTGTCAATTTTATGTGACCAGAATTATTCATTTTATCTTTTGTTCCCTCCTGTAGCTCTTGTTTGTTTAAGAAGTCAGCCTCTAGCCATAAGAGTGAGAGGAACCTGATTTAATTCCTTCCTAATCTTTTTTAATGGCATGATAGCTTTAATATTCAGGTCACTTACCCATTTTCAGTTTATTGCTACATAGCATTCTAAGGTTTATTTACAAAATGCTTTTCTCACCTGCACTCTGGGACCAAGGCTGGGAGAGGGTTTCCCTCTTTGCATCTCTAGAATCAAGCACAGGGCACAGGGTAGACAATAAATGTTTATAAAATTTAGCTGTACCCTTCTTCTCTCTTTGCAGAAGTGGGGGGGGCATTGGGGCAGGGCATTGTATATACTATCAGACATGACTGATGGTTTTTGAACTATCTTTTCTTTTAAAAGCCCTTGTTACAGGGGCAGCTAAGTGACTTGATGGATAGAGAGCCAGGCCTTTCTAAGTCTGGAGATGGGCGGTCCAGGGTTCAAATCTAGCCTCAGAGCTTCCTAGCTGTGTGACCTTGGGCTTAACCATTTAACCCCCGTTGCCTAGCCCTTATCACTTTTCTGCCTTAGAACCAATTACATGATGTTAATTCTTTAAAAAAAAAATCCTTACCTTCCATCTTGGACTCAATACTATGCATTGATTAAGGAGTTAAATGACTTGCCCAGGGTCACACAGCTAGGAAGTGTCTGAGGCCAGATTTGAACCGAGGACCTCCTGTCTCTGGGCCTGGCTCTCAAACATAATATTGATTCTAAGATGGAAGTTAAAGTTTTAAAAAAATACTTGTTAAAAGGAATGACTCACTGGATAGGGGAAAGGGAAATATATATTTGGCCATGAAGGCTATATACTATATATATATATGTATATATATATATAATTTAAAATAAGATCAATTCAACTGCAAGTATTATTATCCCACTTTACAGAAGCAGAAATAGACTCAATAAGGTAAAACACAAAGAACAAGTAGATGCAGCCAAAGAAGAAACTGTCAGAGTCTGAATGCAGATCAGAGCAGACCATTTTCCACTTTATTTCCTTCATGAGTTTTTCCTTGTATGTGTGATATCTGTCTGCTTTCATGACATGGGGAATATGAAATATGTATTCTGTGACAGCACTGGTCTAACCTATATCAGATTATTTACTATCTGGAGGGAGGGGAGGGGCAGGGAGAGAATTTGGATCACTAAATGTCAGAAAACAATTGTTGAAAATCATTTCTTTGTGTGATTGAAAAATAAAATAAAAGGAAGAGACCTAAAACAAAAAGAGCTAGTGAATGCTGGGGTCAAGACTCAGATCCAATTTCAGCACTCTTTCTACTCCCTCATCAGTGTCAACATTGCCAACATTGCCACCCCCATCTTCACCCCATGATCCTTTTCTCTGTCCCCATCACTATCAGCACTTCCCCCATTACTCTTCTCAGTGTCAACACCAACATAACTCCTACTATCACCACTATCATTGGTCTGTTCAGTCTTGTTATCATCACCAAGGACAGCGATTCTTCCTCTGTGGTCCTTGTAGCCGGTATTGTGTAAGGCAATGTACAAAGAGAACTATCCAGCTTTGTTCCCCATTCTTGGGAAAATCCTTGCCAGCTGCAATAGAAACACTTCAGATTATAGGATTTTAGATCTGGAAGGAATTTTAGAGGTCAGTTGGTCTTAGTCCCTCATTTTACAGATATGGAAACTGAGGCCCAAACCAATGAAGTGATTCACCCACGGTTTCACAGTTATAAGCATTATTGGATCACAGATTTAGAACCTCCTGGAAGGAACCGCTAGAGATCATCTGGTCTGACCTCCTCTCTTGACAGAGAAAGATACTAGGGATAGATACTTGCCCAAGCTCACAATGACAGCTAATCAAGGGGTGGCATGCAATTCTGCTAGGTGGATGCAGGAGAGACAGATGGCTGAATTAAAAGATTATGACCAGACACAAATGGACCTAAACTCTGCTATATGCAAGTCAGGAAGTGGGAAAGAGAACAGGAAATCATTGGAGGATCGTGTCCAGGAAAAGTGAGGTGGAGATAAGTTATAAATCAGGCCCCACTCCTCTGATCAATCTGGGAAGGCTTCCTGTAGCAGGTAAGGTTTTTAGGAGCTATTCAAATTATAATAAAGTCACTTTTCTGCAGGAGAGAGTCAGACACAGAGAGACACAGAGAGGGAGAGGGAGAGGGAGAGAGAGAGAGAGAAAGGAAGAGGGAGGGAGGAGGGAAGGGGGGGCTGTAGGCTGCAGGAGTGGAATAAGATGGGCATTTCTGGGCTAGAGGCCACAGAGGGTTGGGAACGAGAAGAAAGGCCCTATGGGAAGAGGGAGAGTGTTTGAGTCAAACGGGGTGATGGATGAGATGAAGAGGCTTCACCTCAACGTTGGTCCTTGGAATCCCGCAGCTTCTGAGCCCAGACCTTAGCCCTCACTCTCCAGAGCTGGATTGCCTCTCAGGCCTGTTTTTCCTCTGAGCTGTAATAAGCTCCAAGGAAATCCCAGGCTCCTATTTTCGGGGTTCCGGTGCCAGGACTCTAGGCGAGCCTTTGCAGTCCCTTTCAAAGAAGAGACGAAGCGGAACCTTTCAGGTCTCCCCGTACCACGCTCACGCTCCCCCACTCGCATGTCTCTCTCCCTGCTCGTCTTTGTTGTCTCCCCAACCCCAGGGGAGGGCATCGGATCTAAGCGCCCAGCGCTTCCCCGAGGATGAAATATTCATGTCGCCAGCCGTCAGCAGCCGGCATGCCCGGCCTTTGGCTCACTAGCTAGCTCGATCCTGGTGGGCCTGGCAGCTGCAGCCCAGGCAGCCCTTCCCCCTCCACCCTTTGTTCTCCAGGCCTGCCTAGGCCAGCCCGAGGGGGGAGGGGCGGGGAGCCCAGGTGAGGACTTGAGCTGGGGTGAGGGGAGGGGGCTGGGAAGAGGCAGCCCAGCCGGAAGGTCGGCTCCGGCCCCGCCCCTCCCTGCCCCTCCCCACCCGAGCTGAGTGTCAGCTTAGATCTTGGGTGGGGCGGCGGTGAGCCGGGGTTCCAGAGACCAGAGAGGCAAAAGAATTCAAGTCTTGGTGGAGTGACTTAAACTGGAAATGGGAGCCGCTAGGGCAGAGTGGGCAGAGGGATGTCTGGACCAAGGGGGAGCCATTGATTTCTGAACTGACCTCCCCCCCCCAACGGGATTTAGCCTTTATTTGGAACCCCCATAGCCAACATTAAGGAGCAGCTCCAAGGCCAGCTGTGGATAGAATCTTCTTTCCGAGTTCAAATCTGGCCTCAGACACTTCCTGGCTGTGTGACTCTGGGCAAATTATTTAAACCGGTTTGCCTCAGTTTGTTCATCTGTAAAAATGAGCTAGAGAAGGAAATGGCAAAACGCTTTAGAATCTCTTCCAAGAAAACCCCAAATAGGGTCTTGAAGAGTCAGATACGACTGAACAACAACATCCCTCATTAAGCCCCAGTCCTTGGCATTAATTTTCCTAAAATGCAATCCTGGCCATGTCAGGCCCATGCCAAAAAATTCCAGAGGCTTCATCTCCATGCAAGGATCAACTACAAACCTCTCTCTCTGTCTCTCTCTCTCTCTCTCTCTCTCTCTCTCTCTCTCTCTCTCTCTCTCTCTCTCTCTCTCTCTCTCTCTCTTCTTCCCTCTCTCCCTCTTTCCCTCCTTCTCTCTCTCTGTCTGTCTGTCTGTCTGTCTCCTTCCCTGCCTGTCTCTCTCCTTGTCTCTGCCTGTTCACCTCCCTGTCTCTGTCTCTCTGTCTTGGTCTCTCTATCTCATATATATATATATTGTATAAAGATGTATGCCCCCCCCCCAATGTGAGCTCTTTGAAGACAGAGATTATTTTTGTCTCTCTTTGAATCCCAGTACTTAACACTGTGCCTGGCAAACAGTAGCCGTTGAATAAATGTTTGTTGATTTGTTGAGTCTGAAGATCATTGAATGTTTTTTGCAACCTAATCCTAATTTTTCCAGTCATGTGTTCCAATTTCCAGCCATGTTGGTCTGCTTGCTTTTTCTCACATATGATACTTCATCTCCCTTCTCAGGCCTTTGTCTTGGCTGTCCCTTATGCCAGGAGTGCTCTACCTCCTCACTTCTCTCTCTCCAAATTCAAAGTCTGATTTCTTCTACTTTCTAATACCTCCCCCCAAAGTCTACTTTATATTTTATATCTGTTTTGTATTTACCTACCAGTATGTTACCTCCTGATAAAAGTTGTGTGCTTCCTCCCCAAAGTATTTTGTTATCCATTTTATATTTCTGTAAGTCATGTAGTCTTTGAAGAATGAGGAGAAGAGTTTAGGGATCTGAATTCTAATTCCACCTTCAGCGTTTACCTGTATGGTGTTGGGCTAATCCTTTAACTTCTCTGGACCCCAGTTTTCTCATCGGTAAAATATCTCCTAAGGGTCCCTTCCAACTCTACACTTATCTGCACATGCTGTCTTCCTTGGTTGAATGTAAGCTCTTTGAAGGCAAAATCTGTCCATTTTGCACAGGGCCTGGATCAGAGTAGCTGATTAAGCAAGGCTCAGAGATGTCCACTGATGGCCCAACCACAGCACTGAGCCCCAACATTGACAGCCCCTATGCTTGACACTGAGCCATCATCAACGAAATTGTTCCCATCCCTAGAACTTACACCCCTCCCTTCCCCCCCTCCCCCCATGTGGAAGACTTTTAGAAATTGCTTTCCAGGCTGACCCTGAGAGCCCTGTTGAAAGCTCACATTTCAGAGTCCTCCATCAAATCCCCTGCACTCTCCTTGGTCATGACCACAACAAAGAGAGCCAAAGCCTCCACAGAGCTCTGCCCCAACTTCACCAGATTCCTTGCTTTGGACTGGGTGGTTTGCTTCATATCTGAAATTCTTAAGGCCATAAGATCTCTGATTTATAGCTGGAGAAAGATTTGGCTGTTATTTTGCAGGTGAAAAAACTATGGTCCTTAAGGATCCGTAGGAGGATTTGAACCCATCTCCTCTGACTCTGAAACTACTATGGTTTCCTTACTTCACCATGATTCCTCCCTGATTTAGCCTCTCTGCATCTGTTTCCTTCTCTGTCAAATGAGAGCAGTCGGATTATACGGACCAAGATTTATCAAATTGGAATGAGGAAAATATCAGAGAAAAGCCCCTTTCTATCCTGAGAGGATTTTGCCACAGAGGCAGACCAGGCCAGTGATGCCGAGAGCAGTAAGCCTTCATTACTGGCACTCTTCAAAGGAGAACATGTCACTGGGATGGGGGGTGGGAGGGAAGATGAGGAGGGGGAAAGAGAAGAGAGTACTGGAATACATCAGGATCTCCACTGCCTGAAAGACAAAGATACAACTGGATTTCTGGACCGATCAGTGACATCCTTGATTTAGCCAATAGGTGGGTCCTGGCCTTGAACCAGATGATCTCAGAGACCACAGAGGAGGAGGAAGCCAAGTGATGATCTTAGAAGAGTTGCCTTCTGGACCCCTGACCCAGGTTATACCAGGCTTTCACTTGTCCTCCAATTTGGTGCAGGAAAACCCAGGGCTACCCAAGCTTAACAAGGGAGCTCAGATTCTGGAGAAGGTTTTATAGGGAGAGGTGGGGTCCTGCTCAAGTGGGCTGACTGGTTTCCCATCTCTTATCATAGGGCAAAGGCATGAATCATTGAGACTGCAAGGAGAATGAAAATTCTTTTTGTCTCTGTCTCCCTGTCTCTGTCTCTCTGTCTCTGTCTCTCTGTCTCTCTCTCTGTCTCTGACTCTGTCTCTGTATGGCTGTGGGTGTGGGTGTGGGTGTATTTTGGGAGAAGGAGTGTCCAGAGGTTGGGTAAGAGAAGAGGACTTGGTCTACAATTGTGGTTGCCACAGAAGGAGGGACAGGGTAAGAGGAAGTGCTGTGTATGCAAAGAATGGTGTCACTAATGGGTACTCAGTCACAAGACATGGTTTTGGACCCCAGCTCCATTGTTTATTGACTATGTGACTTGTTAAAGGAAAGGGGGAAGGGAGGGAGGTTGATGTTTCATTCATTAAAATTAATTTAACCAAATATTACTAAACAAATTTGGGTGATTATATTGATATTCAAGATTTATTTTTCAATAACGCATTTAATTTTTTAAAAAGAAAATAAATGGAATATCGACTGCATCCTGACAATAATTTTAATTAAAGATTTTTTATTGGCAGAAAGACAGCCAGAGCTGGATAGAGACAGAGAGACAGAGTAAAGGCTGGGCTGCCAAACAATTGGTTTTTTAGACTACCACACTCTGACAGGTCCTACGAAAGCAGCCTGGAAAGGCTTCAAAGAGCAGCCCAGTGATGAAGTGTATGTCTATCAGCCAGGGGCCAACCTCACTAAGTCTAGAGACATTTGGTTCCATGTTGGCTTTGGGCTGAATTTCCCAGCCATGGTAATTCTCTCTACTGAGGCAAAGAGAGATTAGATCTGTGTTGGTGGAGGGTCTACCCACGCTGAGGACATAACAGATCTCTGACATCTTGAACTGACACAGTGAAACAGAAACATTGAAAAAATGGTTATTTAATGAAGTTTATTAAATAAACTCCAGGAACTCCTTATTACCTTGGGAATAGAAAACAAACTCCTTTGGCATTCAAACACGAGCTGGCCAACTCCCTCTCTTTCCAATCTTTTTTAAAAAATAAATTAATCCCTGCCACTCACTGTATAATCTCTCTGTACTGGTCCATTTGGTATTCCCCACACATGTCGAACCATCTCCCATTTCTAAGTATTGCACCGGCTATCCCCCATACCTGGAATGCATTCTCTTATCAACACTGCCACTTGGAATCCCTGATTTCCTTAAAGACTCAGTTTAAGTGGTACCTCCTAGACAAGACATTTTCTGGTCTCTCTGGCTGCTCCAGTCTTCTCCTCCAAAGCTACTGGCCATCTATTCTGTGTATGTCATGTATGGATTCATTCATGGATAAGTTGTCTCCCCCATTAGTAAGCTCTTTGAGGGTAGGGACTGGTTTTGCTTTTCTAAAGTGGATAGAGCACCTAGTTTGGAGTCAGGAAGATCAGAGTTCAAATTCAGCCTCATATAATTATTGGGTTACTTAAACCCTCTTTTCCTCAGTTTCCTTAACTATAAAATGGGGATAACAATATCACCTACCTCCCAGAGTAATTGCATGGAACAAATGAGACAATAATTATAAAGTGCCTGATACACAGTAGATATATATAAGTGCTAGCTATTATCATTTAGGAGCAATGCCTGGCACATAGAGAGTACTTAATAGATATTTTCTGATTAATTGATTCAAAGGCAATTTGGCCATAATGACTCCTAGTCAGACAGACCTGGGTTCAAGTCCCTTCTTGAATACATATTGTCTGTGTGGCCCTGGGCATGTCATTTAAGTACTCAATGTCTCCTAGAATTTCACTAAAACTGTAAACTGCAGAACGGGATGTGGTATTCATCAGCAGGGAGATTTCTTCCCAGGAGTTTCCTTCCTGGTTGAAATCACAGATCTCATCCATGTGGGAAACACCCTCCCCTGGGTATGTGTGTGAGTTTATACATGTGTATCTCTCCTCCAGAGGGTCTTTAGACAGAAGTCTTGGAACAGGAGTCTATATATATGTATATTTCATTTATATATAGACACACATAGACATTTATTTTTGTATGTGTGTATGTAGATGCGTCATACATACATACATGTACACATATGTGTCCATGTCTGTGCATCAGCTAACTCAAGAAGAATCTGACTCAGAATGGGTCCAATATGAGAAAGGAGGGAGAAGACCCAAGAGAATGAGGAAACAGCAGCACTGAGATCCAGTGAGGGTGGGACATGGAAGAGAAGAAGAAAAAATACCACAGGGAACTCTGAGTTTTGCCCCTTGGGGCTAGTGTGAGAGAAGGAACATGAGTATTCTCAGTCTGGACTCCACTGGGCCCATGAGTCATACAAGAGGCAAACTTAAGGAGATGACTCAGTCCACAGGAACCAACTCATTCAGGTATTGACATTGTGAGAGCTGGCAATCAAAACGGTTTCATTTCTCTGGACTTTCATCAACAAATGGGGATAATAAGTCCTCCCCTGACTCACTCAAAGAGGTTTGGGGGTCCACTTAAAATTATTTTAAAGACATGGGGTCAGTGGATCTGGGTTTGAATTCCACCTCTGATTCTTGTATGACCTTGGGCAAGTCATTCAACTTGTCTAGATCTCAGTTCCCTCCTCTGTCAAATGAAGATTAAATAATCTATGGAAGCTGGATTGTGGTGCAGTGGAAAAGAAGCCCGAGGAACTGGGTTATAATCTCACCTCTGATAGTGATGACATAGGTGGTCTTAGGCAAATCATTTAACTTCTGGGGGCCTTAAATTCCTCATCTGCAAAACTATTTCTTTGTGGAGGTGAGGGGCTATGGATGTGAAACACTGCATTTACTGTAAGATTGTTGATGTGTTGGCTAACTTTGCTTCCTTTTTTATTCTTTCTTACAAGGGATGGCTCTTTGGATAAGGAATAGGAGAGATATGTTTGTAAATGAAGGCAATACAAAGATATAGGATATGCATATGTGTGTATACATATATAATATATATCTATTTTAATGAGAGAGTTAGACTAGCATTGGGAGACATGGTGGTGTTGGACACTACAAAAGTCACAATGACTTAAGTTCAAATTTTATCTCAAACTTATTAGTTATATTGACTCTGGGTAAATTACTTAATAGCTATTTACTATTATGACCCTGGATAAAAATTATTTAATCTCTATGTGACTCAGTTTCTTCATCTGCAAAACAAGGGAGTTGGACTTTCTAGTCTAACCTCCTCCAAAGTCCCTGCCAGCTCCAAACTTAAGATCCATGATACTGGGAAACTTCTTAGCTGTCTAACTATGAATGCATCATTTAATTTCTAATTGCATTATGGTCTCAGTTTGTAAATAAGGGCAGTAGATCAGATGATATTTAAAACCCTTACCATTTCTAGAGCTATGATCTCAAGATGTACATGAAAGGGATTGATTAAATCAATTGGTAGGAACTTCTCTAACATAGGACTCTCTTCTTCTTCCCCTTCTCTCCTCTTCCTTCTCCCCTTTTGTCTTTCCTCTTCCTTCTTTTTCCTTCCTTCTCTTCCCCTCCTCCCCTCCTTCTTCTTTCCTTCTTCCTCCTCCTCTTTCTTTTACCTTCCCCCACCCCATCCCCTTCCTTTTTACTCACCCTTTCTGTTGGATCTGCATCAAGAGTGTGCTGCTGATTTCTCCCTAGGTCTGAGAAACATGCTGCTTAGCTATTGATTGGTTTTCTGGGAGACTTCATTGTCTCCAGCTCTGATTAAGCAGGAGGAGCTTTGTGGCCAGCTGGCTGCTGGCTCTCCCTTGTCTGCTTTCCTGGGTTTTAGGTTATTAATATGCTGCTGGAGATCTCTTAGCTTTCTGCCCCCACCTTCAACCCCCTGAGTGCAGGGAGCTCTCAACGGAAGCGTGGGGCTGCTGTGGTGACTTCGTGTGTCTAAGACATCTCTTGGACTCTTGGGGAAGAAAGGCATCTCTGAGCCTGAGCTGTGGACCAGGTCTGAGAAGTCTCCTTCTTTGTCATTAACCCTTTCAGAGTGAAGTCCTGGCTTGAGGACTCCAGACGATATCAACAAATCAACTATCACCATTAGAGCTAGCATTTCATATGTTGAGAAGAGGCTAATTTGAACTTCTCAATAACTCTACGAAGTAGATGCTGATAAAAACACTCATTTTCTAAAGAGGAAACTGAGGTTCAGGAAGGGATAATGAGTTACCCAGGGCCACACAGCTGATAAGTATCTGAGGCAGGATTTGAAAGCAAACCTTCCTTATTTGAGAGCAAACACCAGCAACTAAATCATCTACTTGACTCCCAAATACCTTTTATTTGATACAGTTAATAAATGCTTATTGTTGTACTCCTTTGAATTTTTCATGAATAGTGTTGTAGGTTTGTCAAGGTAATTTATACTGGGAATTCCTTTCATGTGTGATTTGCATGGGTGGCAGCTATGGTCTCTTCCAGTTCTCAAATTCTTTGATTCTGAAATTCTGCAACTTGTCCAGGGTTACACAACTAGTAAGTATATGTGATAGAATTTGAACTCAGGTCTTCCTTGATTCCAAGGCTAGTGTTCTACCTACTACAAAGCCTAGCTGAATTAAGTAAAAAATTCAGTGACCAAGCTTTTATTAAGAACCTGCCATGTGCTAGGCACTGGAAATAGAGGACAGTGAAACAGCCCCTGCCCTTGAGGAATTTATATTCTTCTTCTTCTCCTTTCTTCTTCTCCTTTCTTCTTCTTCTTCTTCTTCTTCTTCTTCTTCTTCTTCTTCTTCTTCTTCTTCTCCTCCTCCTCCTCCTTTCTTCTTCTTCTTCTTCTTCTTCTTCTTCTTCTTCTTCTTCTTCTTCTTCTTCTTCTTCTTCTTCTTCTTCTTCTTCTTCTTCTTCTTCTTCTTCTTCTTCTTCTTCTTCTTCTTCTTCTTCTTCTTCTTCTTCTTCTTCTTCTTCTTCTTCTTCTTCTTCTTCTTCTTCTTCTTCTTCTTCTTCTTCTTCTTCTTCTTCTTCTTCTTCTTCTTCTTCTTCTTCTTCTTCTTCTTCTTCTTCTTCTTCTTCCCTTCTGTCTTTGAATTGGTGCTAAGTTTTGGTTCCAAGGAAGAAGGGAGGGAAGGACTGGACAATAGGGGTAAAGTGACTTGCCCAGAGTCACACAGCTAAGAAGTGTCTGAGGCCAGATTTGAACTCAAGAAGATTCCATTATTCTTAAGTATATCTCCCCCCAGGAAATCACAGCATGTCTCATGCTCTGTGTTAATATAAGAATAGCAGAATTGCCTTTTCTCTCCACCACAGATAATCTTTGCAGTTCTTCCAGAAAAAGACTTTTCTGAAGGTTGAAAGCTATAGCATATAGGGGCAGTGGCCATTTGTATTACCTTAAACAAGTTGCTTAAGGTCCTTGAACCTCAGTTTCTTCATGTGTAAAGTGGAGGATTGGACTAGATGGTCTCTGGAATCCCTTCTATATTGATATACCTATGATCTTCCTTGCCCCATCCTCCCAGATTAGACAGGCCTCAATTAGCTCTGATTTCACCTCACAAAACATTGCATGGTAATGTCATCCAGGAATTTATCCAGACCTGTAGGATCCTATTTTCAGTCTCTTGGGGGAATGAATTCCAGGAGTACATCCTCCACCAATATAAGGATAATGGCCTTTATTTGTCCTAAAATAACCTCTTTCAAGCCTCATGTAGGTCCCCCTAGTGTCACTCTTTAGGATTGGAGGAATTAATCTTGACTGTAGAATAGGAGCCAGATATTATCCTTTTCTTTATACCTCTCTGGCACCAGCTCATAGTGTTACACATAGTCAGTGACAAATGCTCATTGCATGAATGAGTGAATATTTGCCCAGAATATGTATTTCATGAGTTCCTAGACATATACTGCCATATACCAATCCCCAGCCTTGTACAGGGCACTGACAGAAAGGAGGGAGAAAAAGACCAAGTCTCTTCCCTCAGGGACCTGCAGACTTATAAGGAAGATATAGTCCCTATCCTTAGGAGGTCGTGGATATAATGGGTGGGGATGGAGAGGAAGGGCACAGTGCCACCTCTCTGAAAGCTTTGGTCTGATGGGGAGACAGATATTCAAATTAGTCTAAAATAGGAGAACCAGAATACCCACACACATGAAATTGTGTATGGGTGTTCTGGTTCTCACATTTTTATTGATAAAGAAACTGAGGTCCAGAAAAGGAAAATATATATTCAAGGTCACATAGGTAGATATCAGAACCAAGATTAGAATTCAGTCCCTCTGACTCCCTTACCCATTCATCGAGTTCAAAAGATTTGATTCCACATCAATATCTTCCATAGGTGTTGATAGGATTGGTGATAAAGGAATGCTCAGAGGGAAAGAAGGAAATTAAGTAGTCTTACTGGAAGTGGTGCCATGTGAGTTGGGGTTCCATTTGAAGAAGAGAGAACAGGGCATCTCCAGATTGCTCAGATGGATTGCATGGAAGCCTAGAAGGTCAAAAGGAGCAAGTTCATAGATTTGGATTTGGAAGAGTCCTTTGAGGCCATATAATTTTCATGCTACCTGAGCAAACTGAGACCCAGGGAAATTAAATTATTTGCCCAAGACTAAAGAGGTGGTAAGCATCAGAGGCTGGATATGCTGGCTCCAGAACCAAATTTTTCTCCACTATGCTATGTTAGGTCTCTGTTTTGTTAGTGGTGGTAGGGTAGGTATGTGGGTGGGTATTTCTCTATTAGAGTTAGGGCATATGAAAACTGAAGACTCATTTGTGGAAAGAAACCTTGCAACCAGGCTGGGAAATTTGAGAAATTAATAGTTGCCTCATGAACAGATTAGCTAGATCTTAGAGTCAATAAAGCAACTCTTCACTGACCACCTACTATGGTGCCTAGGTCTCTGTTCAGCTTTTCTATGTGATGTGTTGAAGAAGGCAGTGACAGTGAGGACAGTGCTATATAGTCCCAACAACCAGGAGTTTAAAGCAGCTGTAAAGTCCAGACATCCATAAACAAAGAGATAAATAATAGCAGCAGACTGTTTAGGGCATCTGTTGTGTGGTAACAAAGTAAGTAAAACTCACTTTGCACCTGGGAGAGAATCAGGATTTAAGTTTTTCAGAGGAAAGAGAAATCATTATGGAAAGGAATAACCAGGAAAAACTTCCGAAAGGAGATGAAACTCTCCCTTCCAGTTATAAACCAAATGATATTATCTCTGTTTGCTTTATATATATATATATATATATATGTATATATATATATATATTATATTGTTATTTATAGAAAGGAGAGAGGGAAGGAAGGAAGGAAGGAAGGAAGGAAGGAAGGAAGGAAGGAAGGAAGGAAGGAAGGAAGAAGGGAGGGAAGGAGGAAAGAGTTCCCTTATATTTTGGAGCATATAGTCAGTCTGTTACTTTCCTTAAGCTGACATTCACTATAGCAATCCTCCCCATTCTTGGCCTTTCCTTAAGCAGACACTGGATGGGAAACCTAGAGCAGTTGTTCCTCTGAGCCTGGAGATGGCAACATAGAGTCCCTTAAGTCAGTGGGAACCAGGCCTCTCTGGCAACCTCTGACGAGAGGGGGAGGAGAGAGGAGGCTGAGCTCCATGGTGATGAGCTGTCCAGCATTTCAGCAACCGGAGTCTCATAGAGAGCTGGAGGAGGAGAAGGAGGGCACAGAGCTGGGCGGGGGAGAAGAGGCAGGGAAAAGGGGGACAAGGCACTGGGCGGGGAGGCAGGTCTGTAGGGCTGAGGGAGGCAGGTAAAGAAGAGGATCAAAAGGAAGATCCAGGCATCAGCCCCCAAGCCCTGGAGAGAGGGTGGAGAAGCCCGCAGGAAGGTAAGGAACCAAGGGCTGGGGAGGGCCAGAGGGGAATAAGGGACGTCGGGAAACATTTCCTAGTAGTCCAGGAAAGGAGGAAGGATGGTTCCAGTTTGGGGCTGGCTTGGCCTGGGACTAGAAAATAGTGTTTCTGTCTTTCTGAGCATCTTTCATCTCCTTCTATGGGGCAGGATATTTACCCTGGGGCCAGAGGAGGCGGAAGAAGAAGAGGAGGTATTGGCGGTGGAGGAGGAGGAAGGGAGTGGGAAGGATTATTGGTCTGGGTGGTGTTGTGAATATGTCTATGTGTTTGTATAGGGTGGGGGTGAAGGGACTCTCTCTCCCCATGGACAAGAGGCAGCTGGGGTTTGTCTGCTCTGAAACCAGTGTAGGTTAGAAAATTTCCGGTGTGTATGTTTGTTTAGTGGAGAAGAGAGTGAGTATGTATATATCAGACTCCAAGACCCTGACTAAGGGCATAGGTGAATCCCGTGTGGCTTAATCCAACCGGGGGGAGGGGTATAGATAGGAAAGCAGGGATGAAGACACTTTAAAAGTTCCCCGGGGTAACCCCCATTTGCAGGGAGAATGCCTGCCTCCCAGAAGTGGCCCCAACTCTCTCTCTCTCTCTCTCTCTCTCTCTCTCTCTCTCTCTCTCTCTCTCTCTCTCTCTCTCTCTCTCTCTCTCACACACACACACACACACACACACACACACACACACACACACAAATAATGGGGAACTCAGCTTTTTTTCCTTCAAGATAAGCAAAAAACTCACCTGGAGGTGCTGAGTTTGAGTTGAGTTAGGGATTATTTGGTGGATCCTTACACCTCTGGGGAATTCAGGAGGATACTGAGGGCTCCTGTCCCACATGGTTGGGCCACTGCATCTGGATGACCATCGTAGCTGGCTCTGGAGAGTCAGAGAGTGTAGGGCATTCTGAGAGGGCAGACTGGGGGATAGACAAAAGAAGCTTCCCTGCTAGATTTAGTAATATTCCCATCTCCAAGTGAGGCAAGAGGGATGAGTTTTTGGTAAAGAAGCTCCTCTTCTCAGATTCCCCCCCCCCCATGCCTTTCTTAACAGATAAGAGCTGGGCTTACAAGGACTGCATCATATGCCATTCCATATACCATCCCAGGCAATAGAGGTGGGGAGTTTGGAAGGAGTAGATATGTTTCATATTCCCCTTTAACAGGAGGGGAAATAGAGTCCCCCAAGAACCCAAGAGTTCTATTCTTCCTGGACTCTTACTAGCAAAGGGATGGAGCTGCATATGGATTTAGCATCTAGGACCCCAGGTCCAAGAGAATGCACTACTAATAGAGAGTGGGGATGAGAAGAATGGCAGCAGCTACATCCAAGGACTCCACAGTCTTCCCTGGGCTTCTTTCTGGATGACTATAAATTCCCTCATCTCTTTCTATCATTGCTGGCATAGCTTCCTGGGGGACCCAAGGATGGAGAATCAGAGACTCATAGAGGTCTGTGGGGCACTGTTTTTATGCTCCCATGGGGTATAGAATCTACTGCCAACCAACAACTTTACCCTATCACCCAAACATTCTTTCTCACCAAGCTGATCATTCCCTCCACAACCTCATCCTCTTCTCTCTCCTTCATTCCTTTGATGATCTCAGTTCCTTGGGACTCTCACAGAGAGAAGAGGAAAAATTTTGGTAAAGTTAGGGGAAGGGAGTGGAAGATTTCCATCTCTCAAGGGGGCATCTTGAGGTCAAAGACCCAGGAGAGGTCCAAACTACCTCCCCAATAGAAACTTGAGCTAGATAGACTGACAAATAAGACTTAGGCAAAATATGCACCCTCCCAATTTCTTGACCTTGTTTCTTCTCTGGGGTCCTATTAATGGATAAAGCAGGCAGTGGAGCAAGAAGTGTTTTTCTTGAAGAGTAACTGAATGGGATGGGGTTGGATTTTAAGTAATAAGTGTTGAACGCATCAGTGTTTTTTATGGTTTTATTTTGGGGTTTGGTTATGTATGAATGTGCTTTTACAACAATGACCAATATGGAAGTGTGATGATAGTTTCATGTTAATAAAAATAAAGTAAAAAAAAGAGTGTTGAACAAGAGGTTGACTGTGATAGAATGGGCTTAAAAGAGAATTTGAAGCTGCTCTTCCATTCCCCAGAGGACATAAATATTCAGCTATCCAAGACGCTTTAAGTATCTTCCCTTGGGAGTAGGGGAATGAACTCAATAATTTCTCAAGGTCTCTTCTGTTCCTGAAATTCAGTGATGCCCATTTTACAGATGGAGACAGGTATATTGATGTGGGTATAGAGAGTGGGAGAACAGGGGTAAAGATGACTTCTCCAAGGTCATTTGAAGTATTGGGGGAGGGGGAAGAAAAACTGAAAATTGAACCAGTTGAAGCACCATCCCTGGAGCCAATTGGACATGGATTTAGGATTCTCTTACCCCTCCCCCCAAAAACCCAAGAGACTTGAATGTCAGAAATGACATTCTAAGTTTAGAGAACTGTATGCCCCCCAACCTGGTCTTTCCTTTCTTTTGCCTCCCCATCTGTCAGCCTCTCAACACCCAGCTGACCTCAGCAGGGGAAATACTGCTATTTCGCTCCTGGGGAGAGGGAATTGGCTCATTCCCTGAGATTGGGACAGTGTTAAAAATAGCTGTTGGTATGGCTGTATCTGGATTCTCTCATTCCCGATTTGCCCCCTTCCTCCTTTGTTGATTTCCCAAGCCTCCAGTGAGTACTAATGGTGTCTGAGGGCTATACTCTCTTCTTCTTACTCCATCACAAGATTGAACTCCAGGGACAATATGGTATGCTGGGAAAAGTTTCAATCTGAGCTCTGTTGCTATCCTGTTTGACCTTGGGCAAGTCATTTCCCTTCTGCTGATCTTCAGTTTACTCCCATAGAAAGCACTTTGATACCTTGAGTAATTCCTGGTTTTACAGTAATCCTTTCCTCAGTACTGATCCAATCCCACCTGCCAAATCTTGTTTAGGGTTGCCATGGCCAAGAAGACAGACACACTTTGTCATGGGCTTAACTTTAAACTTTTTTTTAGCTTAGCAGAACCTCCTAGGGCTAATCTAAGGTCATCTCTGTCCATGAGATATTACAGGAAGACTTTAGTGGAGGATCTATAAAATAGGCATAAGTAATACCCACTCTGTTCCCTTTTCCCAGACATTGTAAGGATCATAATATGTCAGAGCTAACAGGGATCTTGGAGACCCCTTCATTTTTATAACAAAGGAAACTGTGACCCAATGATTTGCCCAGTTTAGATAACAGAATGGATAGGAGAGAACATGTTGCAAAGTTGAATTGCAATGGGTTCTGCTGATGCTCCCCCTTGGTTTTTTACAGCCACAGTCTCTTCTAATCCGGCTTTGAGAAAAAATTTTAGTTTGATGAACCCTGTGGAGAATGAGTGCTGTTAACTGTTATTGATGGGAGAAATGGAGGTTTCAGACTAGTGACGTTAGGGATGAGAACTTCCTCCTAAACATTGGCATCAGGACCATAGCTAAGCTTTCCTAAGCCTAGGATCCTTTCCTGGTCCATTCAACTTTGATTAGTCTCTCTCACTCCTATGGGGCAAAAAACAATTGAGATTCTCTTCCAACTCAGCATCAGGCAACTATAAATGTCTTAGGACACATATTATTGTCTCCCAGTTTAGAGTCATGCTATACCAGTCATGCCCTCAACATAGACTGGATTTGTAAACTCCTTCCCATGTCTGTGACTTCTTCCTCTTCTTTTTTTCCTCCTTGCCAGGACACTAGCTGGTGATATAGCCCATGTGCTGCCATTTAGTCACTCTTCTAGTCAAACTCACTTTTCTACTATATTGACCAGTTCTTTGGTGATGAGTCTAAATGCAATGGGTTAAAAATGGTGCATGAAGACCTATGCTGAAAGGACAGTGTAAACTGAGGTTTACTCAATAGAATTGAAGGGGAGTCATAAGGACAGGCGATCTCTGTAGCCAGGCCACTTTGCCATCTCAATCCGCAGAATCATTTCTCAGGAATCTTTGGGATCCCTGAGGTCTAACATGAAAGCTGATGTTAATGCTCCCAGACATCAATTGGGGGCAATGAATAGAGTTTTGCAAGAGCTCTTCTGTGGACATCTTTCTACCCTCCTACCTCAAATATCATATATGCACAGAGAAGGAGTCTCTAACCTTGAGTTCAGATAATTTAAAGCCTTCTTACATTTCCCACTTCCTTCCCTATAAGGAGAATTCCAGAACCACCCAGAAGAGACCAAGGAGGAAGAAGTGATGATAGCAAGACTTAAGGAGACTAAAATGGCAGATCCTGTTGCTGTGGGGAGGAATGGAGAGAATGTGATGGATATGAACTTAACTGAAAAGTGCCACATTTCCAGCTGCCTGAATAGTCCACTGATACCTCAGACTCAAAGGAGAGAGAGAGTGATGTAGTGCTAGATTTGTAAATAGAGGATCTGAGTTTTGATCTTGGCTCTTCTCTTTACACTTCTGTATGAACTTAAGCATTACCTTGTTATTCTGGGTCTTAATTCCCTCATATGTAAAATGATTGAGTTGGACTAGATGACCTCCAAAAGATCCTTCCTGCTCTAAATCTCATGATTCTATAATCACAGCATGTCTCAAACTGAACTTGCCATATCCTCCCCTCTCCCATACCTCACCTTCCTCTCAGCCTCCCTATTTCTATAGAGGGGCTTCCCAGTCACTCAGGATTAGAATTCAGTCATCTCTCTTTCCTCTCTCACTATTCCTCAGATCCAATCAGATGCCAAGCTCTATTGTTTCTGTCTTTGCAACATCTCTTTCATCCATTCCTCCTTTCCATGTACCTAGCCACCATGGTTGTTTAAACTTCTCTCCTGGATTATTATAATATCCTTTTAACTGGTCTCCAAATTTCCAGTCTTTTCTCTTTCTGCTTTGTCTATATGTAGTTGCCAATATACAGGTCTGACCATGTCACTTCCTTCTTCAGTGCCCCCCTTTCCTACAGATCAAAATAAAAATTGTTTTAAGATGATCTGTTGGCATATCTCATCATCTTGATTTCTGAATATAATCCTTCCCCTTCCCACTAAGCCATCAGCTATAACCAAAAATAAATAAATAAATAAATAAAAAAGGACATTCTACAAAAACTAAGAATTTATCCACCTGACAGTATGTATAATGTTTTGCACCCTTAGTCACATACCTCTGTGAAGATGGAGAATCAGTTGTCACAAATTAAATACATCTAAAATATCACATTCTTTTTGAGGGTAAGGTTGGTTATTATAGTTATAGAGTATTTAGTTTGTTATTATATTGTTTTGGTCACTGCATATTTTTTCCCTGGTTGTGATTTTTCTCTGCATCTGTTCAAGATCTTCCTTTGATTCTTTGAATTCTTCACATCCATTGGACAAAGCATAAATTCTCAGCCTTGGCTCCTAACAGACTGACTCCTACCTTCCTTTCCCGTCTTATTCCATGATACTTACATCCTTTCCAATATTACAGTCACAGTGAGTTCAATCTCATCTGGCACTATCCTGCACCTGCATGCTTTCCCAGGCCCTTCCAAGGGTCTGAAGTAGATTTCCTCCAAAGTTCCCCTCCTTAAAATGCCTCACTTCCTTCAAGGCTTAATTCAAATGGCATGCCCTTCATAAAGGACATACGGTCCAGCCACCTAGAAGTGATCCATCCTTCCTGGGATCTCTTAAGTCATTCTGGTGGACCTCTGCTAGGAGTTTCATCATTTTCCAACTTGCATCATAGATATATCTGGGGACCTATTTTATCTCTGCACTAGTTTGTAAACTCTCTGAAAATAAGACCTATGTCCTTTTTAATTTTTGTATCTCCCAGGGCCAAGCCCCAGGCCTTGCACAAAGTAAGCACTGAATAAATATGTTTTGGATGAACAAAGGGAAGCAGGATCCTCTTGCGGGAGTGGCTAGTGTGGCTTTGGCTAGAATCTAAGTATAATTGGGCTGCCCTTGAGCTGAGGGGCTTTGAAAATGCATGCAAGGATTTCTTCTGAATCTTCCATTATTCAGAGAAAAGCAATTTTAAATCCTCCCATTCCTGGAGTAGGGGACTCCGTGCCAAGGGTGAAGGTTCAGTGATGAGGCTGGGGGCTGAATGTCTGGAATGAAGAATAGCAGTGGGGGATGGGAGTGCCACTGCTCAGTGCCAGGAATGGAGTCTCTGTTTTAAGGATGAGGATTTAGTTCTGGGGACAGGAACTCATTGAGAGAGAGATGGGAGTTCATTACTGAAAATGGGGTCTTGGTGACAAAGATGAAGGTTCAATAATGGGGATGGGGGCAGGGCTGGAGGCTCAGTATCAGGGATGTGGATTCACTTCGAAGGACAGGGGCTCAGGGTCAGGGATAAAGATGCAATATAAGGATGAGTGGCTCAACGTTAAGAATGAGGACCTTCTTCTAAGAGAAAGGATATCCTAGCATCTCTTATTTTCATTTGTTTGGCAATGAGAGGAGAAAGACAGCAATGAAGCTTTCTCTGAAGTTTTCAGTGCCTGATCCTTCATTCCTGTAATGAGGGAGCCAAGAGCTAAGTGCTAGGAGTGGAATATCAGTGATATGAGGGGAAGTTAGAGTCCAAAGATCTAGCTTTGAATTGTGGCTCTGACATTTTATATATGGGTGACCTTGAACAAGTCACTTAACTTCCCAAGATTCTCAGTTTCCTCATCTGTAAAATTAGGGGGAGAGTGGACTATAGCTCTCTTTCAGCCTTATGACAATGGAAATTCAGTGCTAGAGATAAGGTTTAGTGTCGGGGAGTGAGGAAGGACTGGAAATTTAATATCAGGAAATGTGGACTTAATGATGGGAATGGGGGCTTGATGTCAGGAACAAAAGCTCAGTGTCAGTGATGAAAGGCTCAGTGACAAGAATGGCAATTCTGTGCTGATGATGAGAGCTCAGTGACAGAGATGAGAACTTGGTGCTAGGAATTCAGGGTTTAATGTTATAAATAAGGGCTAACTTCTAGGAATGGGAGCTCAGTGATAGAGATGGGGGCTTATATCTGGGAATTCAAGGCTCAGTAATAGAAATGAGGGCTATTTGGAGGTGGAAGGGGGCTCAGTCATAGAGATGGAAGCGCAACACCAGGAATTCAGGGATCACTGATAGAAATTAGGTATCTGCTAAAGGACAGAGTCTGTACCATGGAGAGTTCAAGAACAAATTAAATCCTCAGTTAAGTTCTTCCTAGTTGATAATGGGATTCCCTCTTTGAAAAGAAAAAAAATGCAATCTAATAGAGAGGACAACAGATATGGAGTCAAAATCCTTGAATTCAGATCCTGACTTTAACACTGACTCATCAAATCTCAATACTCTCTGGTACTGGGGACAGCTAGGTGTCTCAATGGACTGAGAGCCAAGCATAGAGATGGGAGGTCTTGGGTTCAAATTTGACTTCAGCTACTTCCTAGCTGTGTAACCCTGAGCAATTCACTTAATCTCCATTATCTATCTCTTACTGTTCTGCCTTGGAACCAGTACACAGTACTTCTAAGACAGAAGGTAAGATTTGTTTTTTTTTTTAATACTCTTTGGTACTTAGAGATTAACTTCTTGCCCCAGCCAGCTGTCTTGAAAGATTTCATCTCTTTGCTTACAAAAGGGACCAGTAAGAGGGTATGGATGGTTCGATGTATCTGGTCCCCACTACTGGGAACACAGGTCAAAGTTCCATTCAACTAACCAGAGATGCCATATTCAAACCAGAAGGGGAATGAATAAAATTCTTATTGTTTCTCCACATTACTGGAGTCATCTCTCAGTGATCTCCAACATGGGATAGGGCAGAAGAAATGTTAAAGGCAGGATAATCACAAACAGTAGTAATTCAAGTATTATTTCTACTTGTCTTTGGATGAGCCAGGAAGATGCTCAATCAGAGAAACTGGATTTGAATGCCAACTTGTACTTTTCCTAAGCTATGTGACCTTAGATAAGTCACTTCTGAGCTTAATTTCTCCTCTGAAATGAAAATATTTGACTAATTGATCTCTAGAGTGCTTTCCATCTTTAAATCCTATGCTTCCTTGAGATGGAAGTGTGGGACAGTAGAAAGAACATGGCACTTGGAGCCAGAAGATGCAGATTTGATTCATAGAGTCTCTAATTCTCCCTTCTGCTTGGAAAAGGGGGAGAAGGAAGAAAATAGGAAAGCTTTCTCTTTCTGAAGCCTTCAGTGCTCTTTCCTTCACTCCTGTAATAATGAAGAAATGACAGATTCCTAGGGAAACCAAATTCCAGGGTTTAGGGTCCAGTTATTCAAGCACCTCTCAGTCTCTTGTCTCTCAAAAAAGCTACAGAGGCCTGGGTCTCCATTCTTATCCTAGAATGAAGATGATCGGTCATTATGTCAGAGAATCTTAGATCAAACATGTAGCACTGGAATGGACATTACAGGCCATCTGGTCCAAACCTCTTTACAGACAAGGTAAATGAGGACCAGAAGAATTGTGTTGTTGAGGTTCATACAGGAGATTGTCAGTCAGTCAACAACCAGTTATGAAGCACCTACTATGAGCCAGAGATTGTGGCAGAATTGGCACCATACCATCCTGGAACCCTAACATGGGGACCAGGACTCCAGATTTCTGAACCCAACATGTTGGGACCACTGTCCCTTGATATTCCCATGTCTCCTTTTCTCACCTATTTTAAATGGTTTTGAGAGGAGGAAATTCTACTGAGAGGAGGTACCACTGACATTGGTAGTTCATATTTGGGCTCCTGGTGCAGCCTTCTGGTTTCAGGACTTTCCTGCCAGAGGCAGCCCTGAGCCTCCTTGGAGCACTGCTGTGTTCTGCAATAAGGGACCAGAGCCAGGCTGGGCTTCCTTCTCTCAAGTCAGCTCTCAAGCCTGATTCTGTGTGGCTGCTTACTGCAGACTCTGCTCTGCAGGCTGCCAGGGTGGGAGTGACTCACTTTGGGGATGCCTCAGGGGATGTCTCAGAAGGGCTACAAAGCAGAATGAACTATGGCTTTCTGAAACTGGGGTTAGAGGAGGTTCTCAAGCCCCTGATATCTCAGGGCAGCAGCTCTCTCCCACCTCTAGCCCCCTTCTCCAATGCTCAGCATTTCATTTTATTCCTGGCAGAGAACCCATACCATCACTGAGCTTTCATGCTTGAAACTGTCTCCTCTTTTCCTTTGCTATGTTCCCACCCTTGACACCGTGCTCCCCATTTCTTTTTATATATTTTTATGTCATGTTTTACCAATTACATGTAATAAATTTCCACCCCAAGTTTTCCTAAGTTGTATGATTGAACATATCTCCCTCCCTCCCTCCCCTTATCCCTCCCAGGGCTGGCAAGTGATTTGATCTGGTTCATATGTGTATTATCATGCAAAACATTTCCATACTGTTCATTTTTGCAAGTGTGTGCTCCCCATCCCCAACACTGAGTCCCTGTCCTTGGTACTGAGCCCTTATTCCTCTCACTGAACTCCCATCCCTGTCACTGAGTCCCTATCCTTGGTACTGAGCTCTCAATCTTGTCACTGAACGCCCATCTTTGAAAACTGTACCTATCCCCAGCACTGAGCCCTGGAATCAACTCTTATCACTGAAAGGGAGCCCTTAACTTGACATTGAGCCTTCTTCCCTGTCCCTGAATTCCCATTCACAGCACCAAAACACATGGCCAGCATCGATCCTCTAATTGCTGGCACTGAAACCCACACTTCCTGTACTGAATCTTCATCCCTGACACACAACTTCCATTCACAGCACTGAAACACAGACCCAGGACTGGGCTCCCATCCCTGTCACCATCTTTCCTACCCCCTGAACTAGTGACATATTTCAAACTCATTTCTCTGTTGTGCATATCAGTGTGAGTACCTCTGTGTGTGATGAGCTGTGTATGAATATGCATGTGTGAATGAGTGTGACTATGTATATAGGAGGTTGTAGGTGGGGTTTATGTGAAGGATTGTCTCCATGTGAACTGGTGGAGAAGGTTTTGGCTGTAGTCATTGAGACCCTGGTGATAGATTCTGGTGTATAAAGGAAGGAGAGGGGAGCCAGCTCAGGAGTTAGAGAGACTGTGATAGGGATGGGGGCTTAGTCCTTGGAATCCAGGGAGTGGAAGGAGAGACAGACAGAGACACAGACAGAGAGGAGAGAGAGAAAGAGAGAGAGGAATGGAAAGGGGATAAGGGAGAGATAAAAAGACAGACGGACATACAGAGACAGAGAGAGAGAAACAGAGGGGGGAGGAAGAGAAAGACGGGGAGAAGGGAGAGATAAAAGACAGACAGACATACAGAGACAGAGAGAGAGAGAAACAGAGGGGGGAGGAAGAGAAAGACAAAGACAGAGAGGGATAGGGGGAGGGAAATGGATCTTAGTTAAACAAGCTCCACAGACAATAATTGTTATTATTAAAATGAAAATAACTAATATGTGTAATGCATTAGAATTTATAAACCATTTTACATATATTGCCTCATAGGCACATTTCAACAACCCTAAGAGGGAGCTACTTTTGCTGTCTCTATTTTACAGATAAAGAAATTGAGTCTCAGAGTTGTGAAGTGGCTTACCTAGGATAATACAGATAATGGGGTATGAAGAAGGATTCGAACTTAGGTCTTCCTGACTCCAGGTCCATTCCTGTATCTACTTCACTGAGGTACCTACAATAAAACATGAAAGCTAACTGGGTTTGTACAGGGTGGGGGGTGGTCATGGGTGTGGTAGGAGACTCAGACAATCTGAGTTGTCCTGTTTTTGTCAAATTCTAGTGGGACTGTATCCTAGCAGCTGGGCCAGAGCAATTTCCTCCTTCTACTCCCCCCCCCCACACACCATTTTTCTTTTTATTCCCCTTTTATTCTGTCTTCTCAATCTTCCTTTCAACTAGCATCTCCATTTCCTGCTCCTCTCTTCTTTCAGTGACCATTCATTAAATGCCTACTGTGCACACAGAGCCAATGGTAGCCAATACAACTTAGATAGTAATGGCAGTTTACCTTCTCAATTCAATCTAGGTAGATGAAGAGACCTTCCTCACACAGAGAATGATGATCTCTGCTTTACAGCTGAGGGATTTGCCCATCATCACACAAATAGTGAATGGCTGAGTTCAGATTTGAACTCAAATGTAATTATTCTCTTCATGGAGCTTACAGTAGAGTAGGGTCTAGGATAGGGGTAGGACCCAAACATTGTAATGTGCAGCCCTATAACCAATCTGTCAATAGGTATTTATCAAATACTTCCCATGTGCCAGGCACAGTGCCAAGTACTAGAGATACAAAGACAAAAGCATAATGGTCCAAAGTTGCAGGAAGCCTATTGGCTAATGGGGGAGATAACACATACATGTAGTGGTCTCTACAAAATACATACAAAGGAAGTGCAAGGTAACCTCAGAAGGGAAGGTTCTAGCAGGTGTGTGTGTGTGTGTGTGTGTGTGTGTGTGTGTGTGTGTGTGTGTGTGCCAGAAAGGGCTTCTTGCAGAGGGTAACACTTGAGCTGGATCTCAAAAGAAATTAGGGGTTTCATGAATTGGAGGGGGGGAAGGGATATTACTCCAAGAGTGGGGGGGGGCAAAGTCCTGGAGGAGGGAAATAAAGTTTTCTGTGTAAGGAATGGAAAAAAGCCAGTATGGCTGGTCTGTGGAGTTTGTAGAGTGATATGTAGATGTAAGGTAGAGAAGAAGAAAGACTTTTGTGAGGGCTGATGGGAAGGTCCTTATTGATCCAGGACTATCCTTCTGCTAGCAAGCGAATATCCAGCCAGGAAGCAGATGCTGTCATGAACTTTCTCCCCCTGTTTTTCTCCCTTCCTGCTCCACCTCCCCCCTTCTCTGGTTCCTTTAGTCTTTTCTCTAGCTGTCTTGAGATTTAGGACTTGAGTCCTTCCTCCTGCCTTCTGTCCCTGAGCAATGTCCTGGGGTCTGCCTTCCCCATTCTTGTCACAAATTTAAGTTCCTCCTCCCCTCCAACAAATATATACCTTGAGTGACAGTTTGAGCTGGAGTATATGAGGTACCCTAGCTGTTAGAAAATGGAGTTCCAGAGGATATGATATTCAGGATCCAGGACTGTATGGGAGATGGAGTGACATCCAAGTTTTAAAGCAAATGTCCCTGCCATGCATTGAATCCTTCCTGGGTCCCTTCTGCCCCAGGGGAGTAATTCTGTGCTCAGGGAAGTCAAACTCATTTGAATATCAGCTTGAGCCAGGGTAGACTCTGGAGGGAAAATCTTGAACAAAATCACATCATACATTCATAGAAAGACCATGGGATTTAAAGCCAGAAGGGGCTTAGAGATCACCTTCATTCTACAAAGGAAGTCAAAGACTACATATCTGAGGTCACATGGCTAGTAAAGGCAGAGTCAGTTTTCAAATTCATGTCCTTCTCCAAATTGATTGCCCTCTTCCACAGCACTATCCAGAGCCAAGTCCCAATGGTTCTTGGATTATTAGTTAGGATTATTGCTGTTTGCCTCAACAAAATCCCCCATCCCCTCCCTTAGTGGGGATAATTAAGAGTTAACTAGAGTCATAATATTAGATCTCAGGATCAAAGGCCTAGTGCTAGAAGAAACCTTAGAAATCATCTAGTTCAACCTATTCATGTTATAAATGGGGAAATTGATGTCCAGAGAGGGAAAATAGCTTGTCCAAGATCAGGCAGATAACAAGAGTTAAGGCCAGGATTTGAACCCAGGTCATCTGACATCAAATCCAGTCAACACTCTTTCTGTCACATAGGTACTCCTCCAAGTGTCAAAACAGACCTCCAGTCAGTGGAATGACTTTGGAATGGTGTGATTCATCATTAGTTCATTCTTTGAACCCTCCATATTGTCTCTCTCCTAAATTTCTTTATGAGTAAAAGCATGAAATATGTGTGTCAAGTGACTGAGGTCAGACAAGTCTGTCATTTCCTAGGTGAGTCTCAGTTACCATATCTGTAAAATGATCTTAAAGGTCCCTTCCAGCACCAAATCTATGAAGATCATTGTGAAAACAATCCAACTGGAGGTAACTGGGTGAACAAAGACAGGACCAGAAGGACCCTGGAAGGAATACAAGGTGTATGTGGGGGGTTTGGGGGAGATTGACCTCGTTGGTATGGAAAGTGTGTTTGGGGAATGAGGAAATATTGAAGGTGAATGCATAGAAGGCAACTGAAGAGAACCTGAAACCCTGGAATGACCACTGGGTTTAGAGGGAGACACCACTGATTGACACTCCTCTACCTTTCCAGTCTTTCCTCTCACCAGTCCCTTAGTTGGACCCCCTGATCCAGCTAATCTCTACATTTCATTGTTCCCACCCAGATACCTCCAGTTTCCCAGCCTTTGCAACTGCTCATGCTGTTCTCTCCTACAATGCTATTTCCCCCTTATGGACATCCTACCCATCCTTCAAGGGCCAACTCTATTGCCCTTAAATTCTTTCCTGCTCCTTCCATGTAGAAAGGATCTCTCTTTCCTCTGAACTCCCAAAGCACTCACCAATTCCTCTCTTGGGTCACTGAGACGTTCTGCCTTATATTACACTTATCTATATTCCTGGCTTATCCCTCAGGTTGTAAGCTCCTTGAGGGCAGGGACCATAATGAAGTCATCTTTGTAGACCCCTACAGTGTCTAGCACAAGGCCTTATATGCCAGAAGTGCATAGCCAATGATGCTTTTGTTTACTGAATCCCTCTAGAAACCAGGTCTTAAGATCATTGAATTATACATCTAGAATTGGATAGACCTCCAAGGCCAACTAGTTCAACCCATATTTGAACAACAATCCCAACTGGATGGAAACTTTGAGGATAGCTACCTTAACCCTCTTTTTTAACAGGTAGGGAAACTGAGTCTCAGAGAGGTTCATAGATCTAGAATAAAGCTAGAAGGGATCTTAGAAGCCATGCAATCTAACCCTCTCACTGTACAGATGGTAGAGTGATTTGACAAGGTCACATAGGTAGTATATATCTGATGTAGGATTTGAGCTCAAATCCTATGACTCCAGCCTCAGTGTTCTTTCCACTAGACAACACTGGCATTTTCTACCAGTTTTCTGGTCAAGCTAAAATTGGACCATAGCTAAAGTCTCTTCATATAGACCAGGGGAGGAGACTAAGCCTAGAAGTGACTCACATCTCTAGTCTTTTCTTTTAGATCTAAAGTGGAGGACTTGTCACTAGGGCCTTGCCCTTCTAACAAGCTGGGCGTAGTGTGGGGGCTGCAGATGTTTGCCTGGCAGTGGAGTGGGGTACCAGCTGCAAGCACAGGGCTGGCACATTACACAGAAATTGGCTGTGGAATCAGAGAAGCCACAGAATGTTAGAGTTGGAAGGAGCCTTCTTGCTCAGCTTCATTTTTACAGAGGAGGAGATTTAAGGCCATGAAGGAGAAATAGTTTATTTGAGGTCACACAGCTTGTGGGTTGCTTGGTTGGCAAGAGAATCCATGATTCCCAACCTACTATGCCTTGCTTCTTACTTGTTCAGCCAGTGATGGGGCTTGAAAACCTCACATTATCAGTGCTGAGTCTCAAGTCTTTCCAGGTATGAGTATGGGGGAGGGACACAAAGCGGGACTTGGTCCCAAAATGGAACTGCCATTAACTGGGATCTGGAGCCAGTTCAATTCTATAAGATAGTATGGCTAGGAGGTAGGACACTCAATGGGTCACAGAGTCAATGGCTTAACTTCTCTGAGCCTCAGTTTACTCTTCAGTAGAGTAAGATGAAGGGAAGAGGAATCTAGACTACTTTATTTCTGAGGGTGACAGGGCTTTTTGAGTTGGAGGAGACCTTATAAATGTCCTAGACCAAGACTTTTCTTTTGCAATTGAGTAAACTAAGACCCAGAGACTACAGGAAGTAAATAGCAGAGCCAGAAGTTGAATCCAGGGCTTCAGGTTCAACATTCAGTTCTCTTCAGTTCCTTTCAGCTCTGATATTCCATTTTATGAAATAGAAAAGAATGCTTACTTATTCTACTTTAGTATCTGAGAGCCATATTTGCATACAGAAAGTGCCTGAAATGTTGACTGAATCAGAGGGGAAGTCATGGGTAATACAAGTTCCTTTTCCAATCTCTAGATCAGTCAGCTCAAGCCCCATGTGCACCATAGGTGTCTGCCATTGTTTATGTTGGATCATACTGAGGCAAATGTTGCTTAGATCCTATGTAAGGGAGTGGGAGTAGATGGCAGTGGCTTTGTCTCTTCTGTCCCTAACAGGGTTTCTGTGGCTTCTCTGACACCATATGGAATGAGATAAATGGGAGCATCTAGGAATGATTAACTTGGGGGGCATAGATGGATCAGGTGAGATCTGATGAATCTGAGCCCAGAAAGAGATTAGCTTGTGACAATCATAGATTTGGATCTAGAAAGGACCTCCGAGATTATCTAATCCATCCCCATTGTTTTACAGTTGAAGCAATTGAGGCATAGAGAGTTGCAATTGCTTGTCCAAGGTCCCAAGAGTGGTAGATGCCAAAGCCAGGTTTTGAACCAAGTCCTAGCAGTATCACATCATACTGTCTCTTAAACTCTCCTCCTATTGTATACTGGAATCCTCAGCACTAGGAGACCCATCCCCAGAGCTTAACCCATATCCTCTGTCTGTACTGATCATCTGTTCCTAGCATTAAGCTCACATTCCTGGTCTCAAACCTTCCCATCCCTAGTACCGAGTCTCTCAACTAACCCTAAACCCTCCATCCTTGACATGGAGGTCCCATCTTTAACCTCTGGTCCTCTTCTCATAGGACTGAGCTCTCTCTGTTCCAGGCACAATTCCCCCTATCTCTGAGCTCTTATCCTTGATAACAGCCCATATCTTCAGCACTGAGTTACTGTATCTCAGGACTAAATTAATCCTTCCCTGTGACACCCAGTTCCTGTCACTGACATTGAACTCTCATCCCAGGCACTGAGCATTCATCACTAGCATTAAAGCTCCAACACTGGCACTGAGCCCCAATTTCTGGAACTGAGTCCTCATGCCTTATATTTATCTCAGAGTCTGGAGGACAGTTTAATAAGTTCAGTTGAATCATCAAGGGCTTAGAATAAACTCTTGGCCATATTTCCACAGGAACTAAGACTCCCTCGCTGACACTGAAGACCCATCACTAACAAGGAGTCTATTTCTTTTTTTTTTAAGACCTTACCTTCTGTCTTGGAACTGATACAAATATCCATTCCAAGGCAGAAGAGTGCTAAGGGCTAGATAATTGGGGTTGAGTGACTTGCCCAGGGTCACATAGCTAAGAAGTGTCTGAGCTACATTTGAACCCAGGTCCTTCCAACTCTAGGCGTGGCACTCTATCATTGTGCTACCCAGCTACCCTGAGTCTGTTTCTCTTAACACTGAACCCCATTCTACCCCCACCAAGGCCTTTCATCAATAATACCAAGCCTCTATCACTGGCACTCATTGCAGAGGCTAGCTGACATTTTACCAGTCTCAGTAGCATCAACAAAAATTCCCTGCTTTTCAAAGCCCTCATCCTTTTGGTTTAGAATCTCTGGTTTCCCAATTTCATGCCCTTAGCCAGGGCCATACTAGCTATACTTTGGATATATTCCTTCAGGTTACATTTCATCCTATTCTTCTGCCCTGGACCCCATCTCTGACCCCAAGAGTATTCAGAGACACTTCTGTCCAATTAGGAGGAATACCACTGTGGTACTGTGGAAAGGACTGACTCTAGAGTCAAAGGATTCAAATCCTGCCACAGCCTCTGCCTTATGACCTTGGATAAATGTCTTTACCTTCATTGGCCTCAATTTCTTTATCTGTAAGATAAGAGCATTGGACTAGATGGATCTCTGGTTTCCTTTCCAGTTCTAGACCTAGAAACCTCTGATTCTAAGTCCCTTTACATCCCTAGACCTCAGTTTCTTGCTCCATAAAATGAGGAGGCTAGACTAGATGGCCTCTAACATCCCTTCAGCTCCAGATCAATAGTCCTATCTTCTTTCCCTACTCCCAGATGGGAATCTTAATGTTTAAAGATGGGATATCTACCTACTTTTTTCCTGAATGCATCTCCAAACTCCCTCAGGACCCAACAGGTTATAGTCAGTAATAATGGTTAATTAACTGCTTAATTAACTATTTAGACTAATCAAATTAATTAACATTAATTGGTTAATGGTTGTCAAGGGCTCTGAAGAGAAGTACTTCTTCAAAACTAAATGTTTCTGACATCAATTTTTGGATGTTACAAGGAGATCATCTTTCCTTTGTGGGGCAAGGGCAATGGAGAGGGAATTCGGATGACACGTGTGCTTTGAGGTCATTAGTGACAATAGACTGTGGCCACTGTAGCTGAGACTGCTCTGGCAATTGGATGGATTGCTCTCGTCTCTACCTTAACTTTCTTCCCACTCCCAGAAGATGGAGTATGTTGTCAGGTTTGGAGGGAAGTAAAAATTGGAAGAAAAGAATGGTGCAATGGAAAGAATGCTAGTTCTGGAGTCAAGGACCTGGGTTCAAATTCTGGATCTTCTACTTATTCCATGTGTGACGAATCCCTTTGGGCAAATTACTTAGCCTCTCTGGGCCTCAGTTTTCAGATATGCAAAACAAGGGGGTTGGACAGGTAGATGCAGCTATAAATCGGGCATCTTCTATCCCTCCTTTGTTTCTCTTGTAGAATTGTATCCTTGAAAAATTGTAGTATTTCTATGGACAGGTATCACTGAGGCAGAGAGTGCTAGCATGGGATTTCAAAGAGCTGAGTTCTGGTCCTTGCTCTTCCAGCTAGCCTGATGAATGACCCCAACATGAGCATGGGACTTTCTGGGTCTTATGCTTCTCATCTGTAAAATGGGCATAAAGGGAATTTGTGAGGAGCAAATGAGATAACTGATATGATTAGGCTCCAGGGGAAATGATACCAAAATCATATATAAGTGGTGGCAGCAATAATAAGGGAGGAGCACCACTGGGTTTGGGTGGCAACTCTACCACTGACTGGTTTGTGGCATCCTGTTTCCTCCTCTTGACCTCAGTCCTTTCCTCTGTAAAATGAGACTCTCCAAGGTTCCTTCCAGTTTTAGTAGTCATAGGTTGTATGATCTCCAGGGAGTTTCCTCACCTGGAATCCTCACCAGGCCAGGGATGCTCCTTGCAATTGTCGAGGGGTTTTGTTGCTTGGTTACAGAGACCTTGAGCTCATAGCAAATGGAGAATGAATGGATATACTCTCCCCCTCCCCTCATAAGCCCTATTCTCTAAATCCTGAGGGGTAGTGAATGTCTGGGAAAGGGAAAGGAAGAGAATGGTTGCTTAGCAGCCAGTGATAGACTCAGTCAATATACCTTGGGCACCTTCCTGCCCTCATCTTCTGCCCAACAGTGCTTAGGCCTTTGCAAGAAGAGTTCCTTGGACCAGATAGAGGCCAACCTGCCAGCTGATGATCTGGAATGTATCAGGAAGGAATTTTTTTCCCAATGAATTTATCTGCTTAGAAGAGGAAGGCCATACCCAGAGAACAGAATCAACTATCCCTTCTTAACTAAGATCTTTTTATATTGTTGCAAGATCTTGCCATCCCTCTCTACACATACATACACACAATTTAGACTCTAGAAAGACCCTCCAAAGGTGCTAAACCCTTCCCCCCTCCCTATCCCATGACCACACATATCCAGCCCTCACCAGGCCAGCCCATGCATTTGGATAAGAGTCCCAAGATAAGTGAGGTACTTGCCTTCTTTCTTATCTCAGGAGGGAGCCATCTACTTCCACCCAAAGAGCATGCCCTACTGTCCAAGAATAGGATCCATTTCTCCATTTGCCTGATCCTGGGCCTCTTCTAGTGCCAGGAGCCCAGAACCCAGGTAGTCCTCATGCTTGATCTTTTTTGTCAATGTGAGAGATTATGTAGTAAAGCAGATAGAGTACTGGTCTTGGAGCTAGAAGAGCCTGGCTTAATTTCCTGCCTCTGACACTTTTTACTAGTGAAGTAACCATGCATAAGTCATCTAAATACTTGGAGTGTCAGTTTTCTCATATGTAAAATGGGGTCA